>NC_084835.1:50716547-51064047 GCF_033115175.1 Lepus europaeus
GCATCTCCTACACACAGCATACAGAAAACACGGAAGTAGCGCATGCCTAGTTCCAGGACACAGAACTCTTGGAAACAGCTTCTCTCTACATTCAACATACAAAACTCTTGGAAACTGCATCTCTCCAGACCAATGTTACAGAACTCCCATAAGCTGCGTCTCCTACACTCAGCATAAGGAAAACCCGCATATAGCGAATAACTATGCCCAGGCTACCGAAATCGCAGAAACAGCTTCTCTCTACATTCAGCCTACGGAACTCCTGGATACTGTGTCTCTACCCTTAGGTTGTGCAACTCCCTTAAGCTGCGTCTCCTACACAGAGCATACGGAAAACCGCATATAGCGAATGCCTAATTCAAGGACACAGAACTCTTGGAAACAGCTTTTCTCTACATTCAACATACAAAACTCTTGGAAACTGCATCTCTCCAGACCAATGTTACAGAACTCCCATAAGCTGCGTCTGCTGCACTCAGGCTACAGGATTCCCATATAGAGCATATACCTACACTCAGACTACAGAACTCTTGGAAACAGCTTCTCTCCACATTCAATATACAAATCTCTTGGAAACTGCATCTCTCTAGGCCAATGTTACAGAACTCCCATACGCTGCGTCTCCTACACACAGCAGACAAAAAACCCACATATAGCAAATGCCTAATTCCAGGCTACAGAAATCCAGTAAACAGATTCTCCCTACACCCTGATACAGAACTTCGGTAAACTGTGTCTCTCTAATTCTAGGTTACAGAACTCCCATAAGCTGCGTCGGCTGCACTCAGGCTACAGGAATCCCATATACAGCGTATGCCTACTCTCAGAATACAGAACTCGTGGAAACAGCTTCTCTCAACATTCAATATACAAATCTCTTGGAAACTGCATCTCTCTAGACCAATGTTACAGAACTCCCGTAAGCTGTGTCTCCTACACACAGCAGACAAAAAACCCACATATAGCGAATGCCTAATTCCAGGCCACAGAACTCTTGGAAACAGCTTCTCTCTACATTCAATATACAAATCTCTTGGAAACTGCATCTCTCTAGACCAATGTTACAGAACTCCCGTAAGCTGCGTCTCCTACACACAGCAGACAAAAAACCCGCATATAGCGAATGCCTAATTCCAGGCCACAGAACTCTTGGAAACAGCTTTTCTCTGCATTCAACATACAAAACTCTTGGAAACCGCATCTTTCTAGACCAATGTTACAGAACTCCCATAAGCTGCGTCTGCTGCACTCAGGCTACAGGATTCCCATAGAGAGCGTATGCCTACTCTCAGACTACAGAACTCTTGGAAACAGCTTCTCTCTACATTCAACATACACAACTCTTGGAAACTGCATCTCTCTAGACCAAGGTTACAGAACTCCCATAAGCTGCGTCTCCTACACACAGCATAAGGAAAACCCGCATATAGCGAATAACTATGTCCAGGCTACCGAAATTGCAGAAACAGCATCTCTCTACATTCAACATACGGAACTCCTGGATACTGTATGTCTCTATACTTAGGTTGTGCAACTCCTCCTACACAGAGCATACGGAAAACCCGCATATAGTGAATATCTATGTCCAGGCTACCAAAATATTAGAAACAGCTTCTCATTACATTCAACATATGGAACTTATGGATACTGTATGACTCTACACTTAGGTTACGGAACTCCCGTAAGCTGCATCTCTAACACACAGCATACAGAAAACACGGAAGTAGCGCATGCCTAGTTCCAGGACACAGAACCCTTGGAAACAGCTTCTCTCTACATTCAACATACAAAACTCTTGGAAACTGCATCTCTCCAGACCAATGTTACAGAACTCCCATAAGCTGCGTCTCCTACACTCAGCATAAGGAAAACTCGCATATAGCGAATAACTATGCCCAGGCTACCGAAATCGCAGAAACAGCTTCTCTCTACATTCAGCCTACGGAACTCCTGGATACTGTGTCTCTACCCTTAGGTTGTGCAACTCCCTTAAGCTGCGTCTCCTACACAGAGCATACGGAAAACCCGCATATAGCGAATGCCTAATTCAAGGACACAGAACTCTTGGAAACAGCTTTTCTCTACATTCAACATACAAAACTCTTGGAAACTGCATCTCTCCAGACCAATGTTACAGAACTCCCATAAGCTGTGTCTGCTGCACTCAGGCTACAGGATTCCCATATAGAGCATATACCTACACTCAGACTACAGAACTCTTGGAAACAGCTTCTCTCCACATTCAATATACAAATCTCTTGGAAACTGCATCTCTCTAGGCCAATGTTACAGAACTCCCATAAGCTGCGTCTCCTACACACAGCAGACAAAAAACCTGCATATAGCAAATGCCTAATTCCAGGCTACAGAAATCCAGTAAACAGCTTCTCCCTACACCCTGATACAGAACTTCGGTAAACTGTGTCTCTCTAATTCTAGGTTACAGAACTCCCATAAGCTGCGTCGGCTGCACTCAGGCTACAGGAATCCCATATACAGCGTATGCCTACTCTCAGAATACAGAACTCGTGGAAACAGCTTCTCTCAACATTCAATATACAAATCTCTTGGAAACTGCATCTCTCTAGACCAATGTTACAGAACTCCCGTAAGCTGTGTCTCCTACACACAGCAGACAAAAAACCCACATATAGCGAATGCCTAATTCCAGGCCACAGAACTCTTGGAAACAGCTTCTCTCTACATTCAATATACAAATCTCTTGGAAACTGCATCTCTCTAGACCAATGTTACAGAACTCCCGTAAGCTGCGTCTCCTACACACAGCAGACAAAAAACCCGCATATAGCGAATGCCTAATTCCAGGCCACAGAACTCTTGGAAACAGCTTTTCTCTGCATTCAACATACAAAACTCTTGGAAACCGCATCTTTCTAGACCAATGTTACAGAACTCCCATAAGCTGCGTCTGCTGCACTCAGGCTACAGGATTCCCATAGAGAGCGTATGCCTACTCTCAGACTACAGAACTCTTGGAAACAGCTTCTCTCTACATTCAACATACACAACTCTTGGAAACTGCATCTCTCTAGACCAAGGTTACAGAACTCCCATAAGCTGCGTCTCCTACACACAGGATAAGGAAAACCCGCATATAGCGAATAACTATGTCCAGGCTACCGAAATCGCAGAAACAGCATCTCTCTACATTCAACATACGGAACTCCTGGATACTGTATGTCTCTATACTTAGGTTGTGCAACTCCTACTACACAGAGCATACGGAAAACCCGCATATAGTGAATATCTATGTCCAGGCTACCAAAATATTAGAAACAGCTTCTCATTACATTCAACATATGGAACTTATGGATACTGTATGACTCTACACTTAGGTTACGGAACTCCCGTAAGCTGCATCTCCTACACACAGCATACAGAAAACACGGAAGTAGCGCATGCCTAGTTCCAGGACACAGAACTCTTGGAAACAGCTTCTCTCTACATTCAACATACAAAACTCTTGGAAACTGCATCTCTCCAGACCAATGTTACAGAACTCCCATAAGCTGCGTCTCCTACACTCAGCATAAGGAAAACCTGCATATAGCGAATAACTATGCCCAGGCAACCGAAATCGCAGAAACAGCTTCTCTCTACATTCAGCCTACGGAACTCCTGGATACTGTGTCTCTACCCTTAGGTTGTGCAACTCCCTTAAGCTGCGTCTCCTACACAGAGCATCCGGAAAACCCGCATATAGCGAATGCCTAATTCAAGGACACAGAACTCTTGGAAACAGCTTCTCTCTACATTCAACATACACAACTCTTGGAAACTGCATCTCTCCAGACCAATGTTACAGAACTCCCATAAGCTGCGTCTGCTGCACTCAGGCTACAGGATTCCCATATAGAGCATATACCTACACTCAGACTACAGAATTCTTGGAAACAGCTTCTCTCCACATTCAATATACAAATCTCTTGGAAACTGAATCTCTCTAGACCAATGTTACAGAACTCCCGTAAGCTGTGTCTCCTACACACAGCAGACAAAAAACCCGCATATAGCAAATGCCTAATTCCAGGCTACAGAAATCCAGTAAACAGCTTCTCCCTACACCCTGATACAGAACTTCGGTAAACTGTGTCTCTCTAATTCTAGGTTACAGAACTCCCATAAGCTGCGTCGGCTGCACTCAGGCTACAGGAATCCCATATACAGCGTATGCCTACTCTCAGAATACAGAACTCGTGGAAACAGCTTCTCTCAACATTCAATATACAAATCTCTTGGAAACTGCATCTCTCTAGACCAATGTTACAGAACTCCCGTAAGCTGTGTCTCCTACACACAGCAGACCAAAAACCCGCATATAGCGAATGCCTAATTCCAGGCTACAGAAATCCAGTAAACAGCTTCTCCCTACACCCTGATACAGAACTTCGGTAAACTGTGTCTCTCTAATTCGAGGTTACAGAACTCCCATAAACTGCGTTTGCTGCACTCAGGCTACAGGAATCCCATATACAGCGTATGCCTACACTCAGAATACAGAACTCGTGGAAACAGCTTCTCTCAACATTCAACATACAGAACTATTGGAAACTGCATCTGTATACACAAAGCTTACAGAACTCATGAAAGCTGCATCTGCAACACAGCATACAGAATATCCACAAATAGCGAATGCCTAATTCCAGGCCACAGAACTCTTGGAAACAGCTTCTCTCTACATTCAATATACAAATCTATTGGAAACTGAATCTCTCTAGACCAATGTTACAGAACTCCCGTAAGCTGCGTCTCCTACAAACAGCAGACAAAAAACCCGCATATAGCGAATGCCTAATTCCAGGCCACAGAACTCTTGGAAACAGCTTTTCTCTGCATTCAACATACAAAACTCTTGGAAACCGCATCTTTCTAGACCAATGTTACAGAACTCCCATAAGCTGGGTCTGCTGCACTCAGGCTACAGGATTCCCATAGAGAGCGTATGCCTACTCTCAGACTACAGAACTCTTGGAAACAGCTTCTCTCTACATTCAATATACAAATCTCTTGGAAACTGCATCTCTCTAGACCAATGTTACAGAACTCCCATAAGCTGCGTCTCCTACACTCAGCTTAAGGAAAACCCGCATATAGCGAATAACTATGCCCAGGCTACCGAAATCGCAGAAAAATCTTCTCTCTACATTCAGCCTACGGAACTCCTGGATACTGTGTCTCTACCCTTAGGTTGTGCAACTCCCTCAAGCTGCGTCTCCTACACAGAGCAGACAAAAAACCCGCATATAGCGAATGCCTAATTCCAGGCCACAGAACTCTTGGAAACAGCTTTTCTCTACATTCAACATACAAAACTCTTGGAAACCGCATCTCTCTAGACCAATGTTACAGAACTCCCATAAGCTGCGTCTCCTGCACTCAGGCTACAGGATTCCCATACAGAGCGTATGCCTACTCTCAGACTACAGAACTCTTGGAAACAGCTTCTCTCTACATTCAATATACAAATCTCTTGGAAACTGCATCTCTCTAGACCAATGTTACAGAACTCCCGTAAGCTGTGTCTCCTACACACAGCAGACAAAAATCCCGCATATAGCGAATGCCTAATTCCAGGCCACAGAACTCTTGGTAGAAGTTTCTCTCTACATTCAATATACAAATCTCTTGGAAACTGCATCTCTCTAGACCAATGTTACAGAACTCCCTTGAGCTGCGTCTCCTACACACAGCATACAGAAAACCCGCGTATAGTGAATACCTGCTCATAGGCTACAGAACTCTTGGAAACAGCTTCTGTCTACATTCAACATACAAAACTCTTGGAAACCACATCTCTCTAGACCAATGTTACAGAACTCCCATAAGCTGTGTCTGATACACTCAGCATACAGAAAACCCGCGTATAGTGAATACCTGCTCATAGGCTACAGAACTCTTGGAAACAGCTTCTCTCCACATTGAATATACAAATCTCTTGGAAACTGCATCTCTCTAGACCAATGTTACAGAACTCCCATACGCTGCGTCTCCTACACACAGCAGACAAAAAACCCGCATATAGCGAATGCCTAATTCCAGGCTACAGAAATCCAGTAAACAGCTTCTCCCTACACCCTGATACAGAATTTCGGTAAACTGTGTCTCTCTAATTCTAGGTTACAGAACTCCCATAAGCTGCGTCGGCTGCACTCAGGCTACAGGAATCCCATATACAGCGTATGCCTACACTCAGAATACAGAACTCGTGGAAACAGCTTCTCTCAACATTCAACATACAGAACTATTGGAAACTGCATCTGTATACACAAAGCTTACAGAACTCATGAAAGCTGCATCTGCTACACAGCATACAGAATATCCACAAATAGCGAATGCCTAATTCCAGGCCAAAGAACTCTTGGAAACAGCTTCTCTCTACATTCAATATACAAATCTATTGGAAACTGCATCTCTCTAGACCAATGTTACAGAACTCCCATAAGCTGCGTCTCCTACACTCAGCAGACAAAAAACCCGCATATAGCGAATAACTATGCCCAGGCTACCGAAATCGCAGAAACAGCTTCTCTCTACATTCAGCCTACGGAACTCCAGGATACTGTGTCTCTACCCTTAGGTTGTGCAACTCCCTTAAGCTGGGCCTCCTACACAGAGCATCCGGAAAACCCGCATATAGCGAATGCCTAATTCAAGGACACAGAACTCTTGGAAACAGCTTTTCTCTACATTCAACATATAAAACTCTTGGAAACCACATCTCTCTAGACCAATGTTACAGAAATCCCGTAAGCTGCGTCTCCTACACACAGCAGACAAAAAACCCGCATATAGCGAATGCCTAATTCCAGGCCACAGAACTCTTGGAAACAGCTTTTCTCTACATTCAACATACAAAACTCTTGGAAACCGCATGTCTCTAGACCAATGTTACAGAACTCCCATAAGCTTCGTCTCCTGCACTCAGGCTACAGGATTCCCATATAGAGCGTATGCCTACTTTCAGACTACAGAACTCTTGGAAACAGCTTCTCTCTACATTCAATATACAAATCTCTTGGAAACTGCATCTCTCTAGACCAATGTTACAGAACTCCCGTAAGCAGTGACTCCTACACACACCACACAAAAAACCCGCATATAGCGAATGCCTAATTCCAGGCCACAGAACTCTTGGTAGCAGTTTCTCTCTACATTCAATATACAAATCTCTTGGAAACGGCATCTCTCTAGACCAATGTTACAGAACTCCCGTGAGCTGCGTCTCCTACACACAGCATACAGAAAACCCGCGTATAGTGAATACCTGCTCATAGGCTACAGAACACTTGGAAACAGCTTCTGTCTACATTCAACATACAAAACTCTTGGAAACCGCATCTCTCTAGACCAATGTTACAGAACTCCCATAAGCTGCGTCTGCTGCACTCAGGCTACAGGATTCCCATAGAGAGCGTATGCCTACTCTCAGACTACAGAACACTTGGAAACAGCTTCTCTCTACATTCAATATACAAATCTCTTGGAAACTGCATCTCTCTAGACCAAAGTTACAGAACTCCCGTAAGCTGTGTCTCCTACACACAGCAGACAAAAAACCCACATATAGCGAATGCCTAATTCCAGGCCACAGAACTCTTGGAAACAGCTTTTCTCTACATTCAACATACAAAACTCTTGGAAACCGCATCTCTCTAGACCAATGTTACAGAACTCCCATAAGCTGCGTCTCCTGCACTCAGGCTACAGGATTCCCACAGAGAGTGTATGCCTACTCTCAGACTACAGAACTCTTGGAAACAGCTTCTCTCTACATTCAATATACAAATCTCTTGGAAACTGCATCTCTCTAGACCAATGTTACAGAACTTCCATAAGCTGCGTCTCCTACACTCAGCATAAGGAAAACCCGCATATAGCGAATAACTATGCCCAGGCTACCGAAATCGCAGAAACAGCTTCTCTCTACATTCAGCCTACGGAACTCCTGGATACTGTGTCTCTACCCTTAGGTTGTGCAACTCCCTTAAGCTGCGTCTCCTACACAGAGCATACGGAAAACCCACATATAGCGAATGCCTAATTCAAGGAAACAGAACTCTTGGAAACAGCTTCTGTCTACATTCAACATACAAAACTCTTGGAAACCGCATCTCTCTAGACCAATGTTACAGAACTCCCATAAGCTGCGTCTGCTGCACTCAGGCTACAGGATTCCCATAGAGAGCATATGCCTACTCTCAGACTACAGAACTCTTGGAAACAGCTTCTCTCTATATTCAATATACAAATCTATTGGAAACTGCATCTCTCTAGACCAATGTTACACAACTCCCATAAGCTGCGTCTCCTACACTCAGCATAAGGAAAACCCGTATATAGCGAATAACTATGCCCAGGCTACCAAAATCGCAGAAACAGCTTCTCTCTACATTCAGCCTACGGAACTCCTGGATACTGTGCCTCTACCCTTAGGTTGTGCAACTCCCTTAAGCTGCGTCTCCTACACAGAGCATACAGAAAACCCGCATATAGCGAATGCCTAATTCCAGGCCACAGAACTCTTGGAAACTGCTTTTCTCTACATTCAACATACAAAACTCTTGGAAACCGCATCTCTCTAGACCAATGTTACAGAACTCCCATAAGCTGCGTCTGATACACTCAGCATAAGGAAACCCGCGTATAGTGAATACCTGCTCATAGGCTACAGAACTCTTGGAAACAGCTTTTCTCCACATTCAATATACAAATCTCTTCGAAACTGCATCTCTCTAGACCAAGGTTACAGAACTCCCATAAGCTGCGTCTCCTACACACAGCAGACCAAAAACCCGCATATAGCGAATGCCTAATTCCAGGCTACAGAAATCCAGTAAACAGCTTCTCCCTACACCCTGATACAGAACTTCGGTAAACTGTGTCTCTCTAATTCGAGGTTACAGAACTCCCATAAGCTGCGTTGGCTGCACTCAGGCTACAGGAATCCCATATACAGCGTATGCCTACACTCAGAATACAGAACTCGTGGAAACAGCTTCTCTCAACATTCAACATACAGAACTATTGGAAACTGCATCTGTATACACAAAGCTTACAGAACTCATGAAAGCTGCATCTGCTACACAGCATACAGAATATCCGCAAATAGCGAATGCCTAATTCCAGGCCACAGAACTCTTGAAAACAGCTTCTCTCTACATTCAATATACAAATCTATTGGAAACTGAATCTCTCTAGACCAATGTTACAGAACTCCCGTAAGCTGCGTCTCCTACACACAGCAGACAAAAAACCCGCATATAGCAAATGCCTAATTCCAGGCTACAGAAATCCAGTAAACAGCTTCTCCCTACACCCTGATACAGAACTTTGGTAAACTGTATCTCTCTAATTCTAGGTTACAGAACTCCCATAAGCTGCGTCTGCTGCACTCAGGCTACAGGAATCCCATATACAGCGTATGCCTACTCTCAGAATACAGAACTCGTGGAAACAGCTTCTCTCAACATTCAATATACAAATCTCTTGGAAACTGCATCTCTCTAGACCAATGTTACAGAACTCCCGTAAGCTGTGTCTCCTACACACAGCAGACAAAAAACCCACATATAGCGAATGCCTAATTCCAGGCCACAGAACTCTTGGAAACAGCTTCTCTCTACATTCAATATACAAATCTCTTGGAAACTGCATCTCTCTAGACCAATGTTACAGAACTCCCGTAAGCTGCGTCTCCTACACACAGCAGACAAAAAACCCGCATATAGCGAATGCCTAATTCCAGGCCACAGAACTCTTGGAAACAGCTTTTCTCTGCATTCAACATACAAAACTCTTGGAAACCGCATCTTTCTAGACCAATGTTACAGAACTCCCATAAGCTGCGTCTGCTGCACTCAGGCTACAGGATTCCCATAGAGAGCGTATGCCTACTCTCAGACTACAGAACTCTTGGAAACAGCTTCTCTCTACATTCAACATACACAACTCTTGGAAACTGCATCTCTCTAGACCAAGGTTACAGAACTCCCATAAGCTGCGTCTCCTACACACAGCAAAAGGAAAACCCGCATATAGCGAATAACTATGCCCAGGCTACCAAAATCGCAGAAACAGCATCTCTCTACATTCAACATACGGAACTCCTGGATACTGTATGTCTCTATACTTAGGTTGTGCAACTCCTCCTACACAGAGCATACGGAAAACCCGCATATAGTGAATATCTATGTCCAGGCTACCAAAATATTAGAAACAGCTTCTCATTACATTCAACATATTGAACTTATGGATACTGTATGACTCTACACTTAGGTTACGGAACTCCCGTAAGCTGCATCTCCTACACACAGCATACAGAAAACACGGAAGTAGCGAATGGCTAGTTCCAGGACACAGAACTCTTGGAAACAGCTTCTCTCTACATTCAACATACAAAACTCTTGGAAACTGCATCTCTCCAGACCAATGTTACAGAACTCCCATAAGCTGCGTCTCCTACACTCAGCATAAGGAAAACCCGCATATAGCGAATAACTATGCCCAGGCTACCGAAATCGCAGAAACAGCTTCTCTCTACATTCAGCCTATGGAACTCCTGGATACTGTGTCTCTACCCTTAGGTTGTGCAACTCCCTTAAGCTGCGTCTCCTACACAGAGCATACGGAAAACCCGCATATAGCGAATGCCTAATTCAAGGACACAGAACTCTTGGAAACAGCTTTTCTCTACATTCAACATACAAAACTCTTGGAAACTGCATCTCTCCAGACCAATGTTACAGAACTCCCATAAGCTGCGTCTGCTGCACTCAGGCTACAGGATTCCCATAGAGAGCATATACCTACACTCAGACTACAGAACTCTTGGAAACAGCTTCTCTCCACATTCAATATACAAATCTCTTGGAAACTGCATCTCTCTAGGCCAATGTTACAGAACTCCCATAAGCTGCGTCTCCTACACACAGCAGACAAAAAACCCGCATATAGCAAATGCCTAATTCCAGGCTACAGAAATCCAGTAAACAGCTTCTCCCTACACCCTGATACAGAACTTCGGTAAACTGTGTCTCTCTAATTCTAGGTTACAGAACTCCCATAAGCTGCGTCGGCTGCACTCAGGCTACAGGAATCCCATATACAGCGTATGCCTACTCTCAGAATACAGAACTCGTGGAAACAGCTTCTCTCAACATTCAATATACAAATCTCTTGGAAACTGCATCTCTCTAGACCAATGTTACAGAACTCCCGTAAGCTGTGTCTCCTACACACAGCAGACAAAAAACCCACATATAGCGAATGCCTAATTCCAGGCCACAGAACTCTTGGAAACAGCTTCTCTCTACATTCAATATACAAATCTCTTGGAAACTGCATCTCTCTAGACCAATGTTACAGAACTCCCGTAAGCTGCGTCTCCTACACACAGCAGACAAAAAACCCGCATATAGCGAATGCCTAATTCCAGGCCACAGAACTCTTGGAAACAGCTTTTCTCTGCATTCAACATACAAAACTCTTGGAAACCGCATCTTTCTAGACCAATGTTACAGAACTCCCATAAGCTGCGTCTGCTGCACTCAGGCTACAGGATTCCCATAGAGAGCGTATGCCTACTCTCAGACTACAGAACTCTTGGAAACAGCTTCTCTCTACATTCAATATACAAATCTCTTGGAAACTGCATCTCTCTAGACCAATGTTACAGAACTCCCATAAGCTGCGTCTCCTACACTCAGCATAAGTAAAACCCGCATATAGCGAATAACTATGCCCAGGCTACCGAAATCGCAGAAACAGCTTCTCTCTACATTCAGCCTACGGAACTCCTGGATACTGTGTCTCTACCCTTAGGTTGTGCAACTCCCTTAAGCTGCGTCTCCTACACACAGCAGACAAAAAACCCGCATATAGCGAATGCCTAATTCCAGGCCACAGAACTCTTGGAAACAGCTTTTCTCTACATTCAACATACAAAACTCTTGGAAACCGCATCTCTCTAGACCAATGTTACAGAACTCCCATAAGCTGCGTCTCCTGCACTCAGGCTACAGGATTCCCATACAGAGCGTATGCCTACTCTCAGACTACAGAACTCTTGGAAACAGCTTCTCTCTACATTCAATATACAAATCTCTTGGAAACTGCATCTCTCTAGACCAATGTTACAGAACTCCCGTAAGCTGTGTCTCCTACACACAGCAGACAAAAATCCCGCATATAGCGAATGCCTAATTCCAGGCCACAGAACTCTTGGTAGCAGTTTCTCTCTACATTCAATATACAAATCTCTTGGAAACTGCATCTCTCTAGACCAATGTTACAGAACTCCCTTGAGCTGCGTCTCCTACACACAGCATACAGAAAACCCGCGTATAGTGAATACCTGCTCATAGGCTACAGAACCCTTGGAAACAGCTTCTGTCTACATTCAACATAGAAAACTCTTGGAAACCATATCTCTCTAGACCAATGTTACAGAACTCCCATAAGCTGCGTCTGATACACTCAGCATACAGAAAACCCGCGTATAGTGAATACCTGCTCATAGGCTACAGAACTCTTGGAAACAGCTTCTCTCCACATTGAATATACAAATCTCTTGGAAACTGCATCTCTCTAGACCAATGTTACAGAACTCCCATACGCTGCGTCTTCTACACACAGCAGACAAAAAACCCGCATATAGCGAATGCCTAATTCCAGGCTACAGAAATCCAGTAAACAGCTTCTCCCTACACCCTGATACAGAACTTCGGTAAACTGTGTCTCTCTAATTCTAGGTTACAGAACTCCCATAAGCTGCGTCGGCTGCACTCAGGCTACAGGAATCCCATATACAGCGTATGCCTACACTCAGAATACAGAACTCGTGGAAACAGCTTCTCTCAACATTCAACATACAGAACTATTGGAAACTGCATCTGTATACACAAAGCTTACAGAACTCATGAAAGCTGCATCTGCTACACAGCATACAGAATATCCGCAAATAGCGAATGCCTAATTCCAGGCCACAGAACTCTTGGAAACAGCTTCTCTCTACATTCAATATACAAATCTATTGGAAACTGCATCTCTCTAGACCAATGTTACAGAACTCCCATAAGCTGCGTCTCCTACACTCAGCATAAGGAAAACCCGCATATAGCGAATAACTATGCCCAGGCTACCGAAATCGCAGAAACAGCTTCTCTCTACATTCAGCCTACGGAACTCCTGGATACTGTGTCTCTACCCTTAGGTTGTGCAACTCCCTTAAGCTGGGCCTCCTACACAGAGCATCCGGAAAACCCGCATATAGCGAATGCCTAATTCAAGGACACAGAACCCTTGGAAACAGCTTTTCTCTACACTCAACATATAAAACTCTTGGAAACCACATCTCTCTAGACCAATGTTACAGAACTCCCATAAGCTGCGTCTCCTACACACAGCAGACAAAAAACCCGCATATAGCGAATGCCTAATTCCAGGCTACAGAAATCCAGAAAACAGCTTCTCCCTACACCCTGATACAGAACTTCGGTAAACTGTGTCTCTCTAATTCGAGGTTACAGAACTCCCATAAGCTGCGTCGGCTGCACTCAGGCTACAGGAATCCCATATACAGCGTATGCCTACTCTCAGAATACAGAACTCGTGGAAACAGCTTCTCTCAACATTCAACATACAGAACTATTGGAAACTGCATCTGTATACACAAAGCTTACAGAACTCATGAAAGCTGCCTCTGCTACACAGCATACAGAATATCCGCAAATAGCGAATGCCTAATTCCAGGCCACAGAACTCTTGGAAACAGCTTCTCTCTACATTCAATATACAAATCTATTGGAAACTGCATCTCTCTAGACCAATGTTACAGAACTCCCATAAGCTGCGTCTCCTACACTCAGCATAAGGAAAACCCGCATATAGCGAATAACTATGCCCAGGCTACCGAAATCGCAGAAACAGCTTCTCTCTACATTCAGCCTACGGAACTCCTGGATACTGTGTCTCTACCCTTAGGTTGTGCAACTCCCTTAAGCTGGGCCTCCTACACAGAGCATCCGGAAAACCCGCATATAGCGAATGCCTAATTCAAGGACACAGAACCCTTGGAAACAGCTTTTCTCTACACTCAACATATAAAACTCTTGGAAACCACATCTCTCTAGACCAATGTTACAGAACTCCCATAAGCTGCGTCTCCTACACACAGCAGACAAAAAACCCGCATATAGCGAATGCCTAATTCCAGGCTACAGAAATCCAGAAAACAGCTTCTCCCTACACCCTGATACAGAACTTCGGTAAACTGTGTCTCTCTAATTCTAGGTTACAGAACTCCCATAAGCTGCGTCAGCTGCACTCAGGCTACAGGAATCCCATATACAGCGTATGCCTACTCTCAGAATACAGAACTCGTGGAAACAGCTTCTCTCAACATTCAACATACAGAACTATTGGAAACTGCATCTGTATACACAAAGCTTACAGAACTCATGAAAGCTGCATCTGCTACACAGCATACAGAATATCCGCAAATAGCGAATGCCTAATTCCAGGCCACAGAACTCTTGGAAACAGCTTCTCTCTACATTCAATATACAAATCTCTTGGAAACTGCATCTCTCTAGACCAATGTTACAGAACTCCCGTAAGCTGCGTCTCCTACACACAGCAGACAAAAAACCCGCATATAGCGAATGCCTAATTCCAGGCCACAGAACTCTTGGAAACAGCTTTTCTCTGCATTCAACATACAAAACTCTTGGAAACCGCATCTTTCTAGACCAATGTTACAGAACTCCCATAAGCTGCGTCTGCTGCACTCAGGCTACAGGATTCCCATAGAGAGCGTATGCCTACTCTCAGACTACAGAACTCTTGGAAACAGCTTCTCTCTACATTCAATATACAAATCTCTTGGAAACTGCATCTCTCTAGACCAATGTTACAGAACTCCCATAAGCTGCGTCTCCTACACTCAGCATAAGTAAAACCCGCATATAGCGAATAACTATGCCCAGGCTACCGAAATCGCAGAAACAGCTTCTCTCTACATTCAGCCTACGGAACTCCTGGATACTGTGTCTCTACCCTTAGGTTGTGCAACTCCCTTAAGCTGCGTCTCCTACACACAGCAGACAAAAAACCCGCATATAGCGAATGCCTAATTCCAGGCCACAGAACTCTTGGAAACAGCTTTTCTCTACATTCAACATACAAAACTCTTGGAAACCGCATCTCTCTAGACCAATGTTACAGAACTCCCATAAGCTGCGTCTCCTGCACTCAGGCTACAGGATTCCCATACAGAGCGTATGCCTACTCTCAGACTACAGAACTCTTGGAAACAGCTTCTCTCTACATTCAATATACAAATCTCTTGGAAACTGCATCTCTCTAGACCAATGTTACAGAACTCCCGTAAGCTGTGTCTCCTACACACAGCAGACAAAAATCCCGCATATAGCGAATGCCTAATTCCAGGCCACAGAACTCTTGGTAGCAGTTTCTCTCTACATTCAATATACAAATCTCTTGGAAACTGCATCTCTCTAGACCAATGTTACAGAACTCCCTTGAGCTGCGTCTCCTACACACAGCATACAGAAAACCCGCGTATAGTGAATACCTGCTCATAGGCTACAGAACCCTTGGAAACAGCTTCTGTCTACATTCAACATAGAAAACTCTTGGAAACCATATCTCTCTAGACCAATGTTACAGAACTCCCATAAGCTGCGTCTGATACACTCAGCATACAGAAAACCCGCGTATAGTGAATACCTGCTCATAGGCTACAGAACTCTTGGAAACAGCTTCTCTCCACATTGAATATACAAATCTCTTGGAAACTGCATCTCTCTAGACCAATGTTACAGAACTCCCATACGCTGCGTCTTCTACACACAGCAGACAAAAAACCCGCATATAGCGAATGCCTAATTCCAGGCTACAGAAATCCAGTAAACAGCTTCTCCCTACACCCTGATACAGAACTTCGGTAAACTGTGTCTCTCTAATTCTAGGTTACAGAACTCCCATAAGCTGCGTCGGCTGCACTCAGGCTACAGGAATCCCATATACAGCGTATGCCTACACTCAGAATACAGAACTCGTGGAAACAGCTTCTCTCAACATTCAACATACAGAACTATTGGAAACTGCATCTGTATACACAAAGCTTACAGAACTCATGAAAGCTGCATCTGCTACACAGCATACAGAATATCCGCAAATAGCGAATGCCTAATTCCAGGCCACAGAACTCTTGGAAACAGCTTCTCTCTACATTCAATATACAAATCTATTGGAAACTGCATCTCTCTAGACCAATGTTACAGAACTCCCATAAGCTGCGTCTCCTACACTCAGCATAAGGAAAACCCGCATATAGCGAATAACTATGCCCAGGCTACCGAAATCGCAGAAACAGCTTCTCTCTACATTCAGCCTATGGAACTCCTGGATACTGTGTCTCTACCCTTAGGTTGTGCAACTCCCTTAAGCTGGGCCTCCTACACAGAGCATCCGGAAAACCCGCATATAGCGAATGCCTAATTCAAGGACACAGAACCCTTGGAAACAGCTTTTCTCTACACTCAACATATAAAACTCTTGGAAACCACATCTCTCTAGACCAATGTTACAGAACTCCCATAAGCTGCGTCTCCTACACACAGCAGACAAAAAACCCGCATATAGCGAATGCCTAATTCCAGGCTACAGAAATCCAGAAAACAGCTTCTCCCTACACCCTGATACAGAACTTCGGTAAACTGTGTCTCTCTAATTCTAGGTTACAGAACTCCCATAAGCTGCGTCGGCTGCACTCAGGCTACAGGAATCCCATATACAGCGTATGCCTACTCTCAGAATACAGAACTCGTGGAAACAGCTTCTCTCAACATTCAACATACAGAACTATTGGAAACTGCATCTGTATACACAAAGCTTACAGAACTCATGAAAGCTGCATCTGCTACACAGCATACAGAATATCCGCAAATAGCGAATGCCTAATTCCAGGCCACAGAACTCTTGGAAACAGCTTCTCTCTACATTCAATATACAAATCTATTGGAAACTGCATCTCTCTAGACCAATGTTACAGAACTCCCATAAGCTGCGTCTCCTACACTCAGCATAAGGAAAACCCGCATATAGCGAATAACTATGCCCAGGCTACCGAAATCGCAGAAACAGCTTCTCTCTACATTCAGCCTACGGAACTCCTGGATACTGTGTCTCTACCCTTAGGTTGTGCAACTCCCTTAAGCTGGGCCTCCTACACAGAGCATCCGGAAAACCCGCATATAGCGAATGCCTAATTCAAGGACACAGAACCCTTGGAAACAGCTTTTCTCTACACTCAACATATAAAACTCTTGGAAACCACATCTCTCTAGACCAATGTTACAGAACTCCCATAAGCTGCGTCTCCTACACACAGCAGACAAAAAACCCGCATATAGCGAATGCCTAATTCCAGGCTACAGAAATCCAGAAAACAGCTTCTCCCTACACCCTGATACAGAACTTCGGTAAACTGTGTCTCTCTAATTCTAGGTTACAGAACTCCCATAAGCTGCGTCGGCTGCACTCAGGCTACAGGAATCCCATATACAGCGTATGCCTACTCTCAGAATACAGAACTCGTGGAAACAGCTTCTCACAACATTCAACATACAGAACTATTGGAAACTGCATCTGTATACACAAAGCTTACAGAACTCATGAAAGCTGCATCTGCTACACAGCATACAGAATATCCGCAAATAGCGAATGCCTAATTCCAGGCCACAGAACTCTTGGAAACAGCTTCTCTCTACATTCAATATACAAATCTCTTGGAAACTGCATCTCTCTAGACCAATGTTACAGAACTCCCGTAAGCTGCGTCTCCTACACACAGCAGACAAAAAACCCGCATATAGCGAATGCCTAATTCCAGGCCACAGAACTCTTGGAAACAGCTTTTCTCTACATTCAACATACAAAACTCTTGGAAACCGCATCTCTCTAGACCAATGTTACAGAACTCCCATAAGCTGCGTCTGCTGCACTCAGGCTACAGGATTCCCATAGAGAGCGTATGCCTATTCTCAGACTACAGAACTCTTGGAAACAGCTTCTCTCTACATTCAATATACAAATCTCTTGGAAACTGCATCTCTCTAGACCAATGTTACAGAACTCCCATACGCTGCGTCTCCTACACTCAGCATAAGGAAAACCCGCATATAGCGAATAACTATGCCCAGGCTACCGAAATCGCAGAAACAGCTTCCCTCTACATTCAGCCTACGGAACTCCTGGATACTGTGTCTCTACCCTTAGGTTGTGCAACTCCCTTAAGCTGCGTCTCCTACA
This sequence comes from Lepus europaeus, assembly GCF_033115175.1. Classification (NCBI taxonomy): domain Eukaryota; kingdom Metazoa; phylum Chordata; class Mammalia; order Lagomorpha; family Leporidae; genus Lepus; species Lepus europaeus. The sequence goes on from NC_084835.1 coordinate 50,734,902, forward strand.
CAGAGCATACGGAAAACCCACATATAGCGAATGCCTAATTCAAGGAAACAGAACTCTTGGAAACAGCTTCTCTCCACATTCAATATACAAATCTCTTGGAAACTGCATCTCTCTAGACCAATGTTACAGAACTCCCGTAAGCTGTGTCTCTTACACACAGCACACAAAAAACCCGCATATAGCGAATGCCTAATTCCAGGCCACAGAACTCTTGGTAGCAGTTTCTCTCTACATTCAATATACAAATCTCTTGGAAACGGCATCTCTCTAGACCAATGTTACAGAAATCCCATAAGCTGCGTCTGATGCACTCAGGCTACAGGATTCCCATAGAGAGCGTATGCCTACTCTCAGACTACAGAACTCTTGGAAACAGCTTCTCTCTACATTCAATATACAAATCTCTTGGAAACTGCATCTCTCTAGACCAATGTTACAGAACTCCCGTAAGCTGTGTCTCCTACACACAGCAGACAAAAAACCCACATATAGCGAATGCCTAATTCCAGGCCACAGAACTCTTGGAAACAGCTTTTCTCTACATTCAACATACAAAACTCTTGGAAAACGCATCTCTCTAGACCAATGTTACAGAACTCCCATAAGCTGCGTCTCCTGCACTCAGGCTACAGGATTCCCTTATAGAGCGTATGCCTACTCTCAGACTACAGAACTCTTGGAAACAGCTTCTCTCTACATTCAATATACAAATCTCTTGGAAACTGCATCTCTCTAGACCAATGTTACAGAACTCCCATAAGCTGCGTCTCCTACACTCAGCATAAGGAAAACCCGCATATAGCGAATAACTATGCCCAGGCTACCGAAATCGCAGAAACAGCTTCTCTCTACATTCAGCCTACGGAACTCCTGGATACTGTGTCTCTACCCTTAGGTTGTGCAACTCCCTTAAGCTGCGTCTCCTACACAGAGCATACGGAAAACCCACATATAGCGAATGCCTAATTCAAGGAAACAGAACTCTTGGAAACAGCTTCTGTCTACATTCAACATACAAAACTCTTGGAAACCGCATCTCTCTAGACCAATGTTACAGAACTCCCATAAGCTGCGTCTGCTGCACTCAGGCTACAGGATTCCCATAGAGAGCGTATGCCTACTCTCAGACTACAGAACTCGTGGAAACAGCTTCTCTCTATATTCAATATACAAATCTATTGGAAACTGCATCTCTCTAGGCCAATGTTACACAACTCCCATAAGCTGCGTCTCCTACACTCAGCATAAGGAAAACCCGCATATAGCGAATAACTATGCCCAGGCTACCGAAATCGCAGAAACAGCTTCTCTCTACATTCAGCCTACGGAACTCCTGGATACTGTGTCTCTACCTTTAGGTTGTGCAACTCCCTTAAGCTGCGTCTCCTACACAGAGCATACAGAAAACCCGCATATAGCGAATGCCTAATTCAAGGACACAGAACTCTTGGAAACTGCTTTTCTCTACATTCAACATACAAAACTCTTGGAAACCGCATCTCTCTAGACCAATGTTACAGAACTCCCATAAGCTGCGTCTGATACACTCAGCATAAGGAAACCCGCGTATAGTGAATACCTGCTCATAGGCTACAGAACACTTGGAAACAGCTTTTCTCCACATTCAATATACAAATCTCTTGGAAACTGCATCTCTCTAGACCAAGGTTACAGAACTCCCATAAGCTGCGTCTCCTACACACAGCAGACCAAAAACCCGCATATAGCGAATGCCTAATTCCAGGCTACAGTAATCCAGTAAACAGCTTCTCCCTACACCCTGATACAGAACTTCGGTAAACTGTGTCTCTCTAATTCGAGGTTACAGAACTCCCATAAGCTGCGTCGGCTGCACTCAGGCTACAGGAATCCCATATACAGCGTATGCCTACACTCAGAATACAGAACTCGTGGAAACAGCTTCTCTCAACATTCAACATACAGAACTATTGGAAACTGCATCTGTATACACAAAGCTTACAGAACTCATGAAAGCTGCATCTGCTACACAGCATACAGAATATCCGCAAATAGCGAATGCCTAATTCCAGGCCACAGAACTCTTGGAAACAGCTTCTCTCTACATTCAATATACAAATCTCTTGGAAACTGCATCTCTCTAGACCAATGTTACAGAACTCCCGTAAGCTGCGTCTCCTACACACAGCAGACAAAAAACCCGCATATAGCGAATGCCTAATTCCAGGCCACAGAACTCTTGGAAACAGCTTTTCTCTGCATTCAACATACAAAACTCTTGGAAACCGCATCTTTCTAGACCAATGTTACAGAACTCCCATAAGCTGCGTCTGCTGCACTCAGGCTACAGGATTCCCATAGAGAGCGTATGCCTACTCTCAGACTACAGAACTCTTGGAAACAGCTTCTCTCTACATTCAATATACAAATCTCTTGGAAACTGCATCTCTCTAGACCAATGTTACAGAACTCCCATAAGCTGCGTCTCCTACACTCAGCATAAGTAAAACCCGCATATAGCGAATAACTATGCCCAGGCTACCGAAATCGCAGAAACATCTTCTCTCTACATTCAGCCTACGGAACTCCTGGATACTGTGTCTCTACTCTTAGGTTGTGCAACTCCCTTAAGCTGCGTCTCCTACACACAGCAGACAAAAAACCCGCATATAGCGAATGCCTAATTCCAGGCCACAGAACTCTTGGAAACAGCTTTTCTCTACATTCAACATACAAAACTCTTGGAAACCGCATCTCTCTAGACCAATGTTACAGAACTCCCATAAGCTGCGTCTCCTGCACTCAGGCTACAGGATTCCCATACAGAGCGTATGCCTACTCTCAGACTACAGAACTCTTGGAAACAGCTTCTCTCTACATTCAATATACAAATCTCTTGGAAACTGCATCTCTCTAGACCAATGTTACAGAACTCCCGTAAGCTGTGTCTCCTACACACAGCAGACAAAAATCCCGCATATAGCGAATGCCTAATTCCAGGCCACAGAACTCTTGGTAGCAGTTTCTCTCTACATTCAATATACAAATCTCTTGGAAACTGCATCTCTCTAGACCAATGTTACAGAACTCCCTTGAGCTGCGTCTCCTACACACAGCATACAGAAAACCCGCGTATAGTGAATACCTGCTCATAGGCTACAGAACCCTTGGAAACAGCTTCTGTCTACATTCAACATAGAAAACTCTTGGAAACCATATCTCTCTAGACCAATGTTACAGAACTCCCATAAGCTGCGTCTGATACACTCAGCATACAGAAAACCCGCGTATAGTGAATACCTGCTCATAGGCTACAGAACTCTTGGAAACAGCTTCTCTCCACATTGAATATACAAATCTTTTGGAAACTGCATCTCTCTAGACCAATGTTACAGAACTCCCATACGCTGCGTCTTCTACACACAGCAGACAAAAAACCCGCATATAGCGAATGCCTAATTCCAGGCTACAGAAATCCAGTAAACAGCTTCTCCCTACACCCTGATACAGAACTTCGGTAAACTGTGTCTCTCTAATTCTAGGTTACAGAACTCCCATAAGCTGCGTCGGCTGCACTCAGGCTACAGGAATCCCATATACAGCGTATGCCTACACTCAGAATACAGAACTCGTGGAAACAGCTTCTCTCAACATTCAACATACAGAACTATTGGAAACTGCATCTGTATACACAAAGCTTACAGAACTCATGAAAGCTGCATCTGCTACACAGCATACAGAATATCCGCAAATAGCGAATGCCTAATTCCAGGCCACAGAACTCTTGGAAACAGCTTCTCTCTACATTCAATATACAAATCTATTGGAAACTGCATCTCTCTAGACCAATGTTACAGAACTCCCATAAGCTGCGTCTCCTACACTCAGCATAAGGAAAACCCGCATATAGCGAATAACTATGCCCAGGCTACCGAAATCGCAGAAACAGCTTCTCTCTACATTCAGCCTACGGAACTCCTGGATACTGTGTCTCTACCCTTAGGTTGTGCAACTCCCTTAAGCTGGGCCTCCTACACAGAGCATCCGGAAAACCCGCATATAGCGAATGCCTAATTCAAGGACACAGAACCCTTGGAAACAGCTTTTCTCTACACTCAACATATAAAACTCTTGGAAACCACATCTCTCTAGACCAATGTTACAGAACTCCCATAAGCTGCGTCTCCTACACACAGCAGACAAAAAACCCGCATATAGCGAATGCCTAATTCCAGGCTACAGAAATCCAGAAAACAGCTTCTCCCTACACCCTGATACAGAACTTCGGTAAACTGTGTCTCTCTAATTCTAGGTTACAGAACTCCCATAAGCTGCGTCGGCTGCACTCAGGCTACAGGAATCCCATATACAGCGTATGCCTACTCTCAGAATACAGAACTCGTGGAAACAGCTTCTCTCAACATTCAACATACAGAACTATTGGAAACTGCATCTGTATACACAAAGCTTACAGAACTCATGAAAGCTGCATCTGCTACACAGCATACAGAATATCCGCAAATAGCGAATGCCTAATTCCAGGCCACAGAACTCTTGGAAACAGCTTCTCTCTACATTCAATATACAAATCTCTTGGAAACTGCATCTCTCTAGACCAATGTTACAGAACTCCCGTAAGCTGCGTCTCCTACACACAGCAGACAAAAAACCCGCATATAGCGAATGCCTAATTCCAGGCCACAGAACTCTTGGAAACAGCTTTTCTCTACATTCAACATACAAAACTCTTGGAAACCGCATCTCTCTAGACCAATGTTACAGAACTCCCATAAGCTGCGTCTGCTGCACTCAGGCTACAGGATTCCCATAGAGAGCGTATGCCTATTCTCAGACTACAGAACTCTTGGAAACAGCTTCTCTCTACATTCAATATACAAATCTCTTGGAAACTGCATCTCTCTAGACCAATGTTACAGAACTCCCATACGCTGCGTCTCCTACACTCAGCATAAGGAAAACCCGCATATAGCGAATAACTATGCCCAGGCTACCGAAATCGCAGAAACAGCTTCCCTCTACATTCAGCCTACGGAACTCCTGGATACTGTGTCTCTACCCTTAGGTTGTGCAACTCCCTTAAGCTGCGTCTTCTACACAGAGCATACGGAAAACCCACATATAGCGAATGCCTAATTCAAGGAAACAGAACTCTTGGAAACAGCTTCTCTCCACATTCAATATACAAATCTCTTGGAAACTGCATCTCTCTAGACCAATGTTACAGAACTCCCGTAAGCTGTGTCTCTTACACACAGCACACAAAAAACCCGCATATAGCGAATGCCTAATTCCAGGCCACAGAACTCTTGGTAGCAGTTTCTCTCTACATTCAATATACAAATCTCTTGGAAACGGCATCTCTCTAGACCAATGTTACAGAACTCCCATAAGCTGCGTCTGATGCACTCAGGCTACAGGATTCCCATAGAGAGCGTATGCCTACTCTCAGACTACAGAACTCTTGGAAACAGCTTCTCTCTACATTCAATATACAAATCTCTTGGAAACTGCATCTCTCTAGACCAATGTTACAGAACTCCCGTAAGCTGTGTCTCCTACACACAGCAGACAAAAAACCCACATATAGCGAATGCCTAATTCCAGGCCACAGAACTCTTGGAAACAGCTTTTCTCTACATTCAACATACAAAACTCTTGGAAAACGCATCTCTCTAGACCAATGTTACAGAACTCCCATAAGCTGCGTCTCCTGCACTCAGGCTACAGGATTCCCTTATAGAGCGTATGCCTACTCTCAGACTACAGAACTCTTGGAAACAGCTTCTCTCTACATTCAATATACAAATCTCTTGGAAACTGCATCTCTCTAGACCAATGTTACAGAACTCCCATAAGCTGCGTCTCCTACACTCAGCATAAGGAAAACCCGCATATAGCGAATAACTATGCCCAGGCTACCGAAATCGCAGAAACAGCTTCTCTCTACATTCAGCCTACGGAACTCCTGGATACTGTGTCTCTACCCTTAGGTTGTGCAACTCCCTTAAGCTGCGTCTCCTACACAGAGCATACGGAAAACCCACATATAGCGAATGCCTAATTCAAGGAAACAGAACTCTTGGAAACAGCTTCTGTCTACATTCAACATACAAAACTCTTGGAAACCGCATCTCTCTAGACCAATGTTACAGAACTCCCATAAGCTGCGTCTGATACACTCAGCATAAGGAAACCCGCGTATAGTGAATACCTGCTCATAGGCTACAGAACACTTGGAAACAGCTTTTCTCCACATTCAATATACAAATCTCTTGGAAACTGCATCTCTCTAGACCAAGGTTACAGAACTCCCATAAGCTGCGTCTCCTACACACAGCAGACCAAAAACCCGCATATAGCGAATGCCTAATTCCAGGCTACAGTAATCCAGTAAACAGCTTCTCCCTACACCCTGATACAGAACTTCGGTAAACTGTGTCTCTCTAATTCTAGGTTACAGAACTCCCATAAGCTGCGTTGGCTGCACTCAGGCTACAGGAATCCCATATACAGCGTATGCCTACACTCAGAATACAGAACTCGTGGAAACAGCTTCTCTCAACATTCAACATACAGAACTATTGGAAACTGCATCTGTATACACAAAGCTTACAGAACTCATGAAAGCTGCATCTGCTACACAGCATACAGAATATCCGCAAATAGCGAATGCCTAATTCCAGGCCACAGAACTCTTGGAAACAGCTTCTCTCTACATTCAATATACAAATCTATTGGAAACTGAATCTCTCTAGACCAATGTTACAGAACTCCCGTAAGCTGCGTCTCCTACACACAGCAGAAAAAAAACCCGCATATAGCGAATGCCTAATTCCAGGCCACAGAACTCTTGGAAACTGCTTTTCTCTACATTCAACATACAAAACTCTTGGAAACCGCATCTCTCTAGACCAATGTTACAGAACTCCCATAAGCTGCGTCTGCTGCACTCAGGCTACAGGATTCCCACAGAGAGTGTATGCCTACTCTCAGACTACAGAACTCTTGGAAACAGCTTCTCTCTACATTCAATATACAAATCTCTTGGAAACTGCATCTATCTAGACCAATGTTACAGAACTCCCATAAGCTGCATCTCCTACACTCAGCATAAGGAAAACCCACATATAGCGAATAACTATGTCCAGGCTACCGAAATCGCAGAAACAGCATCTCTCTACATTCAACATACGGAACTCCTGGATACTGTATGTCTCTATACTTAGGTTGTGCAACTCCTCCTACACAGAACATACGGAAAACCCGCATATAGTGAATATCTATGTCCAGGCTACCAAAATTTTAGAAACAGCTTCTCATTACATTCAACATATGGAACTTATGGATACTGTATGACTCTACACTTAGGTTACGGAACTCCCGTAAGCTGCATCTCCTACACACAGCATACAGAAAACACGGAAGTAGCGCATGCCTAGTTCCAGGACACAGAACTCTTGGAAACAGCTTCTCTCTACATTCAACATACAAAACTCTTGGAAACTGCATCTCTCCAGACCAATGTTACAGAACTCCCATAAGCTGCGTCTCCTACACTCAGCATAAGGAAAACCCGCATATAGCGAATAACTATGCCCAGGCAACCGAAATCGCAGAAACAGCTTCTCTCTACATTCAGCCTACGGAACTCCTGGATACTGTGTCTCTACCCTTAGGTTGTGCAATTCCCTTAAGCTGCGTCTCCTACACAGAGCATACGGAAAACCCGCATATAGCGAATGCCTAATTCAAGGACACAGAACTCTTGAAAAAGCTTTTCTCTACATTCAACATACAAAACTCTTGGAAACTGCATCTCTCCAGACCAATGTTACAGAACTCCCATAAGCTGCGTCTGCTGCACTCAGGCTACAGGATTCCCATAGAGAGCATATACCTACACTCAGACTACAGAACTCTTGGAAACAGCTTCTCTCCACATTCAATATACAAATCTCTTGGAAACTGCATCTCTCTAGGCCAATGTTACAGAACTCCCATAAGCTGCGTCTCCTACACACAGCAGACAAAAAACCCGCATATAGCAAATGCCTAATTCCAGGCTACAGAAATCCAGTAAACAGCTTCTCCCTACACCCTGATACAGAACTTCGGTAAACTGTGTCTCTCTAATTCTAGGTTACAGAACTCCCATAAGCTGCGTCGGCTGCACTCAGGCTACAGGAATCCCATATACAGCGTATGCCTACTCTCAGAATACAGAACTCGTGGAAACAGCTTCTCTCAACATTCAATATACAAATCTCTTGGAAACTGCATCTCTCTAGACCAATGTTACAGAACTCCCGTAAGCTGTGACTCCTACACACAGCAGACAAAAAACCGACATATAGCGAATGCCTAATTCCAGGCCACAGAACTCTTGGAAACAGCTTCTCTCTACATTCAATATACAAATCTCTTGGAAACTGCATCTCTCTAGACCAATGTTACAGAACTCCCGTAAGCTGCGTCTCCTACACACAGCAGACAAAAAACCCGCATATAGCGAATGCCTAATTCCAGGCCACAGAACTCTTGGAAACAGCTTTTCTCTGCATTCAACATACAAAACTCTTGGAAACCGCATCTTTCTAGACCAATGTTACAGAACTCCCATAAGCTGCGTCTGCTGCACTCAGGCTACAGGATTCCCATAGAGAGCGTATGCCTTCTCTCAGACTACAGAACTCTTGGAAACAGCTTCTCTCTACATTCAATATACAAATCTCTTGGAAACTGCATCTCTCTAGACCAATGTTACAGAACTCCCATAAGCTGCGTCTCCTACACTCAGCATAAGGAAAACCCGCATATAGCGAATAACTATGCCCAGGCTACCGAAATCGCAGAAACATCTTCTCTCTACATTCAGCCTACGGAACTCCTGGATACTGTGTCTCTACCCTTAGGTTGTGCAACTCCCTTAAGCTGCGTCTCCTACACACAGCAGACAAAAAACCCGCATATAGCGAATGCCTAATTCCAGGCCACAGAACTCTTGGAAACAGCTTTTCTCTACATTGAACATACAAAACTCTTGGAAACCGCATCTCTCTAGACCAATGTTACAGAACTCCCATAAGCTGCGTCTCCTGCACTCAGGCTACAGGATTCCCATACAGAGCGTATGCCTACTCTCAGACTACAGAACTCTTGGAAACAGCTTCTCTCTACATTCAATATACAAATCTCTTGGAAACTGCATCTCTCTAGACCAATGTTACAGAACTCCCGTAAGCTGTGTCTCCTACACACAGCAGACAAAAATCCCGCATATAGCGAATGCCTAATTCCAGGCCACAGAACTCTTGGTAGCAGTTTCTCTCTACATTCAATATACAAATCTCTTGGAAACTGCATCTCTCTAGACCAATGTTACAGAACTCCCTTGAGCTGCGTCTCCTACACACAGCATACAGAAAACCCGCGTATAGTGAATACCTGCTCATAGGCTACAGAACCCTTGGAAACAGCTTCTGTCTACATTCAACATAGAAAACTCTTGGAAACCACATCTCTCTAGACCAATGTTACAGAACTCCCATAAGCTGCGTCTGATACACTCAGCATACAGAAAACCCGCGTATAGTGAATACCTGCTCATAGGCTACAGAATTCTTGGAAACAGCTTCTCTCCACATTCAATATACAAATCTCTTGGAAACTGCATCTCTCTAGACCAATGTTACAGAACTCCCATACGCTGCGTCTTCTACACACAGCAGACAAAAAACCCGCATATAGCGAATGCCTAATTCCAGGCTACAGAAATCCAGTAAACAGCTTCTCCCTACACCCTGATACAGAACTTCGGTAAACTGTGTCTCTCTAATTCTAGGTTACAGAACTCCCATAAGCTGCGTCGGCTGCACTCAGGCTACAGGAATCCCATATACAGCGTATGCCTACACTCAGAATACAGAACTCGTGGAAACAGCTTCTCTCAACATTCAACACACAGAACTATTGGAAACTGCATCTGTATACACAAAGCTTACAGAACTCATGAAAGCTGCATCTGCTACACAGCATACAGAATATCCGCAAATAGCGAATGCCTAATTCCAGGCCACAGAACTCTTGGAAACAGCTTCTCTCTACATTCAATATACAAATCTATTGGAAACTGCATCTCTCTAGACCAATGTTACAGAACTCCCATAAGCTGCGTCTCCTACACTCAGCATAAGGAAAACCCGCATATAGCGAATAACTATGCCCAGGCTACCGAAATCGCAGAAACAGCTTCTCTCTACATTCAGCCTACGGAACTCCTGGATACTGTGTCTCTACCCTTAGGTTGTGCAACTCCCTTAATCTGGGCCTCCTACACAGAGCATCCGGAAAACCCGCATATAGCGAATGCCTAATTCAAGGACACAGAACCCTTGGAAACAGCTTTTCTCTACACTCAACATATAAAACTCTTGGAAACCACATCTCTCTAGACCAATGTTACAGAACTCCCATAAGCTGCGTCTCCTACACACAGCAGACAAAAAACCCGCATATAGCGAATGCCTAATTCCAGGCTACAGAAATCCAGTAAACAGCTTCTCCCTACACCCTGATACAGAACTTCGGTAAACTGTGTCTCTCTAATTCTAGGTTACAGAACTCCCATAAGCTGCGTCGGCTGCACTCAGGCTACAGGAATCCTATATACAGCGTATGCCTACTCTCAGAATACAGAACTCGTGGAAACAGCTTCTCTCAACATTCAACATACAGAACTATTGGAAACTGCATCTGTATACACAAAGCTTACAGAACTCATGAAAGCTGCATCTGCTACACAGCATACAGAATATCCGCAAATAGCGAATGCCTAATTCCAGGCCACAGAACTCTTGGAAACAGCTTCTCTCTACATTCAATATACAAATCTCTTGGAAACTGCATCTCTCTAGACCAATGTTACAGAACTCCCGTAAGCTGCGTCTCCTACACACAGCAGACAAAAAACCCGCATATAGCGAATGCCTAATTCCAGGCCACAGAACTCTTGGAAACAGCTTTTCTCTACATTCAACATACAAAACTCTTGGAAACCGCATCTCTCTAGACCAATGTTACAGAACTCCCATAAGCTGCGTCTGCTGCACACAGGCTACAGGATTCCCATAGAGAGCGTATGCCTATTCTCAGACTACAGAACTCTTGGAAACAGCTTCTCTCTACATTCAATATACAAATCTCTTGGAAACTGCATCTCTCTAGACCAATGTTACAGAACTCCCATACGCTGCGTCTCCTACACTCAGCATAAGGAAAACCCGCATATAGCGAATAACTATGCCCAGGCTACCGAAATCGCAGAAACAGCTTCCCTCTACATTCAGCCTACGGAACTCCTGGATACTGTGTCTCTACCCTTAGGTTGTGCAACTCCCTTAAGCTGCGTCTCCTACACAGAGCATACGGAAAACCCACATATAGCGAATGCCTAATTCAAGGAAACAGAACTCTTGGAAACAGCTTCTCTCCACATTCAATATACAAATCTCTTGGAAACTGCATCTCTCTAGACCAATGTTACAGAACTCCCGTAAGCTGTGTCTCTTACACACAGCACACAAAAAACCCGCATATAGCGAATGCCTAATTCCAGGCCACAGAACTCTTGGTAGCAGTTTCTCTCTACATTCAATATACAAATCTCTTGGTAACGGCATCTCTCTAGACCAATGTTACAGAACTCCCATAAGCTGCGTCTGATGCACTCAGGCTACAGGATTCCCATAGAGAGCGTATGCCTACTCTCAGACTACAGAACTCTTGGAAACAGCTTCTCTCTACATTCAATATACAAATCTCTTGGAAACTGCATCTCTCTAGACCAATGTTACAGAACTCCCGTAAGCTGTGTCTCCTACACACAGCAGACAAAAAACCCACATATAGCGAATGCCTAATTCCAGGCCACAGAACTCTTGGAAACAGCTTTTCTCTACATTCAACATACAAAACTCTTGGAAAACGCATCTCTCTAGACCAATGTTACAGAACTCCCATAAGCTGCGTCTCCTGCACTCAGGCTACAGGATTCCCTTATAGAGCGTATGCCTACTCTCAGACTACAGAACTCTTGGAAACAGCTTCTCTCTACATTCAATATACAAATCTCTTGGAAACTGCATCTCTCTAGACCAATGTTACAGAACTCCCATAAGCTGCGTCTCCTACACTCAGCATAAGGAAAACCCGCATATAGCGAATAACTATGCCCAGGCTACCGAAATCGCAGAAACAGCTTCTCTCTACATTCAGCCTACGGAACTCCTGGATACTGTGTCTCTACGCTTAGGTTGTGCAACTCCCTTAAGCTGCGTCTCCTACACAGAGCATACGGAAAACCCGCATATAGCGAATGCCTAATTCAAGGACACAGAACTCTTGGAAACAGCTTTTCTCTACATTCAACATACAAAACTCTTGGAAACCGCATCTCTCTAGACCAATGTTACAGAACTCCCATAAGCTGCGTCTGCTGCACTCAGGCTACAGGATTCCCATAGAGAGCGTATGCCTACTCTCAGACTACAGAACTCGTGGAAACAGCTTCTCTCTATATTCAATATACAAATCTATTGGAAACTGCATCTCTCTAGACCAATGTTACACAACTCCCATAAGCTGCGTCTCCTACACTCAGCATAAGGAAAACCCGCATATAGCGAATAACTATGCCCAGGCTACCGAAATCACAGAAACAGCTTCTCTCTACATTCAGCCTACGGAACTCCTGGATACTGTGTCTCTACCCTTAGGTTGTGCAACTCCCTTAAGCTGCGTCTCCTACACAGAGCATACAGAAAACCCGCATATAGCGAATGCCTAATTCAAGGACACAGAACTCTTGGAAACTGCTTTTCTCTACATTCAACATACAAAACTCTTGGAAACCGCATCTCTCTAGACCAATGTTACAGAACTCCCATAAGCTGCGTCTGATACACTCAGCATAAGGAAACCCGCGTATAGTGAATACCTGCTCATAGGCTACAGAACACTTGGAAACAGCTTTTCTCCACATTCAATATACAAATCTCTTGGAAACTGCATCTCTCTAGACCAAGGTTACAGAACTCCCATAAGCTGCGTCTCCTACACACAGCAGACCAAAAATCCGCATATAGCGAATGCCTAATTCCAGGCTACAGTAATCCAGTAAACAGCTTCTCCCTACACCCTGATACAGAACTTCGGTAAACTGTGTCTCTCTAATTCGAGGTTACAGAACTCCCATAAGCTGCGTTGGCTGCACTCAGGCTACAGGAATCCCATATACAGCGTATGCCTACACTCAGAATACAGAACTCGTGGAAACAGCTTCTCTCAACATTCAACATACAGAACTATTGGAAACTGCATCTGTATACACAAAGCTTACAGAACTCATGAAAGCTGCATCTGCTACACAGCATACAGAATATCCGCAAATAGCGAATGCCTAATTCCAGGCCACAGAACTCTTGGAAACAGCTTCTCTCTACATTCAATATACAAATCTATTGGAAACTGAATCTCTCTAGACCAATGTTACAGAACTCCCGTAAGCTGCGTCTCCTACACACAGCAGAAAAAAAACCCGCATATAGCGAATGCCTAATTCCAGGCCACAGAACTCTTGGAAACTGCTTTTCTCTACATTCAACATACAAAACTCTTGGAAACCGCATCTCTCTAGACCAATGTTACAGAACTCCCATAAGCTGCGTCTGCTGCACTCAGGCTACAGGATTCCCACAGAGAGTGTATGCCTACTCTCAGACTACAGAACTCTTGGAAACAGCTTCTCTCTACATTCAATATACAAATCTCTTGGAAACTGCATCTATCTAGACCAATGTTACAGAACTCCCATAAGCTGCATCTCCTACACTCAGCATAAGGAAAACCCACATATAGCGAATAACTATGCCCAGGCTACCGATATCGCTGAAACAGCTTCTCTCTACATTCAGCCTACGGAACTCCTGGATACTGTGTCTCTACGCTTAGGTTGTGCAACTCCCTTAAGCTGCGTCTCCTACACAGAGCATACGGAAAACCCGCATATAGCGAATGCCTAATTCAAGGACACAGAACTCTTGGAAACAGCTTCTCTCTACATTCAACATACACAACTCTTGGAAACTGCATCTCTCTAGACCAAGGTTACAGAACTCCCATAAGCTGCGTCTCCTACACACAGCATAAGGAAAACCCGCATATAGCGAATAACTATGTCCAGGCTACCGAAATCGCAGAAACAGCATCTCTCTACATTCAACATACGGAACTCCTGGATACTGTATGTCTCTATACTTAGGTTGTGCAACTCCTCCTACACAGAACATACGGAAAACCCGCATATAGTGAATATCTATGTCCAGGCTACCAAAATTTTAGAAACAGCTTCTCATTACATTCAACATATGGAACTTATGGATACTGTATGACTCTACACTTAGGTTACGGAACTCCCGTAAGCTGCATCTCCTACACACAGCATACAGAAAACACGGAAGTAGCGCATGCCTAGTTCCAGGACACAGAACTCTTGGAAACAGCTTCTCTCTACATTCAACATACAAAACTCTTGGAAACTGCATCTCTCCAGACCAATGTTACAGAACTCCCATAAGCTGCGTCTCCTACACTCAGCATAAGGAAAACCCGCATATAGCGAATAACTATGCCCAGGCAACCGAAATCGCAGAAACAGCTTCTCTCTACATTCAGCCTACGGAACTCCTGGATACTGTGTCTCTACCCTTAGGTTGTGCAATTCCCTTAAGCTGCGTCTCCTACACAGAGCATACGGAAAACCCGCATATAGCGAATGCCTAATTCAAGGACACAGAAATCTTGGAAAAAGCTTTTCTCTACATTCAACATACAAAACTCTTGGAAACTGCATCTCTCCAGACCAATGTTACAGAACTCCCATAAGCTGCGTCTGCTGCACTCAGGCTACAGGATTCCCATAGAGAGCATATACCTACACTCAGACTACAGAACTCTTGGAAACAGCTTCTCTCCACATTCAATATACAAATCTCTTGGAAACTGCATCTCTCTAGGCCAATGTTACAGAACTCCCATAAGCTGCGTCTCCTACACACAGCAGACAAAAAACCCGCATATAGCGAATGCCTAATTCCAGGCTACAGAAATCCAGTAAACAGCTTCTCCCTACACCCTGATACAGAACTTCGGTAAACTGTGTCTCTCTAATTCGAGGTTACAGAACTCCCATAAGCTGCGTCGGCTGCACTCAGGCTACAGGAATCCCATATACAGCGTATGCCTACACTCAGAATACAGAACTCGTGGAAACAGCTTCTCTCAACATTCAACATACAGAACTATTGGAAACTGCATCTGTATACACAAAGCTTACAGAACTCATGAAAGCTGCATCTGCTACACAGCATACAGAATATCCGCAAATAGCGAATGCCTAATTCCAGGCCACAGAACTCTTGGAAACAGCTTCTCTCTACATTCAATATACAAATCTATTGGAAACTGCATCTCTCTAGACCAATGTTACAGAACTCCCATAAGCTGCGTCTCCTACACACAGCAGACAAAAAACCCGCATATAGCGAATGCCTAATTCCAGGCTACAGAAATCCAGTAAACAGCTTTTCTCTACATTCAACATACAAAACTCTTGGAAACCGCATCTCTCTAGACCAATGTTACAGAACTCCCATAAGTTGCGTCTGCTGCACTCAGGCTACAGGATTCCCATAGAGAGCGTATGCCTACTCTCAGACTACAGAACTCTTGGAAACAGCTTCTCTCTACATTCAATATACAAATCTCTTGGAAACTGCATCTCTCTAGACCAATGTTACAGAACTCCCATACGCTGCGTCTCCTACACACAGCATAAGGAAAACCCGCATATAGCGAATAACTATGTCCAGGCTACCGAAATCGCAGAAACAGCATCTCTCTACATTCAACATACGGAACTCCTGGATACTGTATGTCTCTATACTTAGGTTGTGCAACTCCTCCTACACAGAACATACGGAAAACCCGCATATAGTGAATATCTATGTCCAGGCTACCAAAATTTTAGAAACAGCTTCTCATTACATTCAACATATGGAACTTATGGATACTGTATGACTCTACACTTAGGTTACGGAACTCCCGTAAGCTGCATCTCCTACACACAGCATACAGAAAACACGGAAGTAGCGCATGCCTAGTTCCAGGACACAGAACTCTTGGAAACAGCTTCTCTCTACATTCAACATACAAAACTCTTGGAAACTGCATCTCTCCAGACCAATGTTACAGAACTCCCATAAGCTGCGTCTCCTACACTCAGCATAAGGAAAACCCGCATATAGCGAATAACTATGCCCAGGCAACCGAAATCGCAGAAACAGCTTCTCTCTACATTCAGCCTACGGAACTCCTGGATACTGTGTCTCTACCCTTAGGTTGTGCAATTCCCTTAAGCTGCGTCTCCTACACAGAGCATACGGAAAACCCGCATATAGCGAATGCCTAATTCAAGGACACAGAACTCTTGAAAAAGCTTTTCTCTACATTCAACATACAAAACTCTTGGAAACTGCATCTCTCCAGACCAATGTTACAGAACTCCCATAAGCTGCGTCTGCTGCACTCAGGCTACAGGATTCCCATAGAGAGCATATACCTACACTCAGACTACAGAACTCTTGGAAACAGCTTCTCTCCACATTCAATATACAAATCTCTTGGAAACTGCATCTCTCTAGGCCAATGTTACAGAACTCCCATAAGCTGCGTCTCCTACACACAGCAGACAAAAAACCCGCATATAGCAAATGCCTAATTCCAGGCTACAGAAATCCAGTAAACAGCTTCTCCCTACACCCTGATACAGAACTTCGGTAAACTGTGTCTCTCTAATTCTAGGTTACAGAACTCCCATAAGCTGCGTCGGCTGCACTCAGGCTACAGGAATCCCATATACAGCGTATGCCTACTCTCAGAATACAGAACTCGTGGAAACAGCTTCTCTCTACATTCAATATACAAATCTCTTGGAAACTGCATCTCTCTAGACCAATGTTACAGAACTCCCGCAAGCTGCGTCTCCTACACACAGCAGACAAAAAACCCGCATATAGCGAATGCCTAATTCCAGGCCACAGAACTCTTGGAAACAGCTTTTCTCTGCATTCAACATACAAAACTCTTGGAAACCGCATCTTTCTAGACCAATGTTACAGAACTCCCATAAGCTGCGTCTGCTGCACTCAGGCTACAGGATTCCCATAGAGAGCGTATGCCTTCTCTCAGACTACAGAACTCTTGGAAACAGCTTCTCTCTACATTCAATATACAAATCTCTTGGAAACTGCATCTCTCTAGACCAATGTTACAGAACTCCCATAAGCTGCGTCTCCTACACTCAGCATAAGGAAAACCCGCATATAGCGAATAACTATGCCCAGGCTACCGAAATCGCAGAAACATCTTCTCTCTACATTCAGCCTACGGAACTCCTGGATACTGTGTCTCTACCCTTAGGTTGTGCAACTCCCTTAAGCTGCGTCTCCTACACACAGCAGACAAAAAACCCGCATATAGCGAATGCCTAATTCCAGGCCACAGAACTCTTGGAAACAGCTTTTCTCTACATTGAACATACAAAACTCTTGGAAACCGCATCTCTCTAGACCAATGTTACAGAACTCCCATAAGCTGCGTCTCCTGCACTCAGGCTACAGGATTCCCATACAGAGCGTATGCCTACTCTCAGACTACAGAACTCTTGGAAACAGCTTCTCTCTACATTCAATATACAAATCTCTTGGAAACTGCATCTCTCTAGACCAATGTTACAGAACTCCCGTAAGCTGTGTCTCCTACACACAGCAGACAAAAATCCCGCATATAGCGAATGCCTAATTCCAGGCCACAGAACTCTTGGTAGCAGTTTCTCTCTACATTCAATATACAAATCTCTTGGAAACTGCATCTCTCTAGACCAATGTTACAGAACTCCCTTGAGCTGCGTCTCCTACACACAGCATACAGAAAACCCGCGTATAGTGAATACCTGCTCATAGGCTACAGAACCCTTGGAAACAGCTTCTGTCTACATTCAACATAGAAAACTCTTGGAAACCACATCTCTCTAGACCAATGTTACAGAACTCCCATAAGCTGCGTCTGATACACTCAGCATACAGAAAACCCGCGTATAGTGAATACCTGCTCATAGGCTACAGAATTCTTGGAAACAGCTTCTCTCCACATTCAATATACAAATCTCTTGGAAACTGCATCTCTCTAGACCAATGTTACAGAACTCCCATACGCTGCGTCTTCTACACACAGCAGACAAAAAACCCGCATATAGCGAATGCCTAATTCCAGGCTACAGAAATCCAGTAAACAGCTTCTCCCTACACCCTGATACAGAACTTCGGTAAACTGTGTCTCTCTAATTCTAGGTTACAGAACTCCCATAAGCTGCGTCGGCTGCACTCAGGCTACAGGAATCCCATATACAGCGTATGCCTACACTCAGAATACAGAACTCGTGGAAACAGCTTCTCTCAACATTCAACATACAGAACTATTGGAAACTGCATCTGTATACACAAAGCTTACAGAACTCATGAAAGCTGCATCTGCTACACAGCATACAGAATATCCGCAAATAGCGAATGCCTAATTCCAGGCCACAGAACTCTTGGAAACAGCTTCTCTCTACATTCAATATACAAATCTCTTGGAAACTGCATCTCTCTAGACCAATGTTACAGAACTCCCATAAGCTGCGTCTCCTACACTCAGCATAAGGAAAACCCGCATATAGCGAATAACTATGCCCAGGCTACCGAAATCGCAGAAACAGCTTCTCTCTACATTCAGCCTACGGAACTCCTGGATACTGTGTCTCTACCCTTAGGTTGTGCAACTCCCTTAATCTGGGCCTCCTACACAGAGCATCCGGAAAACCCGCATATAGCGAATGCCTAATTCAAGGACACAGAACCCTTGGAAACAGCTTTTCTCTACACTCAACATATAAAACTCTTGGAAACCACATCTCTCTAGACCAATGTTACAGAACTCCCATAAGCTGCGTCTCCTACACACAGCAGACAAAAAACCCGCATATAGCGAATGCCTAATTCCAGGCTACAGAAATCCAGTAAACAGCTTCTCCCTACACCCTGATACAGAACTTCGGTAAACTGTGTCTCTCTAATTCTAGGTTACAGAACTCCCATAAGCTGCGTCGGCTGCACTCAGGCTACAGGAATCCTATATACAGCGTATGCCTACTCTCAGAATACAGAACTCGTGGAAACAGCTTCTCTCAACATTCAACATACAGAACTATTGGAAACTGCATCTGTATACACAAAGCTTACAGAACTCATGAAAGCTGCATCTGCTACACAGCATACAGAATATCCGCAAATAGCGAATGCCTAATTCCAGGCCACAGAACTCTTGGAAACAGCTTCTCTCTACATTCAATATACAAATCTCTTGGAAACTGCATCTCTCTAGACCAATGTTACAGAACTCCCGTAAGCTGCGTCTCCTACACACAGCAGACAAAAAACCCGCATATAGCGAATGCCTAATTCCAGGCCACAGAACTCTTGGAAACAGCTTTTCTCTACATTCAACATACAAAACTCTTGGAAACCGCATCTCTCTAGACCAATGTTACAGAACTCCCATAAGCTGCGTCTGCTGCACTCAGGCTACAGGATTCCCATAGAGAGCGTATGCCTATTCTCAGACTACAGAACTCTTGGAAACAGCTTCTCTCTACATTCAATATACAAATCTCTTGGAAACTGCATCTCTCTAGACCAATGTTACAGAACTCCCATACGCTGCGTCTCCTACACTCAGCATAAGGAAAACCCGCATATAGCGAATAACTATGCCCAGGCTACCGAAATCGCAGAAACAGCTTCCCTCTACATTCAGCCTACGGAACTCCTGGATACTGTGTCTCTACCCTTAGGTTGTGCAACTCCCTTAAGCTGCGTCTCCTACACAGAGCATACGGAAAACCCACATATAGCGAATGCCTAATTCAAGGAAACAGAACTCTTGGAAACAGCTTCTCTCCACATTCAATATACAAATCTCTTGGAAACTGCATCTCTCTAGACCAATGTTACAGAACTCCCGTAAGCTGTGTCTCTTACACACAGCACACAAAAAACCCGCATATAGCGAATGCCTAATTCCAGGCCACAGAACTCTTGGTAGCAGTTTCTCTCTACATTCAATATACAAATCTCTTGGTAACGGCATCTCTCTAGACCAATGTTACAGAACTCCCATAAGCTGCGTCTGATGCACTCAGGCTACAGGATTCCCATAGAGAGCGTATGCCTACTCTCAGACTACAGAACTCTTGGAAACAGCTTCTCTCTACATTCAATATACAAATCTCTTGGAAACTGCATCTCTCTAGACCAATGTTACAGAACTCCCGTAAGCTGTGTCTCCTACACACAGCAGACAAAAAACCCACATATAGCGAATGCCTAATTCCAGGCCACAGAACTCTTGGAAACAGCTTTTCTCTACATTCAACATACAAAACTCTTGGAAAACGCATCTCTCTAGACCAATGTTACAGAACTCCCATAAGCTGCGTCTCCTGCACTCAGGCTACAGGATTCCCTTATAGAGCGTATGCCTACTCTCAGACTACAGAACTCTTGGAAACAGCTTCTCTCTACATTCAATATACAAATCTCTTGGAAACTGCATCTCTCTAGACCAATGTTACAGAACTCCCATAAGCTGCGTCTCCTACACTCAGCATAAGGAAAACCCGCATATAGCGAATAACTATGCCCAGGCTACCGAAATCGCAGAAACAGCTTCTCTCTACATTCAGCCTACGGAACTCCTGGATACTGTGTCTCTACGCTTAGGTTGTGCAACTCCCTTAAGCTGCGTCTCCTACACAGAGCATACGGAAAACCCGCATATAGCGAATGCCTAATTCAAGGACACAGAACTCTTGGAAACAGCTTTTCTCTACATTCAACATACAAAACTCTTGGAAACCGCATCTCTCTAGACCAATGTTACAGAACTCCCATAAGCTGCGTCTGCTGCACTCAGGCTACAGGATTCCCATAGAGAGCGTATGCCTACTC
Organism: Lepus europaeus; assembly: GCF_033115175.1. Taxonomy (NCBI): domain Eukaryota; kingdom Metazoa; phylum Chordata; class Mammalia; order Lagomorpha; family Leporidae; genus Lepus; species Lepus europaeus. The sequence goes on from NC_084835.1 coordinate 50,756,063, forward strand.
TCAGACTACAGAACTCGTGGAAACAGCTTCTCTCTATATTCAATATACAAATCTATTGGAAACTGCATCTCTCTAGACCAATGTTACACAACTCCCATAAGCTGCGTCTCCTACACTCAGCATAAGGAAAACCCGCATATAGCGAATAACTATGCCCAGGCTACCGAAATCACAGAAACAGCTTCTCTCTACATTCAGCCTACGGAACTCCTGGATACTGTGTCTCTACCCTTAGGTTGTGCAACTCCCTTAAGCTGCGTCTCCTACACAGAGCATACAGAAAACCCGCATATAGCGAATGCCTAATTCAAGGACACAGAACTCTTGGAAACTGCTTTTCTCTACATTCAACATACAAAACTCTTGGAAACCGCATCTCTCTAGACCAATGTTACAGAACTCCCATAAGCTGCGTCTGATACACTCAGCATAAGGAAACCCGCGTATAGTGAATACCTGCTCATAGGCTACAGAACACTTGGAAACAGCTTTTCTCCACATTCAATATACAAATCTCTTGGAAACTGCATCTCTCTAGACCAAGGTTACAGAACTCCCATAAGCTGCGTCTCCTACACACAGCAGACCAAAAATCCGCATATAGCGAATGCCTAATTCCAGGCTACAGTAATCCAGTAAACAGCTTCTCCCTACACCCTGATACAGAACTTCGGTAAACTGTGTCTCTCTAATTCGAGGTTACAGAACTCCCATAAGCTGCGTTGGCTGCACTCAGGCTACAGGAATCCCATATACAGCGTATGCCTACACTCAGAATACAGAACTCGTGGAAACAGCTTCTCTCAACATTCAACATACAGAACTATTGGAAACTGCATCTGTATACACAAAGCTTACAGAACTCATGAAAGCTGCATCTGCTACACAGCATACAGAATATCCGCAAATAGCGAATGCCTAATTCCAGGCCACAGAACTCTTGGAAACAGCTTCTCTCTACATTCAATATACAAATCTATTGGAAACTGAATCTCTCTAGACCAATGTTACAGAACTCCCGTAAGCTGCGTCTCCTACACACAGCAGAAAAAAAACCCGCATATAGCGAATGCCTAATTCCAGGCCACAGAACTCTTGGAAACTGCTTTTCTCTACATTCAACATACAAAACTCTTGGAAACCGCATCTCTCTAGACCAATGTTACAGAACTCCCATAAGCTGCGTCTGCTGCACTCAGGCTACAGGATTCCCACAGAGAGTGTATGCCTACTCTCAGACTACAGAACTCTTGGAAACAGCTTCTCTCTACATTCAATATACAAATCTCTTGGAAACTGCATCTATCTAGACCAATGTTACAGAACTCCCATAAGCTGCATCTCCTACACTCAGCATAAGGAAAACCCACATATAGCGAATAACTATGCCCAGGCTACCGATATCGCTGAAACAGCTTCTCTCTACATTCAGCCTACGGAACTCCTGGATACTGTGTCTCTACGCTTAGGTTGTGCAACTCCCTTAAGCTGCGTCTCCTACACAGAGCATACGGAAAACCCGCATATAGCGAATGCCTAATTCAAGGACACAGAACTCTTGGAAACAGCTTCTCTCTACATTCAACATACACAACTCTTGGAAACTGCATCTCTCTAGACCAAGGTTACAGAACTCCCATAAGCTGCGTCTCCTACACACAGCATAAGGAAAACCCGCATATAGCGAATAACTATGTCCAGGCTACCGAAATCGCAGAAACAGCATCTCTCTACATTCAACATACGGAACTCCTGGATACTGTATGTCTCTATACTTAGGTTGTGCAACTCCTCCTACACAGAACATACGGAAAACCCGCATATAGTGAATATCTATGTCCAGGCTACCAAAATTTTAGAAACAGCTTCTCATTACATTCAACATATGGAACTTATGGATACTGTATGACTCTACACTTAGGTTACGGAACTCCCGTAAGCTGCATCTCCTACACACAGCATACAGAAAACACGGAAGTAGCGCATGCCTAGTTCCAGGACACAGAACTCTTGGAAACAGCTTCTCTCTACATTCAACATACAAAACTCTTGGAAACTGCATCTCTCCAGACCAATGTTACAGAACTCCCATAAGCTGCGTCTCCTACACTCAGCATAAGGAAAACCCGCATATAGCGAATAACTATGCCCAGGCAACCGAAATCGCAGAAACAGCTTCTCTCTACATTCAGCCTACGGAACTCCTGGATACTGTGTCTCTACCCTTAGGTTGTGCAATTCCCTTAAGCTGCGTCTCCTACACAGAGCATACGGAAAACCCGCATATAGCGAATGCCTAATTCAAGGACACAGAAATCTTGGAAAAAGCTTTTCTCTACATTCAACATACAAAACTCTTGGAAACTGCATCTCTCCAGACCAATGTTACAGAACTCCCATAAGCTGCGTCTGCTGCACTCAGGCTACAGGATTCCCATAGAGAGCATATACCTACACTCAGACTACAGAACTCTTGGAAACAGCTTCTCTCCACATTCAATATACAAATCTCTTGGAAACTGCATCTCTCTAGGCCAATGTTACAGAACTCCCATAAGCTGCGTCTCCTACACACAGCAGACAAAAAACCCGCATATAGCGAATGCCTAATTCCAGGCTACAGAAATCCAGTAAACAGCTTCTCCCTACACCCTGATACAGAACTTCGGTAAACTGTGTCTCTCTAATTCGAGGTTACAGAACTCCCATAAGCTGCGTCGGCTGCACTCAGGCTACAGGAATCCCATATACAGCGTATGCCTACACTCAGAATACAGAACTCGTGGAAACAGCTTCTCTCAACATTCAACATACAGAACTATTGGAAACTGCATCTGTATACACAAAGCTTACAGAACTCATGAAAGCTGCATCTGCTACACAGCATACAGAATATCCGCAAATAGCGAATGCCTAATTCCAGGCCACAGAACTCTTGGAAACAGCTTCTCTCTACATTCAATATACAAATCTATTGGAAACTGCATCTCTCTAGACCAATGTTACAGAACTCCCATAAGCTGCGTCTCCTACACACAGCAGACAAAAAACCCGCATATAGCGAATGCCTAATTCCAGGCTACAGAAATCCAGTAAACAGCTTTTCTCTACATTCAACATACAAAACTCTTGGAAACCGCATCTCTCTAGACCAATGTTACAGAACTCCCATAAGTTGCGTCTGCTGCACTCAGGCTACAGGATTCCCATAGAGAGCGTATGCCTACTCTCAGACTACAGAACTCTTGGAAACAGCTTCTCTCTACATTCAATATACAAATCTCTTGGAAACTGCATCTCTCTAGACCAATGTTACAGAACTCCCATACGCTGCGTCTCCTACACACAGCATAAGGAAAACCCGCATATAGCGAATAACTATGTCCAGGCTACCGAAATCGCAGAAACAGCATCTCTCTACATTCAACATACGGAACTCCTGGATACTGTATGTCTCTATACTTAGGTTGTGCAACTCCTCCTACACAGAACATACGGAAAACCCGCATATAGTGAATATCTATGTCCAGGCTACCAAAATTTTAGAAACAGCTTCTCATTACATTCAACATATGGAACTTATGGATACTGTATGACTCTACACTTAGGTTACGGAACTCCCGTAAGCTGCATCTCCTACACACAGCATACAGAAAACACGGAAGTAGCGCATGCCTAGTTCCAGGACACAGAACTCTTGGAAACAGCTTCTCTCTACATTCAACATACAAAACTCTTGGAAACTGCATCTCTCCAGACCAATGTTACAGAACTCCCATAAGCTGCGTCTCCTACACTCAGCATAAGGAAAACCCGCATATAGCGAATAACTATGCCCAGGCAACCGAAATCGCAGAAACAGCTTCTCTCTACATTCAGCCTACGGAACTCCTGGATACTGTGTCTCTACCCTTAGGTTGTGCAATTCCCTTAAGCTGCGTCTCCTACACAGAGCATACGGAAAACCCGCATATAGCGAATGCCTAATTCAAGGACACAGAAATCTTGGAAAAAGCTTTTCTCTACATTCAACATACAAAACTCTTGGAAACTGCATCTCTCCAGACCAATGTTACAGAACTCCCATAAGCTGCGTCTGCTGCACTCAGGCTACAGGATTCCCATAGAGAGCATATACCTACACTCAGACTACAGAACTCTTGGAAACAGCTTCTCTCCACATTCAATATACAAATCTCTTGGAAACTGCATCTCTCTAGGCCAATGTTACAGAACTCCCATAAGCTGCGTCTCCTACACACAGCAGACAAAAAACCCGCATATAGCGAATGCCTAATTCCAGGCTACAGAAATCCAGTAAACAGCTTCTCCCTACACCCTGATACAGAACTTCGGTAAACTGTGTCTCTCTAATTCGAGGTTACAGAACTCCCATAAGCTGCGTCGGCTGCACTCAGGCTACAGGAATCCCATATACAGCGTATGCCTACACTCAGAATACAGAACTCGTGGAAACAGCTTCTCTCAACATTCAACATACAGAACTATTGGAAACTGCATCTGTATACACAAAGCTTACAGAACTCATGAAAGCTGCATCTGCTACACAGCATACAGAATATCCGCAAATAGCGAATGCCTAATTCCAGGCCACAGAACTCTTGGAAACAGCTTCTCTCTACATTCAATATACAAATCTATTGGAAACTGCATCTCTCTAGACCAATGTTACAGAACTCCCATAAGCTGCGTCTCCTACACACAGCAGACAAAAAACCCGCATATAGCGAATGCCTAATTCCAGGCTACAGAAATCCAGTAAACAGCTTTTCTCTACATTCAACATACAAAACTCTTGGAAACCGCATCTCTCTAGACCAATGTTACAGAACTCCCATAAGTTGCGTCTGCTGCACTCAGGCTACAGGATTCCCATAGAGAGCGTATGCCTACTCTCAGACTACAGAACTCTTGGAAACAGCTTCTCTCTACATTCAATATACAAATCTCTTGGAAACTGCATCTCTCTAGACCAATGTTACAGAACTCCCATACGCTGCGTCTCCTACACACAGCATAAGGAAAACCCGCATATAGCGAATAACTATGCCCAGGCTACCGAAATCGCAGAAACAGCTTCCCTCTACATTCAGCCTATGGAACTCCTGGATACTGTGTCTCTACCCTTAGGTTGTGCAACTCCCTTAAGCTGCGTCTCCTACACAGAGCATACAGAAAACCCGCATATAGCGAATGCCTAATTCAAGGACACAGAACTCTTGGAAACAGCTTTTCTCTACATTCAACATACAAAACTCTTGGAAACCGCATCTCTCTAGACCAATGTTACAGAACTCCCATAAGCTGCATCTGCTGCACTCAGGCTACAGGATTCCCATATAGAGCATATACCTACTCTCAGAATACAGAACTCTTGGAAACAGCTTCTCTCCACATTCAATATACAAATCTCTTTGAAACTGCATCTCTCTAGACCAATGTTACAGAACTCCCATAAGCTGCGTCTCCTACACACAGCAGACAAAAAACCCGCATATAGCGAATGCCTAATTCCAGGCTACAGAAATCCAGTAATCAGCTTCTCCCTACACCCTGATACAGAACTTTGGTAAACTGTGTCTCTCTAATTCGAGGTTACAGAACTCCCATTAGCTGCGTCGGCTGCACTCAGGCTACAGGAATCCCATATACAGCGTATGCCTACACTCAGAATACAGAACTCGTGGAAACAGCTTCTCTCAACATTCAACATACAGAACTATTGGAAACTGCATCTGTATACACAAAGCTTACAGAACTCATGAAAGCTGCATCTGCTACACGGCATACAGAATATCCGCAAATAGCGAATGCCTAATACCAGGCCACAGAACTCTTGGAAACAGCTTCTCTCTACATTCAATATACAAATCTCTTGGAAACTGCATCTCTCTAGACCAATGTTACAGAACTCCCATAAGCTGCGTCTCCTACACACAGCAGAAAAAAACCCGCATATAGCGAATGCCTAATTCCAGGCTACAGAAATCCAGTAAACAGCTTCTCCCTACACCCTGATACAGAACTTCGGTAAACTGTGTCTCTCTTATTCGAGGTTACAGAACTCCCATAAGCTGCGTCTGCTGCACTCAGGCTACAGGAATCCCATAGAGAGCATATACCTACACTCAGACTACAGAACTCTTGGAAACAGCTTCTCTCCACATTCAATATACAAATCTCTTGGAAACTGCATGTCTCTATACCAATGTTACTGAACTCCCATACGCTGCGTCTCCTACACACAGCAGACAGAAAACCCGCGTATAGTGAATACCTGCTCATAGGCTACAGAACACTTGGAAACAGCTTCTGTCTACATTCAACATACAAAACTCTTGGAAACCGCATCTCTCTAGACCAATGTTACAGAACTCCCATAAGCTGCGTCTGCTGCACTCAGGCTACAGGATTCCCATAGAGAGCATATACCTACACTCAGACTACAGAACTCTTGGAAACAGCTTCTCTCCACATTCAATATACAAATCTCTTGGAAACTGCATCTCTCTAGACCAATGTTACAGAACTCCCATACGCTGCGTCTCCTACACACAGCAGACAAAAAACCCGCATATAGCGAATGCCTAATTCCAGGCCACAGAACTCTTGGAAACTGCTTTTCTCTACATTCAACATACAAAACTCTTGGAAACCGCATCTTTCTAGACCAATGTTACAGAACTCCCATAAGCTGCCTCTGCTGCCCTCAGGCTACAGGATTCCCACAGAGAGTGTATGCCTACTCTCAGACTACAGAACCCTTGGAAACAGCTTCTCTCTACATTCAATATACAAATCTCTTGGAAACTGCATCTCTCTAGACCAATGTTACAGAACTCCCATAAGCTGCGTCTCCTACACTCAGCATAAGGAAAACCCGCATATAGCAAATAACTATGCCCAGGCTACCGAAAACGCAGAAACAGCTTCTCTCTACATTCAGCCTACGGAACTCCTGCATACTGTGTCTCTACCCTTAGGTTGTGCAACTCCCTTAAGCTGGGCCTCCTACACAGAGCATACGGAAAACCCGCATATAGCGAATGCCTAATTCAAGGACACAGAACTCTTGGAAACAGCTTTTCTCTACATTCAACATACAAAACTCTTGGAAACCGCATCTCTCTAGACCAATGTTACAGAACTCCCATAAGCTGCATCTGCTGCACTCAGGCTACAGGATTCCCATATAGAGCATATACCTACTCTCAGAATACAGAACTCTTGGAAACAGCTTCTCTCCACATTCAATATACAAATCTCTTTGAAACTGCATCTCTCTAGACCAATGTTACAGAACTCCCATAAGCTGCGTCTCCTACACACAGCAGACAAAAAACCCGCATATAGCGAATGCCTAATTCCAGGCTACAGAAATCCAGTAATCAGCTTCTCCCTACACCCTGATACAGAACTTTGGTAAACTGTGTCTCTCTAATTCGAGGTTACAGAACTCCCATTAGCTGCGTCGGCTGCACTCAGGCTACAGGAATCCCATATACAGCGTATGCCTACACTCAGAATACAGAACTCGTGGAAACAGCTTCTCTCAACATTCAACATACAGAACTATTGGAAACTGCATCTGTATACACAAAGCTTACAGAACTCATGAAAGCTGCATCTGCTACACGGCATACAGAATATCCGCAAATAGCGAATGCCTAATACCAGGCCACAGAACTCTTGGAAACAGCTTCTCTCTACATTCAATATACAAATCTCTTGGAAACTGCATCTCTCTAGACCAATGTTACAGAACTCCCATAAGCTGCGTCTCCTACACACAGCAGAAAAAAACCCGCATATAGCGAATGCCTAATTCCAGGCTACAGAAATCCAGTAAACAGCTTCTCCCTACACCCTGATACAGAACTTCGGTAAACTGTGTCTCTCTTATTCGAGGTTACAGAACTCCCATAAGCTGCGTCTGCTGCACTCAGGCTACAGGAATCCCATAGAGAGCATATACCTACACTCAGACTACAGAACTCTTGGAAACAGCTTCTCTCCACATTCAATATACAAATCTCTTGGAAACTGCATGTCTCTATACCAATGTTACTGAACTCCCATACGCTGCGTCTCCTACACACAGCAGACAGAAAACCCGCGTATAGTGAATACCTGCTCATAGGCTACAGAACACTTGGAAACAGCTTCTGTCTACATTCAACATACAAAACTCTTGGAAACCGCATCTCTCTAGACCAATGTTACAGAACTCCCATAAGCTGCGTCTGCTGCACTCAGGCTACAGGATTCCCATAGAGAGCATATACCTACACTCAGACTACAGAACTCTTGGAAACAGCTTCTCTCCACATTCAATATACAAATCTCTTGGAAACTGCATCTCTCTAGACCAATGTTACAGAACTCCCATACGCTGCGTCTCCTACACACAGCAGACAAAAAACCCGCATATAGCGAATGCCTAATTCCAGGCCACAGAACTCTTGGAAACTGCTTTTCTCTACATTCAACATACAAAACTCTTGGAAACCGCATCTTTCTAGACCAATGTTACAGAACTCCCATAAGCTGCCTCTGCTGCCCTCAGGCTACAGGATTCCCACAGAGAGTGTATGCCTACTCTCAGACTACAGAACTCTTGGAAACAGCTTCTCTCTACATTCAATATACAAATCTCTTGGAAACTGCATCTCTCTAGACCAATGTTACAGAACTCCCATAAGCTGCGTCTCCTACACTCAGCATAAGGAAAACCCGCATATAGCAAATAACTATGCCCAGGCTACCGAAATCGCAGAAACAGCTTCTCTCTACATTCAGCCTACGGAACTCCTGCATACTGTGTCTCTACCCTTAGGTTGTGCAACTCCCTTAAGCTGGGCCTCCTACACAGAGCATACGGAAAACCCGCATATAGTGAATGCCTAATTCAAGGACACAGAACTCTTGGAAACAGCTTTTCTCTACATTCAACATACAAAACTCTTGGAAACCGCATCTCTCTAGACCAATGTTACAGAACTCCCATAAGCTGCGTCTGCTGCACTCAGGCTACAGGATTCCCATATAGAGCATATACCTACTCACAGACTACAGAACTCTTGGAAACAGCTTCTCTCCACATTCAATATACAAATCTCTTGGAAACTGCATCTCTCTAGACCAAGGTTACAGAACTCCCATAAGCTGCGTCTCCTACACACAGCAGACAAAAAACCCGCATATAGCGAATGCCTAATTCCAGGCTACAGAAATCCAGTAAACAGCTTCTCCCTACACCCTGATACAGAACTTCGGTAAACTGTGTCTCTCTAATTCGAGGTTACAGAACTCCCATAAGCTGCGTCGGCTGCACTCAGGCTACAGGAATCCCATATACAGCGTATGCCTACACTCAGAATACAGAACTCGTGGAAACAGCTTCTCTCAACATTCAACATACAGAACTATTGGAAACTGCATCTGTATACACAAAGCTTACAGAACTCATGAAAGCTGCATCTGCTACACAGCATACAGAATATCCGCAAATAGCGAATGCCTAATTCCAGGCCACAGAACTCTTGGAAACAGCTTCTCTCTACATTCAATATACAAATCTCTTGGACACTGCATCTCTCTAGACCAATGTTACAGAACTCCCGTAAGCTGCGTCTCCTACACTCAGCATAAGGAAAACCCGCATATAGCGAATAACTATGCCCAGGCTACCGAAATCGCAGAAACAGCTTCTCTCTACATTCAGCCTGCGGAACTCCTGGATACTGTGTCTCTACACTTAGGTTGTGCAACTCCCTTAAGCTGCGTCTCCTACACACAGCAGACAAAAAACCCGCATATAGCGAATGCCTATTTCCAGGCCACAGAACTCTTGGAAACAGCTTTTCTCTACATTCAACATAGAAAACTCTTGGAAACCGCATCTCTCTAGACCAATGTTACAGAACTCCCATAAGCTGCGTCTCCTGCACTCAGGCTACAGGATTCCCATATAGAGCATATACCTACTCACAGACTACAGAACTCTTGGAAACAGCTTCTCTCCACATTCAATATCCAAATCTCTTGGAAACTGCATCTCTCTAGACCAAGGTTACAGAACTCCCATAAGCTGCGTCTCCTACACACAGCAGACAAAAAACCCGCATATAGCGAATGCTTAATTCCAGGCTACAGAAATCCAGTAAACAGCTTCTCCCTACACCCTGATACAGAACTTCGGTAAACTGTGTCTCTCTAATTCGAGGTTACAGAACTCCCATAAGCTGCGTCGGCTGCACTCAGGCTACAGGAATCCCATATACAGCGTATGCCTACACTCAGAATACAGAACTCGTGGAAACAGCTTCTCTCAACATTCAACATACAGAACTATTGGAAACTGCATCTGTATACACAAAGCTTACAGAACTCATGAAAGCTGCATCTGCTACACAGCATACAGAATATCCGCAAATAGCGAATGCCTAATTCCAGGCCACAGAACTCTTGGAAACAGCTTCTCTCTACATTCAATATACAAATCTATTGGAAACTGCATCTCTCTAGACCAATGTTACAGAACTCCCATAAGCTGCATCTCCTACACACAGCAGACAAAAAACCCGCATATAGCGAATGCCTAATTCCAGGCCACAGAACTCTTGGAAACAGCTTTTCTCTACATTCAACATACAAAACTCTTGGAAACCGCATCTCTCTAGACCAATGTTACAGAACTCCCATAAGTTGCGTCTGCTGCACTCAGGCTACAGGATTCCCATAGAGAGCGTATGCCTACTCTCAGACTACAGAACTCTTGGAAACAGCTTCTCTCTACATTCAATATACAAATCTCTTGGAAACTGCATCTCTCTAGACCAATGTTACAGAACTCCCATACGCTGCGTCTCCTACACACAGCATAAGGAAAACCCGCATATAGCGAATAACTATGCCCAGGCTACCGAAATCGCAGAAACAGCTTCCCTCTACATTCAGCCTACGGAACTCCTGGATACTGTGTCTCTACCCTTAGGTTGTGCAACTCCCTTAAGCTGCGTCTCCTACACAGAGCATACAGAAAACCCGCATATAGCGAATGCCTAATTCAAGGACACAGAACTCTTGGAAACAGCTTTTCTCTACATTCAACATACAAAACTCTTGGAAACCGCATCTCTCTAGACCAATGTTACAGAACTCCCATAAGCTGCATCTGCTGCACTCAGGCTACAGGATTCCCATATAGAGCATATACCTACTCTCAGAATACAGAACTCTTGGAAACAGCTTCTCTCCACATTCAATATACAAATCTCTTTGAAACTGCATCTCTCTAGACCAATGTTACAGAACTCCCATAAGCTGCGTCTCCTACACACAGCAGACAAAAAACCCGCATATAGCGAATGCCTAATTCCAGGCTACAGAAATCCAGTAATCAGCTTCTCCCTACACCCTGATACAGAACTTCGGTAAACTGTGTCTCTCTAATTCGAGGTTACAGAACTCCCATAAGCTGCGTCGGCTGCACTCAGGCTACAGGAATCCCATATACAGCGTATGCCTACACTCAGAATACAGAACTCGTGGAAACAGCTTCTCTCAACATTCAACATACAGAACTATTGGAAACTGCATCTGTATACACAAAGCTTACAGAACTCATGAAAGCTGCATCTGCTACACGGCATACAGAATATCCGCAAATAGCGAATGCCTAATACCAGGCCACAGAACTCTTGGAAACAGCTTCTCTCTACATTCAATATACAAATCTCTTGGAAACTGCATCTCTCTAGACCAATGTTACAGAACTCCCATAAGCTGCGTCTCCTACACACAGCAGAAAAAAACCCGCATATAGCGAATGCCTAATTCCAGGCTACAGAAATCCAGTAAACAGCTTCTCCCTACACCCTGATACAGAACTTCGGTAAACTGTGTCTCTCTTATTCGAGGTTACAGAACTCCCATAAGCTGCGTCTGCTGCACTCAGGCTACAGGAATCCCATAGAGAGCATATACCTACACTCAGACTACAGAACTCTTGGAAACAGCTTCTCTCCACATTCAATATACAAATCTCTTGGAAACTGCATGTCTCTATACCAATGTTACTGAACTCCCATACGCTGCGTCTCCTACACACAGCAGACAGAAAACCCGCGTATAGTGAATACCTGCTCATAGGCTACAGAACACTTGGAAACAGCTTCTGTCTACATTCAACATACAAAACTCTTGGAAACCGCATCTCTCTAGACCAATGTTACAGAACTCCCATAAGCTGCGTCTGCTGCACTCAGGCTACAGGATTCCCATAGAGAGCATATACCTACACTCAGACTACAGAACTCTTGGAAACAGCTTCTCTCCACATTCAATATACAAATCTCTTGGAAACTGCATCTCTCTAGACCAATGTTACAGAACTCCCATACGCTGCGTCTCCTACACACAGCAGACAAAAAACCCGCATATAGCGAATGCCTAATTCCAGGCCACAGAACTCTTGGAAACTGCTTTTCTCTACATTCAACATACAAAACTCTTGGAAACCGCATCTTTCTAGACCAATGTTACAGAACTCCCATAAGCTGCCTCTGCTGCCCTCAGGCTACAGGATTCCCACAGAGAGTGTATGCCTACTCTCAGACTACAGAACTCTTGGAAACAGCTTCTCTCTACATTCAATATACAAATCTCTTGGAAACTGCATCTCTCTAGACCAATGTTACAGAACTCCCATAAGCTGCGTCTCCTACACTCAGCATAAGGAAAACCCGCATATAGCAAATAACTATGCCCAGGCTACCGAAATCGCAGAAACAGCTTCTCTCTACATTCAGCCTACGGAACTCCTGCATACTGTGTCTCTACCCTTAGGTTGTGCAACTCCCTTAAGCTGGGCCTCCTACACAGAGCATACGGAAAACCCGCATATAGTGAATGCCTAATTCAAGGACACAGAACTCTTGGAAACAGCTTTTCTCTACATTCAACATACAAAACTCTTGGAAACCGCATCTCTCTAGACCAATGTTACAGAACTCCCATAAGCTGCGTCTGCTGCACTCAGGCTACAGGATTCCCATATAGAGCATATACCTACTCACAGACTACAGAACTCTTGGAAACAGCTTCTCTCCACATTCAATATACAAATCTCTTGGAAACTGCATCTCTCTAGACCAAGGTTACAGAACTCCCATAAGCTGCGTCTCCTACACACAGCAGACAAAAAACCCGCATATAGCGAATGCCTAATTCCAGGCTACAGAAATCCAGTAAACAGCTTCTCCCTACACCCTGATACAGAACTTCGGTAAACTGTGTCTCTCTAATTCGAGGTTACAGAACTCCCATAAGCTGCGTCGGCTGCACTCAGGCTACAGGAATCCCATATACAGCGTATGCCTACACTCAGAATACAGAACTCGTGGAAACAGCTTCTCTCAACATTCAACATACAGAACTATTGGAAACTGCATCTGTATACACAAAGCTTACAGAACTCATGAAAGCTGCATCTGCTACACAGCATACAGAATATCCGCAAATAGCGAATGCCTAATTCCAGGCCACAGAACTCTTGGAAACAGCTTCTCTCTACATTCAATATACAAATCTCTTGGACACTGCATCTCTCTAGACCAATGTTACAGAACTCCCGTAAGCTGCGTCTCCTACACTCAGCATAAGGAAAACCCGCATATAGCGAATAACTATGCCCAGGCTACCGAAATCGCAGAAACAGCTTCTCTCTACATTCAGCCTGCGGAACTCCTGGATACTGTGTCTCTACACTTAGGTTGTGCAACTCCCTTAAGCTGCGTCTCCTACACACAGCAGACAAAAAACCCGCATATAGCGAATGCCTATTTCCAGGCCACAGAACTCTTGGAAACAGCTTTTCTCTACATTCAACATAGAAAACTCTTGGAAACCGCATCTCTCTAGACCAATGTTACAGAACTCCCATAAGCTGCGTCTCCTGCACTCAGGCTACAGGATTCCCATATAGAGCATATACCTACTCACAGACTACAGAACTCTTGGAAACAGCTTCTCTCCACATTCAATATCCAAATCTCTTGGAAACTGCATCTCTCTAGACCAAGGTTACAGAACTCCCATAAGCTGCGTCTCCTACACACAGCAGACAAAAAACCCGCATATAGCGAATGCCTAATTCCAGGCTACAGAAATCCAGTAAACAGCTTCTCCCTACACCCTGATACAGAACTTTGGTAAACTGTGTCTCTCTAATTCTAGGTTACAGAACTCCCATAAGCTGCGTCGGCTGCACTCAGGCTACAGGAATCCCATATACAGCGTATGCCTACACTCAGAATACAGAACTCGTGGAAACAGCTTCTCTCAACATTCAACATACAGAACTATTGGAAACTGCATCTGTATACACAAAGCTTACAGAACTCATGAAAGCTGCATCTGCTACACAGCATACAGAATATCCGCAAATAGCGAATGCCTAATTCCAGGCCACAGAACTCTTGGAAACAGCTTCTCTCTACATTCAATATACAAATCTATTGGAAACTGCATCTCTCTAGACCAATGTTACAGAACTCCCATAAGCTGCGTCTCCTACACTCAGCATAAGGAAAACCCGCATATAGCGAATGCCTAATTCAAGGACACAGAACTCTTGGAAACAGCTTTTCTCTACATTCAACATACAAAACTCTTGGAAACCGCATCTCTCTAGACCAATGTTACAGAACTCCCATAAGCTGCGTCTCCTGCACTCAGGCTACAGGATTCCCATAGAGAGCATATACCTACGCACAGACTACAGAACTCTTGGAAACAGCTTCTCTCCACATTCAATATACAAATCTCTTTGAAACTGCATCTCTCTAGACCAATGTTACAGAACTCCCATAAGCTGCGTCTCCTACACACAGCAGACAAAAAACCCGCATATAGCGAATGCCTAATTCCAGGCTACAGAAATCCAGTAAACAGCTTCTCCCTACACCCTGATACAGAACTTCGGTAAACTGTGTCTCTCTAATTCGAGGTTACAGAACTCCCATAAGCTGCGTCGGCTGCACTCAGGCTACAGGAATCCCATATACAGCGTATGCCTACACTCAGAATACAGAACTCGTGGAAACAGCTTCTCTCAACATTCAACATACAGAACTATTGGAAACTGCATCTGTATACACAAAGCTTACAGAACTCATGAAAGCTGCATCTGCTACACAGCATACAGAATATCCGCAAATAGCGAATGCCTAATTCCAGGCCACAGAACTCTTGGAAACAGCTTCTCTCTACATTCAATATACAAATCTATTGGAAACTGCATCTCTCTAGACCAATGTTACAGAACTCCCATAAGCTGCGTCTCCTACACTCAGCATAAGGAAAACCCGCATATAGCGAATAACTATGCCCAGGCTACCGAAATCGCAGAAACAGCTTCCCTCTACATTCAGACTACGGAACTCCTGGATACTGTGTCTCTACACTTAGGTTGTGCAACTCCCTTAAGCTGCGTCTCCTACACACAGCAGACAAAAAACCCGCATATAGCGAATGCCTATTTCCAGGCCACAGTACTCTTGGAAACAGCTTTTCTCTACATTCAACATACAAAACTCTTGGAAACCGCATCTCTCTAGACCAATGTTACAGAACTCCAATAAGCTGCGTCTCCTGCACTCAGGCTACAGGATTCCCTTATAGAGCGTATGCCTACTCTCAGACTACAGAACACTTGGAAACAGCTTCTCTCTACATTCAATATCCAAATCTCTTGGAAACTGCATCTCTCTAGACCAATGTTACAGAACTCCCATAAGCTGTGTCTCCTACACACAGCAGACAAAAAACCCACATATAGCGAATGCCTAATTCCAGGCCACAGAACTCTTGGAAACAGCTTCTCTCTACATTCAATATACAAATCTCTTGGAAACTGCATCTCTCTAGACCAATGTTACAGAACTCCCGTAAGCTGCGTCTCCTACACACAGCAGACAAAAAACCCGCATATAGCGAATGCCTAATTCCAGGCCACAGAACTCTTGGAAACAGCTTCTGTCTACATTCAACATAGAAAACATTGGAAACCGCATCTCTCTAGACCAATGTTACAGAACTCCCATAAGCTGCGTCTCCTACACTCAGCATAAGGAAAACCCGCATATAGCGAATAACTATGCCCAGGCTACCGAAATCGCAGAAACAGCTTCCCTCTACATTCAGCCTATGGAACTCCTGGATACTGTGTCTCTACGCTTAGGTTGTGCAACTCCCTTAAGCTGCGTCTCCTACACAGAGCATACGGAAAACCCGCATATAGCGAATGCCTAATTCAAGGACACAGAACTCTTGGAAACAGCTTTTCTCTACATTCAACATACAAAACTCTTGGAAACCGCATCTCTCTAGACCAATGTTACAGAACTCCCATAAGCTGCGTCTGCTGCACTCAGGCTACAGGATTCCCATAGAGAGCATATACCTACTCACAGACTACAGAACTCTTGGAAACAGCTTCTCTCCACATTCAATATACAAATCTCTTGGAAACTGCATCTCTCTAGACCAATGTTACAGAACTCCCATAAGCTGCGTCTCCTACACACAGCAGACAAAAAACCCGCATATAGCGAATGCCTAATTCCAGGCTACAGAAATCCAGTAAACAGCTTCTCTCTACACCCTGATACAGAACTTCGGTAAACTGTGTCTCTCTAATTCTAGGTTACAGAACTCCCATAAGCTGCGTCGGCTGCACTCAGGCTACAGGAATCCCATATACAGCGTATGCCTACACTCAGAATACAGAACTCGTGGAAACAGCTTCTCTCAACATTCAACATACAGAACTATTGGAAACTGCATCTGTATACACAAAGCTTACAGAACTCATGAAAGCTTCATCTGCTACACAGCATACAGAATATCCGCAAATAGCGAATGCCTAATTCCAGGCCACAGAACTCTTGGAAACAGCTTCTCTCTACATTCAATATACAAATCTATTGGAAACTGCATCTCTCTAGACCAATGTTACAGAACTCCCATAAGCTGCGTCTCCTACACTCAGCATAAGGAAAACCCGCATATAGCGAATAACTATGCCCAGGCTACCGAAATCGCAGAAACAGCTTCTCTCTACATTCAGCCTACGGAACTCCTGGATACTGTGTCTCTACCCTTAGGTTGTGCAACTCCCTTAAGCTG
This sequence comes from Lepus europaeus, assembly GCF_033115175.1. NCBI lineage: Eukaryota > Metazoa > Chordata > Mammalia > Lagomorpha > Leporidae > Lepus > Lepus europaeus. The sequence goes on from NC_084835.1 coordinate 50,773,274, forward strand.
GGCCTCCTACACAGAGCATACGGAAAACCCGCATATAGCGAATGCCAAATTCAAGGACACAGAACTCTTGGAAACAGCTTTTCTCTACATTCAACATACAAAACTCTTGGAAACCACATCTCTCTAGACCAATGTTACAGAACTCCCGTAAGCTGCGTCTCCTGCACTCAGGCTACAGGATTCCCGTATGGAGCGTATGTCTACTCTCAGACTACAGAACTCTTGGAAACAGCTTCTCTCTACATTCAATATACAAATCTCTTGGAAACTGCATCTCTCTAGACCAATGTTACAGAACTCCCGTAAGCTGTGTCTCCTACACACAGCAGACAAAAAACCCACATATAGCGAATGCCTAATTCCAGGCCACAGAACTCTTGGCAGCAGTTTCTCTCTACATTCAATATACAAATCTCTTGGAAACTGCATCTCTCTAGACCAATGTTACAGAACTCCCATACGCTGCGTCTCCTACACACAGCAGACAAAAAAAACGCATATAGCAAATGCCTAATTCCAGGCTACAGAAATCCAGTAAACAGCTTCTCCCTACACCCTGATACAGAACTTCGGTAAACTGTGTCTCTCTAATTCTAGGTTACAGAACTCCCATAAGCTGTGTCGGCTGCACTCAGGCTACAGGAATCCCATATACAGCGTATGCCTACACTCAGAATACAGAACTCGTGGAAACAGCTTCTCTCAACATTCAACATACAGAACTATTGGAAACTGCATCTGTATACACAAAGCTTACAGAACTCATGAAAACTGCATCTGCTACACAGCATACAGAATATCCGCAAATAGCGAATGCCTAATTCCAGACCACAGAACTCTTGGAAACAGCTTCTCTCTACATTCAATATACAAATCTATTGGAAACTGAATCTCTCTAGACCAATGTTACACAACTCCCGTAAGCTGCGTCTCCTACACACAGCAGACAAAAAACCCGCATACAGCGAATGCCTAATTCCAGGCCACAGAACTCTTGGAAACAGCTTTTCTCTACATTCAACATACAAAACTCTTGGAAACCGCATCTCTCTAGACCAATGTTACAGAACTCCCATAAGCTGCGTCTGCTGCACTCAGGCTACAGGATTCCCATAGAGAGCGTATGCCTACTCTCAGACTACAGAACTCTTGGAAACAGCTTCTCTCTACATTCAATATACAAATGTCTTGGAAACTGCATCTCTCTAGACCAATGTTACAGAACTCCCATAAGCTGCGTCTCCTACACTCAGCATAAGGAAAACCCGCATATAGCGAATAACTATGCCCAGGCTACCGAAATCGCAGAAACAGCTTCCCTCTACATTCAGCCTACGGAACTCCTGGATACTGTGTCTCTACCCTTAGGTTGTGCAACTCCCTTAAGCTGCGTCTCCTACACAGAGCATACGGAAAACCCGCATATAGCGAATGCCTAATTCAAGGAACAGAACTCTTGGAAACAGCTTTTCTCTACATTCAACATACAAAACTCTTGGAAACCGCATCTCTCTAGACCAATGTTACAGAACTCCCATAAGCTGCGTCTACTGCACTCAGGCTACAGGATTCCCATAGAGAGCATATACCTACGCACAGACTACAGAACTCTTGGAAACAGCTTCTCTCCACATTCAATATACAAATCTCTTTGAAACTGCATCTCTCTAGACCAATGTTACAGAACTCCCATAAGCTGCGTCTCCTACACACAGCAGACAAAAAACCCGCATATAGCGAATGCCTAATTCCAGGCTACAGAAATCCAGTAAACAGCTTCTCCCTACACCCTGATACAGAACTTCGGTAAACTGTGTCTCTCTAATTCGAGGTTACAGAACTCCCATAAGCTGCGTCGGCTGCACTCAGGCTACAGGAATCCCATATACAGCGTATGCCTACACTCAGAATACAGAACTCGTGGAAACAGCTTCTCTCAACATTCAACATACAGAACTATTGGAAACTGCATCTGTATACACAAAGCTTACAGAACTCATGAAAGCTGCATCTGCTACACAGCATACAGAATATCCGCAAATAGCGAATGCCTAATTCCAGGCCACAGAACTCTTGGAAACAGCTTCTCTCTACATTCAATATACAAATCTCTTGGAAACTGCATCTCTCTAGACCAATGTTACAGAACTCCCATAAGCTGCGTCTCCTACACTCAGCAGACAAAAAACCCGCATACAGCGAATGCCTAATTCCAGGCCACAGAACTCTTGGAAACAGCTTTTCTCTACATTCAACATACAAAACTCTTGGAAACCGCATCTCTCTAGACCAATGTTACAGAACTCCCATAAGCTGCGTCTGCTGCACTCAGGCTACAGGATTCCCATAGAGAGCGTATGCCTACTCTCAGACTACAGAACTCTTGGAAACAGCTTCTCTCTACATTCAATATACAAATCTCTTGGAAACTGCATCTCTCTAGACCAATGTTACAGAACTCCCATAAGCTGCGTCTCCTACACTCAGCATAAGGAAAACCCGCATATAGCGAATAACTATGCCCAGGCTACCGAAATCGCAGAAACAGCTTCCCTCTACATTCAGCCTACGGAACTCCTGGATACTGTGTCTCTACGCTTAGGTTGTGCAACTCCCTTAAGCTGCGTCTCCTACACAGAGCATACGGAAAACCCGCATATAGCGAATGCCTAATTCAAGGACACAGAACTCTTGGAAACAGCTTTTCTCTACATTCAACATACAAAACTCTTGGAAACCGCATCTCTCTAGACCAATGTTACAGAACTCCCATAAGCTGCGTCTACTGCACTCAGGCTACAGGATTCCCATAGAGAGCGTATACCTACGCACAGACTACAGAACTCTTGGAAACAGCTTCTCTCCACATTCAATATACAAATCTCTTGGAAACTGCATCTCTCTAGACCAATGTTACAGAACTCCCATAAGCTGCGTCTCCTACACACAGCAGACAAAAAACCCGCATATAGCGAATGCCTAATTCCAGGCTACAGAAATCCAGTAAACAGCTTCTCCCTACACCCTTATACAGAACTTCGGTAAACTGTGTCTCTCTATTTCGAGGTTACAGAACTCCCATAAGCTGCATCGGCTGCACTCAGGCTACAGGAATCCCATATACAGCGTATGCCTACACTCAGTATACAGAACTCGTGGAAACAGCTTCTCTCAACATTCAACATACAGAACTATTTGAAACTGCATCTGTATACACAAAGCTTACAGAACTCATGAAAGCTGCATCTGCTACACAGCATACAGAATATCCGCAAATAGCGAATGCCTAATTCCAGGCCACAGAACACTTGGAAACAGCTTCTCTCTACATTCAATATACAAATCTCTTGGAAACTGCATCTCTCTAGACCAATGTTACAGAACTCCCATAAGCTGCGTCTCCTACACTCAGCAGACAAAAAACCCGCATATAGCGAATAACTATGCCCAGGCTACCGAAATCGCAGAAACAGCTTCCCTCTACATTCAGCCTACGGAACTCCTGGATACTGTGTCTCTACACTTAGGTTGTGCAACTCCCTTAAGCTGCGTCTCCTACACACAGCAGACAAAAAACCCGCATATAGCGAATGCCTATTTCCAGGCCACAGAACTCTTGGAAACAGCTTTTCTCTACATTCAACATACAAAACTCTTGGAAACCGCATCTCTCTAGACCAATGTTACAGAACTCCAATAAGCTGCGTCTCCTGCACTCAGGCTACAGGATTCCCTTATAGAGCGTATGCCTACTCTCAGACTACAGAACACTTGGAAACAGCTTCTCTCTACATTCAATATCCAAATCTCTTGGAAACTGCATCTCTCTAGACCAATGTTACAGAACTCCCATAAGCTGTGTCTCCTACACACAGCAGACAAAAAACCCACATATAGCGAATGCCTAATTCCAGGCCACAGAACTCTTGGAAACAGCTTCTCTCTACATTCAATATACAAATCTCTTGGAAACTGCATCTCTCTAGACCAATGTTACAGAACTCCCGTAAGCTGCGTCTCCTACACAGAGCATACGGAAAACCCGCATATAGCGAATGCCTAATTCCAGGCCACAGAACTCTTGGAAACAGCTTCTGTCTACATTCAGCATAGAAAACTCTTGGAAACCGCATCTCTCTAGACCAATGTTACAGAACTCCCATAAGCTGCGTCTCCTACACTCAGCATAAGGAAAACCCGCATATAGCGAATAACTATGCCCAGGCTACCGAAATCGCAGAAACAGCTTCCCTCTACATTCAGCCTATGGAACTCCTGGATACTGTGTCTCTACGCTTAGGTTGTGCAACTCCCTTAAGCTGCGTCTCCTACACAGAGCATACGGAAAACCCGCATATAGCGAATGCCTAATTCAAGGACACAGAACTCTTGGAAACAGCTTTTCTCTACATTCAACATACAAAACTCTTGGAAACCGCATCTCTCTAGACCAATGTTACAGAACTCCCATAAGCTGCGTCTGCTGCACTCAGGCTACAGGATTCCCATAGAGAGCATATACCTACTCACAGACTACAGAACTCTTGGAAACAGCTTCTCTCCACATTCAATATACAAATCTCTTGGAAACTGCATCTCTCTAGACCAATGTTACAGAACTCCCAAAAACTGCGTCTCCTACACACAGCAGACAAAAAACCCGCATATAGCGAATGCCTAATTCCAGGCTACAGAAATCCAGTAAACAGCTTCTCCCTACACCCTGATACAGAACTTCGGTAAACTGTGTCTCTCTAATTCGAGGTTACAGAACTCCCATAAGCTGCGTCGGCTGCACTCAGGCTACAGGAATCCCATATACAGCGTATGCCTACACTCAGAATACAGAACTCGTGGAAACAGTTTCTCTCAACATTCAACATACAGAACTATTGGAAACTGCCTCTGTATACACAAAGCTTACAGAACTCATGAAAACTGCATCTGCTACACAGCATACAGAATATCCGCAAATAGCGAATGCCTAATTCCAGGCCACAGAACTCTTGGAAACAGCTTCTCTCTACATTCAATATACAAATCTCTTGGAAACTGCATCTCTCTAGACCAATGTTACAGAACTCCCGTAAGCTGCGTCTCCTACACACAGCAGACAAAAAACCCGCATATAGCGAATGCCTAATTCCAAGCCACAGAACTCTTGGAAACAGCTTTTCTCTACATTCAACATACAAAATTCTTGGAAACCGCATCTCTCTAGACCAATGTTACAGAACTCCAATAAGCTGCGTCTCCTGCACTCAGGCTACAGGATTCCCTTATAGAGCGTATGCCTACTCTCAGACTACAGAACACTTGGAAACAGCTTCTCTCTACATTCAATATCCAAATCTCTTGGAAACTGCATCTCTCTAGACCAATGTTACAGAACTCCCATAAGCTGTGTCTCCTACACACAGCAGACAAAAAACCCACATATAGCGAATGCCTAATTCCAGGCCACAGAACTCTTGGAAACAGCTTCTCTCTACATTCAATATACAAATCTCTTGGAAACTGCATCTCTCTAGACCAATGTTACAGAACTCCCGTAAGCTGCGTCTCCTACACAGAGCATACGGAAAACCCGCATATAGCGAATGCCTAATTCCAGGCCACAGAACTCTTGGAAACAGCTTCTGTCTACATTCAGCATAGAAAACTCTTGGAAACCGCATCTCTCTAGACCAATGTTACAGAACTCCCATAAGCTGCGTCTCCTACACTCAGCATAAGGAAAACCCGCATATAGCGAATAACTATGCCCAGGCTACCGAAATCGCAGAAACAGCTTCCCTCTACATTCAGCCTATGGAACTCCTGGATACTGTGTCTCTACGCTTAGGTTGTGCAACTCCCTTAAGCTGCGTCTCCTACACAGAGCATACGGAAAACCCGCATATAGCGAATGCCTAATTCAAGGACACAGAACTCTTGGAAACAGCTTTTCTCTACATTCAACATACAAAACTCTTGGAAACCGCATCTCTCTAGACCAATGTTACAGAACTCCCATAAGCTGCGTCTGCTGCACTCAGGCTACAGGATTCCCATAGAGAGCATATACCTACTCACAGACTACAGAACTCTTGGAAACAGCTTCTCTCCACATTCAATATACAAATCTCTTGGAAACTGCATCTCTCTAGACCAATGTTACAGAACTCCCAAAAACTGCGTCTCCTACACACAGCAGACAAAAAACCCGCATATAGCGAATGCCTAATTCCAGGCTACAGAAATCCAGTAAACAGCTTCTCCCTACACCCTGATACAGAACTTCGGTAAACTGTGTCTCTCTAATTCGAGGTTACAGAACTCCCATAAGCTGCGTCGGCTGCACTCAGGCTACAGGAATCCCATATACAGCGTATGCCTACACTCAGAATACAGAACTCGTGGAAACAGTTTCTCTCAACATTCAACATACAGAACTATTGGAAACTGCCTCTGTATACACAAAGCTTACAGAACTCATGAAAACTGCATCTGCTACACAGCATACAGAATATCCGCAAATAGCGAATGCCTAATTCCAGGCCACAGAACTCTTGGAAACAGCTTCTCTCTACATTCAATATACAAATCTCTTGGAAACTGCATCTCTCTAGACCAATGTTACAGAACTCCCGTAAGCTGCGTCTCCTACACACAGCAGACAAAAAACCCGCATATAGCGAATGCCTAATTCCAAGCCACAGAACTCTTGGAAACAGCTTTTCTCTACATTCAACATACAAAATTCTTGGAAACCGCATCTCTCTAGACCAATGTTACAGAACTCCAATAAGCTGCGTCTCCTGCACTCAGGCTACAGGATTCCCTTATAGAGCGTATGCCTACTCTCAGACTACAGAACACTTGGAAACAGCTTCTCTCTACATTCAATATCCAAATCTCTTGGAAACTGCATCTCTCTAGACCAATGTTACAGAACTCCCATAAGCTGTGTCTCCTACACACAGCAGACAAAAAACCCACATATAGCGAATGCCTAATTCCAGGCCACAGAACTCTTGGAAACAGCTTCTCTCTACATTCAATATACAAATCTCTTGGAAACTGCATCTCTCTAGACCAATGTTACAGAACTCCCGTAAGCTGCGTCTCCTACACAGAGCATACGGAAAACCCGCATATAGCGAATGCCTAATTCCAGGCCACAGAACTCTTGGAAACAGCTTCTGTCTACATTCAGCATAGAAAACTCTTGGAAACCGCATCTCTCTAGACCAATGTTACAGAACTCCCATAAGCTGCGTCTCCTACACTCAGCATAAGGAAAACCCGCATATAGCGAATAACTATGCCCAGGCTACCGAAATCGCAGAAACAGCTTCCCTCTACATTCAGCCTATGGAACTCCTGGATACTGTGTCTCTACGCTTAGGTTGTGCAACTCCCTTAAGCTGCGTCTCCTACACAGAGCATACGGAAAACCCGCATATAGCGAATGCCTAATTCAAGGACACAGAACTCTTGGAAACAGCTTTTCTCTACATTCAACATACAAAACTCTTGGAAACCGCATCTCTCTAGACCAATGTTACAGAACTCCCATAAGCTGCGTCTGCTGCACTCAGGCTACAGGATTCCCATAGAGAGCATATACCTACTCACAGACTACAGAACTCTTGGAAACAGCTTCTCTCCACATTCAATATACAAATCTCTTGGAAACTGCATCTCTCTAGACCAATGTTACAGAACTCCCAAAAACTGCGTCTCCTACACACAGCAGACAAAAAACCCGCATATAGCGAATGCCTAATTCCAGGCTACAGAAATCCAGTAAACAGCTTCTCCCTACACCCTGATACAGAACTTCGGTAAACTGTGTCTCTCTAATTCGAGGTTACAGAACTCCCATAAGCTGCGTCGGCTGCACTCAGGCTACAGGAATCCCATATACAGCGTATGCCTACACTCAGAATACAGAACTCGTGGAAACAGTTTCTCTCAACATTCAACATACAGAACTATTGGAAACTGCCTCTGTATACACAAAGCTTAAAGAACTCATGAAAACTGCATCTGCTACACAGCATACAGAATATCCGCAAATAGCGAATGCCTAATTCCAGGCCACAGAACTCTTGGAAACAGCTTCTCTCTACATTCAATATACAAATCTCTTGGAAACTGCATCTCTCTAGACCAATGTTACAGAACTCCCGTAAGCTGCGTCTCCTACACACAGCAGACAAAAAACCCGCATATAGCGAATGCCTAATTCCAAGTCACAGAACTCTTGGAAACAGCTTTTCTCTACATTCAACATACAAAACTCTTGGAAACCGCATCTCTCTAGACCAATGTTACAGAACTCCCATAAGCTGCGTCTGCTGCACTCAGGCTACAGGATTCCCATAGAGAGCATATACCTACTCTCAGACTACAGAACTCTTGGAAACAGCTTCTCTCCACATTCAATATACAAATCTCTTTGAAACGGCATCTCTCTAGACCAATGTTACAGAACTCCCATAAGCTGCGTCTCCTACACACAGCAGACAAATAACCCGCATATAGCGAATGCCTAATTCCAGGCTACAGAAATCCAGTAAACAGCTTCTCCCTACACCCTGATACAGAACTTCGGTAAACTGTGTCTCTCTAATTCTAGGTTACAGAACTCCCATAAGCTGCGTCGGCTGCACTCAGGCTACAGGAATCCCATATACAGTGTATGCCTACACTCAGAATACAGAACTCGTGGAAACAGCTTCTCTCAACATTCAACATACAGAACTATTGGAAACTGCATCTGTATACACAAAGCTTACAGAACTCATGAAAGCTTCATCTGCTACACAGCATACAGAATATCCGCAAATAGCGAATGCCTAATTCCAGGCCACAGAACTCTTGGAAACAGCTTCTCTCTACATTCAATATACAAATCTCTTGGAAACTGCATCTCTCTAGACCAATGTTACAGAACTCCCATAAGCTGCGTCTCCTACACTCAGCATAAGGAAAACCCGCATATAGCGAATAACTATGCCCAGGCTACCGAAATCGCAGAAACAGCTTCTCTCTACATTCAGCCTACGGAACTCCTGCATACTGTGTCTCTACGCTTAGGTTGTGCAACTCCCTTAAGCTGGGCCTCCTACACAGAGCATACGGAAAACCCGCATATAGCGAATGCCAAATTCAAGGACACAGAACTCTTGGAAACAGCTTTTCTCTACATTCAACATACAAAACTCTTGGAAACCACATCTCTCTAGACCAATGTTACAGAACTCCCGTGAGCTGCGTCTCCTGCACTCAGGCTACAGGATTCCCATATAGAGCGTATGTCTACTCTCAGACTACAGAACTCTTGGAAACAGCTTCTCTCTACATTCAATATACAAATCTCTTGGAAACTGCATCTCTCTAGACCAATGTTACAGAACTCCCGTAAGCTGTGTCTCCTACACACAGCAGACAAAAAACCCACATATAGCGAATGCCTAATTCCAGGCCACAGAACTCTTGGCAGCAGTTTCTCTCTACATTCAATATACAAAACTCTTGGAAACTGCATCTCTCTAGACCAATGTTACAGAACTCCCATAAGCTGCGTCTCCTACACACAGCAGACAAAAAACCCGCATATAGCAAATGCCTAATTCCAGGCTACAGAAATCCAGTAAACAGCTTCTCCCTACACCCTGATACAGAACTTCGGTAAACTGTGTCTCTCTAATTCGAGGTTACAGAACTCCCATAAGCTGCGTCGGCTGCACTCAGGCTACAGGAATCCCATATACAGCGTATGCCTACACTCAGAATACAGAACTCGTGGAAACAGCTTCTCTCAACATTCAACATACAGAACTATTGGAAACTGCATCTGTATACACAAAGCTTACAGAACTCATGAAAACTGCATCTGCTACACAGCATACAGAATATCCGCAAATAGCGAATGCCTAATTCCAGACCACAGAACTCTTGGAAACAGCTTCTCTCTACATTCAATATACAAATCTATTGGAAACTGAATCTCTCTAGACCAATGTTACACAACTCCCGTAAGCTGCGTCTCCTACACACAGCAGACAAAAAACCCGCATACAGCGAATGCCTAATTCCAGGCCACAGAACTCTTGGAAACAGCTTTTCTCTACATTCAACATACAAAACTCTTGGAAACCGCATCTCTCTAGACCAATGTTACAGAACTCCCATAAGCTGCGTCTGCTGCACTCAGGCTACAGGATTCCCATAGAGAGCGTATGCCTACTCTCAGACTACAGAACTCTTGGAAACAGCTTCTCTCTACATTCAATATACAAATGTCTTGGAAACTGCATCTCTCTAGACCAATGTTACAGAACTCCCATAAGCTGCGTCTCCTACACTCAGCATAAGGAAAACCCGCATATAGCGAATAACTATGCCCAGGCTACCGAAATCGCAGAAACAGCTTCCCTCTACATTCAGCCTACGGAACTCCTGGATACTGTGTCTCTACCCTTAGGTTGTGCAACTCCCTTAAGCTGCGTCTCCTACACAGAGCATACGGAAAACCCGCATATAGCGAATGCCTAATTCAAGGACACAGAACTCTTGGAAACAGCTTTTCTCTACATTCAACATACAAAACTCTTGGAAACCGCATCTCTCTAGACCAATGTTACAGAACTCCCATAAGCTGCGTCTACTGCACTCAGGCTACAGGATTCCCATAGAGAGCATATACCTACGCACAGACTACAGAACTCTTGGAAACAGCTTCTCTCCACATTCAATATACAAATCTCTTTGAAACTGCATCTCTCTAGACCAATGTTACAGAACTCCCATAAGCTGCGTCTCCTACACACAGCAGACAAAAAACCCGCATATAGCGAATGCCTAATTCCAGGCTACAGAAATCCAGTAAACAGCTTCTCCCTACACCCTGATACAGAACTTCGGTAAACTGTGTCTCTCTAATTCGAGGTTACAGAACTCCCATAAGCTGCGTCGGCTGCACTCAGGCTACAGGAATCCCATATACAGCGTATGCCTACACTCAGAATACAGAACTCGTGGAAACAGCTTCTCTCAACATTCAACATACAGAACTATTGGAAACTGCATCTGTATACACAAAGCTTACAGAACTCATGAAAGCTGCATCTGCTACACAGCATACAGAATATCCGCAAATAGCGAATGCCTAATTCCAGGCCACAGAACTCTTGGAAACAGCTTCTCTCTACATTCAATATACAAATCTATTGGAAACTGCATCTCTCTAGACCAATGTTACAGAACTCCCATAAGCTGCGTCTCCTACACTCAGCAGACAAAAAACCCGCATACAGCGAATGCCTAATTCCAGGCCACAGAACTCTTGGAAACAGCTTTTCTCTACATTCAACATACAAAACTCTTGGAAACCGCATCTCTCTAGACCAATGTTACAGAACTCCCATAAGCTGCGTCTGCTGCACTCAGGCTACAGGATTCCCATAGAGAGCGTATGCCTACTCTCAGACTACAGAACTCTTGGAAACAGCTTCTCTCTACATTCAATATACAAATCTCTTGGAAACTGCATCTCTCTAGACCAATGTTACAGAACTCCCATAAGCTGCGTCTCCTACACTCAGCATAAGGAAAACCCGCATATAGCGAATAACTATGCCCAGGCTACCGAAATCGCAGAAACAGCTTCCCTCTACATTCAGCCTACGGAACTCCTGGATACTGTGTCTCTACGCTTAGGTTGTGCAACTCCCTTAAGCTGCGTCTCCTACACAGAGCATACGGAAAACCCGCATATAGCGAATGCCTAATTCAAGGACACAGAACTCTTGGAAACAGCTTTTCTCTACATTCAACATACAAAACTCTTGGAAACCGCATCTCTCTAGACCAATGTTACAGAACTCCCATAAGCTGCGTCTACTGCACTCAGGCTACAGGATTCCCATAGAGAGCGTATACCTACGCACAGACTACAGAACTCTTGGAAACAGCTTCTCTCCACATTCAATATACAAATCTCTTGGAAACTGCATCTCTCTAGACCAATGTTACAGAACTCCCATAAGCTGCGTCTCCTACACACAGCAGACAAAAAACCCGCATATAGCGAATGCCTAATTCCAGGCTACAGAAATCCAGTAAACAGCTTCTCCCTACACCCTGATACAGAACTTCGGTAAACTGTGTCTCTCTAATTCGAGGTTACAGAACTCCCATAAGCTGCATCGGCTGCACTCAGGCTACAGGAATCCCATATACAGCGTATGCCTACACTCAGTATACAGAACTCGTGGAAACAGCTTCTCTCAACATTCAACATACAGAACTATTTGAAACTGCATCTGTATACACAAAGCTTACAGAACTCATGAAAGCTGCATCTGCTACACAGCATACAGAATATCCGCAAATAGCGAATGCCTAATTCCAGGCCACAGAACACTTGGAAACAGCTTCTCTCTACATTCAATATACAAATCTCTTGGAAACTGCATCTCTCTAGACCAATGTTACAGAACTCCCATAAGCTGCGTCTCCTACACTCAGCAGACAAAAAACCCGCATATAGCGAATAACTATGCCCAGGCTACCGAAATCGCAGAAACAGCTTCCCTCTACATTCAGCCTACGGAACTCCTGGATACTGTGTCTCTACACTTAGGTTGTGCAACTCCCTTAAGCTGCGTCTCCTACACACAGCAGACAAAAAACCCGCATATAGCGAATGCCTATTTCCAGGCCACAGAACTCTTGGAAACAGCTTTTCTCTACATTCAACATACAAAACTCTTGGAAACCGCATCTCTCTAGACCAATGTTACAGAACTCCAATAAGCTGCGTCTCCTGCACTCAGGCTACAGGATTCCCTTATAGAGCGTATGCCTACTCTCAGACTACAGAACACTTGGAAACAGCTTCTCTCTACATTCAATATCCAAATCTCTTGGAAACTGCATCTCTCTAGACCAATGTTACAGAACTCCCATAAGCTGTGTCTCCTACACACAGCAGACAAAAAACCCACATATAGCGAATGCCTAATTCCAGGCCACAGAACTCTTGGAAACAGCTTCTCTCTACATTCAATATACAAATCTCTTGGAAACTGCATCTCTCTAGACCAATGTTACAGAACTCCCGTAAGCTGCGTCTCCTACACAGAGCATACGGAAAACCCGCATATAGCGAATGCCTAATTCCAGGCCACAGAACTCTTGGAAACAGCTTCTGTCTACATTCAGCATAGAAAACTCTTGGAAACCGCATCTCTCTAGACCAATGTTACAGAACTCCCATAAGCTGCGTCTCCTACACTCAGCATAAGGAAAACCCGCATATAGCGAATAACTATGCCCAGGCTACCGAAATCGCAGAAACAGCTTCCCTCTACATTCAGCCTATGGAACTCCTGGATACTGTGTCTCTACGCTTAGGTTGTGCAACTCCCTTAAGCTGCGTCTCCTACACAGAGCATACGGAAAACCCGCATATAGCGAATGCCTAATTCAAGGACACAGAACTCTTGGAAACAGCTTTTCTCTACATTCAACATACAAAACACTTGGAAACCGCATCTCTCTAGACCAATGTTATAGAACTCCCATAAGCTGCGTCTGCTGCACTCAGGCTACAGGATTCCCATAGAGAGCATATACCTACTCACAGACTACAGAACTCTTGGAAACAGCTTCTCTCCACATTCAATATACAAATCTCTTGGAAACTGCATCTCTCTAGACCAATGTTACAGAACTCCCAAAAACTGCGTCTCCTACACACAGCAGACAAAAAACCCGCATATAGCGAATGCCTAATTCCAGGCTACAGAAATCCAGTAAACAGCTTCTCCCTACACCCTGATACAGAACTTCGGTAAACTGTGTCTCTCTAATTCGAGGTTACAGAACTCCCATAAGCTGCGTCGGCTGCACTCAGGCTACAGGAATCCCATATACAGCGTATGCCTACACTCAGAATACAGAACTCGTGGAAACAGCTTCTCTCAACATTCAACATACAGAACTATTGGAAACTGCCTCTGTATACACAAAGCTTACAGAACTCATGAAAACTGCATCTGCTACACAGCATACAGAATATCCGCAAATAGCGAATGCCTAATTCCAGGCCACAGAACTCTTGGAAACAGCTTCTCTCTACATTCAATATACAAATCTCTTGGAAACTGCATCTCTCTAGACCAATGTTACAGAACTCCCGTAAGCTGCGTCTCCTACACACAGCAGACAAAAAACCCGCATATAGCGAATGCCTAATTCCAAGTCACAGAACTCTTGGAAACAGCTTTTCTCTACATTCAACATACAAAACTCTTGGAAACCGCATCTCTCTAGACCAATGTTACAGAACTCCCATAAGCTGCGTCTGCTGCACTCAGGCTACAGGATTCCCATAGAGAGCATATACCTACTCTCAGACTACAGAACTCTTGGAAACAGCTTCTCTCCACATTCAATATACAAATCTCTTTGAAACAGCATCTCTCTAGACCAATGTTACAGAACTCCCATAAGCTGCGTCTCCTACACACAGCAGACAAATAACCCGCATATAGCGAATGCCTAATTCCAGGCTACAGAAATCCAGTAAACAGCTTCTCCCTACACCCTGATACAGAACTTCGGTAAACTGTGTCTCTCTAATTCTAGGTTACAGAACTCCCATAAGCTGCGTCGGCTGCACTCAGGCTACAGGAATCCCATATACAGTGTATGCCTACACTCAGAATACAGAACTCGTGGAAACAGCTTCTCTCAACATTCAACATACAGAACTATTGGAAACTGCATCTGTATACACAAAGCTTACAGAACTCATGAAAGCTTCATCTGCTACACAGCATACAGAATATCCGCAAATAGCGAATGCCTAATTCCAGGCCACAGAACTCTTGGAAACAGCTTCTCTCTACATTCAATATACAAATCTCTTGGAAACTGCATCTCTCTAGACCAATGTTACAGAACTCCCATAAGCTGCGTCTCCTACACTCAGCATAAGGAAAACCCGCATATAGCGAATAACTATGCCCAGGCTACCGAAATCGCAGAAACAGCTTCTCTCTACATTCAGCCTACGGAACTCCTGCATACTGTGTCTCTACCCTTAGGTTGTGCAACTCCCTTAAGCTGGGCCTCCTACACAGAGCATACGGAAAACCCGCATATAGCGAATGCCAAATTCAAGGACACAGAACTCTTGGAAACAGCTTTTCTCTACATTCAACATACAAAACTCTTGGAAACCACATCTCTCTAGACCAATGTTACAGAACTCCCGTGAGCTGCGTCTCCTGCACTCAGGCTACAGGATTCCCATATAGAGCGTATGTCTACTCTCAGACTACAGAACTCTTGGAAACAGCTTCTCTCTACATTCAATATACAAATCTCTTGGAAACTGCATCTCTCTAGACCAATGTTACAGAACTCCCGTAAGCTGTGTCTCCTACACACAGCAGACAAAAAACCCACATATAGCGAATGCCTAATTCCAGGCCACAGAACTCTTGGCAGCAGTTTCTCTCTACATTCAATATACAAAACTCTTGGAAACTGCATCTCTCTAGACCAATGTTACAGAACTCCCATAAGCTGCGTCTCCTACACACAGCAGACAAAAAACCCGCATATAGCAAATGCCTAATTCCAGGCTACAGAAATCCAGTAAACAGCTTCTCCCTACACCCTGATACAGAACTTCGGTAAACTGTGTCTCTCTAATTCGAGGTTACAGAACTCCCATAAGCTGCGTCGGCTGCACTCAGGCTACAGGAATCCCATATACAGCGTATGCCTACACTCAGAATACAGAACTCGTGGAAACAGCTTCTCTCAACATTCAACATACAGAACTATTGGAAACTGCATCTGTATACACAAAGCTTACAGAACTCATGAAAACTGCATCTGCTACACAGCATACAGAATATCCGCAAATAGCGAATGCCTAATTCCAGACCACAGAACTCTTGGAAACAGCTTCTCTCTACATTCAATATACAAATCTATTGGAAACTGAATCTCTCTAGACCAATGTTACACAACTCCCGTAAGCTGCGTCTCCTACACACAGCAGACAAAAAACCCGCATACAGCGAATGCCTAATTCCAGGCCACAGAACTCTTGGAAACAGCTTTTCTCTACATTCAACATACAAAACTCTTGGAAACCGCATCTCTCTAGACCAATGTTACAGAACTCCCATAAGCTGCGTCTGCTGCACTCAGGCTACAGGATTCCCATAGAGAGCGTATGCCTACTCTCAGACTACAGAACTCTTGGAAACAGCTTCTCTCTACATTCAATATACAAATGTCTTGGAAACTGCATCTCTCTAGACCAATGTTACAGAACTCCCATAAGCTGCGTCTCCTACACTCAGCATAAGGAAAACCCGCATATAGCGAATAACTATGCCCAGGCTACCGAAATCGCAGAAACAGCTTCCCTCTACATTCAGCCTACGGAACTCCTGGATACTGTGTCTCTACCCTTAGGTTGTGCAACTCCCTTAAGCTGCGTCTCCTACACAGAGCATACGGAAAACCCGCATATAGCGAATGCCTAATTCAAGGACACAGAACTCTTGGAAACAGCTTTTCTCTACATTCAACATACAAAACTCTTGGAAACCGCATCTCTCTAGACCAATGTTACAGAACTCCCATAAGCTGCGTCTACTGCACTCAGGCTACAGGATTCCCATAGAGAGCATATACCTACGCACAGACTACAGAACTCTTGGAAACAGCTTCTCTCCACATTAAATATACAAATCTCTTGGAAACTGCATCTCTCTAGACCAATGTTACAGAACTCCCATAAGCTGCGTCTCCTACACACAGCAGACAAAAAACCCGCATATAGCGAATGCCTAATTCCAGGCTACAGAAATCCAGTAAACAGCTTCTCCCTACACCCTGATACAGAACTTCGGTAAACTGTGTCTCTCTAATTCGAGGTTACAGAACTCCCATAAGCTGCGTCGGCTGCACTCAGGCTACAGGAATCCCATATACAGCGTATGCCTACACTCAGAATACAGAACTCGTGGAAACAGCTTCTCTCAACATTCAACATACAGAACTATTGGAAACTGCATCTGTATACACAAAGCTTACAGAACTCATGAAAGCTGCATCTGCTACACAGCATACAGAATATCCGCAAATAGCGAATGCCTAATGCCAGGCCACAGAACTCTTGGAAACAGCTTCTCTCTACATTCAATATACAAATCTATTGGAAACTGCATCTCTCTAGACCAATGTTACAGAACTCCCATAAGCTGCGTCTCCTACACTCAGCAGACAAAAAACCCGCATACAGCGAATGCCTAATTCCAGGCCACAGAACTCTTGGAAACAGCTTTTCTCTACATTCAACATACAAAACTCTTCGAAATCGCATCTCTCTAGACCAATGTTACAGAACTCCCATAAGCTGCGTCTGCTGCACTCAGGCTACAGGATTCCCATAGAGAGCGTATGCCTACTCTCAGACTACAGAACTCTTGGAAACAGCTTCTCTCTACATTCAATATACAAATCTCTTGGAAACTGCATCTCTCTAGACCAATGTTACAGAACTCCCATAAGCTGCGTCTCCTACACTCAGCATAAGGAAAACCCGCATATAGCGAATAACTATGCCCAGGCTACCGAAATCGCAGAAACAGCTTCCCTCTATATTCAGCCTACGGAACTCCTGGATACTGTGTCTCTACCCTTAGGTTGTGCAACTCCCTTAAGCTGCGTCTCCTACACAGAGCATACGGAAAACCCGCATATAGCGAATGCCTAATTCAAGGACACAGAACTCTTGGAAACAGCTTTTCTCTGCACTCAACATACAAAACTCTTGGAAACCGCATCTCTCTAGACCAATGTTACAGAACTCCCATAAGCTGCGTCTCCTGCACTCAGGCTACAGGATTCCCATAGAGAGCATATACCTACTCACAGACTACAGAACTCTTGGAAACAGCTTCTCTCCACATTCAATATACAAATCTCTTGGAAACTGCATCTCTCTAGACCAATGTTACAGAACTCCCATAAGCTGTGTCTCCTACACACAGCAGACAAAAAACCCGCATATAGCGAATGCCTAATTCCAGGCTACAGAAATCCAGTAAACAGCTTCTCCCTACACCCTGATACAGAACTTCGGTAAACTGTGTCTCTCTAATTCTAGGTTACAGAACTCCCATAAGCTGCGTCGGCTGCACTCAGGCTACAGGAATCCCATATACAGCGTATGCCTACACTCAGAATACAGAACTCCTGGAAACAGCTTCTCTCAACATTCAACATACAGAACTATTGGAAACTGCATCTGTATACACAAAGCTTACAGAACTCATGAAAGCTGCAGCTGCTACACAGCATACAGAATATCCGCAAATAGCGAATGCCTAATTCCAGGCCACAGAACTCTTGGAAACAGCTTCTCTCTACATTCAATATACAAATCTATTGGAAACTGAATCTCTCTAGACCAATGTTACACAACTCCCGTAAGCTGCGTCTCTTACACACAGCAGACAAAAAACCCGCATATAGCGAATGCCTAATTCCAGGCCACAGAACTCTTGGAAACAGCTTTTCTCTACATTCAACATACAAAACTCTTGGAAACCGCATCTCTCTAGACCAATGTTACAGAACTCCCATAAGCTGCGTCTCCTACACTCAGCATAAGGAAAACCCGCATATAGCGAATAACTATGCCCAGGCTACCGAAATCGCAGAAACAGCTTCCCTCTATATTCAGCCTACGGAACTCCTGGATACTGTGTCTCTACCCTTAGGTTGTGCAACTCCCTTAAGCTGCGTCTCCTACACAGAGCATACGGAAAACCCGCATATAGCGAATGCCTAATTCAAGGACACAGAACTCTTGGAAACAGCTTTTCTCTACATTCAACATACAAAACTCTTGGAAACCGCATCTCTCTAGACCAATGTTACAGAACTCCCATAAGCTGCGTCTACTGCACTCAGGCTACAGGATTCCCATAGAGAGCATATACCTACGCACAGACTACAGAACTCTTGGAAACAGCTTCTCTCCACATTCAATATACAAATCTCTTGGAAACTGCATCTCTCTAGACCAATGTTACAGAACTCCCATAAGCTGCGTCTCCTACACTCAGCATAAGGAAAACCCGCATATAGCGAATAACTATGCCCAGGCTACCGAAATCGCAGAAACAGCTTCCCTCTATATTCAGCCTACGGAACTCCTGGATACTGTGTCTCTACCCTTAGGTTGTGCAACTCCCTTAAGCTGCGTCTCCTACACAGAGCATACGGAAAATCCGCATATAGCGAATGCCTAATTCAAGGACACAGAACTCTTGGAAACAGCTTTTCTCTACATTCAACATACAAAACTCTTGGAAACCGCATCTCTCTAGACCAATGTTACAGAACTCCCATAAGCTGCGTCTACTGCACTCAGGCTACAGGATTCCCATAGAGAGCATATACCTACGCACAGACTACAGAACTCTTGGAAACAGCTTCTCTCCACATTCAATATACAAATCTCTTGGAAACTGCATCTCTCTAGACCAATGTTACAGAACTCCCTTAAGCTGCGTCTCCTACACACAGCAGACAAAAAACCCGCATATAGCGAATGCCTAATTCCAGGCTACAGAAATCCAGTAAACAGCTTCTCCCTACACCCTGATACAGAACTTCGGTAAACTGTGTCTCTCTAATTCGAGGTTACAGAACTCCCATAAGCTGCGTCGGCTGCACTCAGGCTACAGGAATCCCATATACAGCGTATGCCTACACTCAGAATACAGAACTCGTGGAAACAGCTTCTCTCAACATTCAACATACAGAACTATTGGAAACTGCATCTGTATACACAAAGCTTACAGAACTCATGAAAGCTGCATCTGCTACACAGCATACAGAATATCCGCAAATAGCGAATGCCTAATTCCAGGCCACAGAACACTTGGAAACAGCTTCTCTCTACATTCAATATACAAATCTATTGGAAACTGCATCTCTCTAGACCAATGTTACAGAACTCCCATAAGCTGCGTCTCCTACACTCAGCAGACAAAAAACCCGCATATAGCGAATAACTATGCCCAGGCTACCGAAATCGCAGAAACAGCTTCCCTCTACATTCAGCCTACGGAACTCCTGGATACTGAGTCTCTACACTTAGGTTGTGCAACTCCCTTAAGCTGCGTCTCCTACACACAGCAGACAAAAAACCCGCATATAGCGAATGCCTATTTCCAGGCCACAGAACTCTTGGAAACAGCATTTCTCTACATTCAACATACAAAACTCTTGGAATCCGCATCTCTCTAGACCAATGTTACAGAACTCCCATAAGCTGCGTCTCCTGCACTCAGGCTACAGGATTCCCTTATAGAGCGTATGCCTACTCTCAGACTACAGAACACTTGGAAACAGCTTCTCTCTACATTCAATATCCAAATCTCTTGGAAACTGCATCTCTCTAGACCAATGTTACAGAACTCCCATAAGCTGTGTCTCCTACACACAGCAGACAAAAAACCCACATATAGCGAATGCCTAATTCCAGGCCACAGAACTCTTGGAAACAGCTTCTCTCTACATTCAATATACAAATCTCTTGGAAACTGCATCTCTCTAGACCAATGTTACAGAACTCCCGTAAGCTGCGTCTCCTACACAGAGCATACGGAAAACCCGCATATAGCGAATGCCTAATTCCAGGCCACAGAACTCTTGGAAACAGCTTCTGTCTACATTCAGCATAGAAAACTCTTGGAAACCGCATCTCTCTAGACCAATGTTACAGAACTCCCATAAGCTGCGTCTCCTAAACTCAGCATAAGGAAAACCCGCATATAGCGAATAACTATGCCCAGGCTACCGAAATCGCAGAAACAGCTTCCCTCTACATTCAGCCTATGGAACTCCTGGATACTGTGTCTCTACGCTTAGGTTGTGCAACTCCCTTAAGCTGCGTCTCCTACACAGAGCATACGGAAAACCCGCATATAGCGAATGCCTAATTCAAGGACACAGAACTCTTGGAAACAGCTTTTCTCTACATTCAACATACAAAACTCTTGGAAACCGCATCTCTCTAGACCAATGTTACAGAACTCCCATAAGCTGCGTCTACTGCACTCAGGCTACAGGATTCCCATAGAGAGCATATACCTACGCACAGACTACAGAACTCTTGGAAACAGCTTCTCTCCACATTCAATATACAAATCTCTTGGAAACTGCATCTCTCTAGACCAATGTTACAGAACTCCCATAAGCTGCGTCTCCTACACTCAGCATAAGGAAAACCCGCATATAGCGAATAACTATGCCCAGGCTACCGAAATCGCAGAAACAGCTTCCCTCTATATTCAGCCTACGGAACTCCTGGATACTGTGTCTCTACCCTTAGGTTGTGCAACTCCCTTAAGCTGCGTCTCCTACACAGAGCATACGGAAAACCCGCATATAGCGAATGCCTAATTCAAGGACACAGAACTCTTGGAAACAGCTTTTCTCTACATTCAACATACAAAACTCTTGGAAACCGCATCTCTCTAGACCAATGTTACAGAACTCCCATAAACTGCGTCTACTGCACTCAGGCTACAGGATTCCCATAGAGAGCATATACCTACGCACAGACTACAGAACTCTTGGAAACAGCTTCTCTCCACATTCAATATACAAATCTCTTGGAAACTGCATCTCTCTAGACCAATGTTACAGAACTCCCATAAGCTGCGTCTCCTACACACAGCAGACAAAAAACCCGCATATAGCGAATGCCTAATTCCAGGCTACAGAAATCCAGTAAACAGCTTCTCCCTACACCCTGATACAGAACTTCGGTAAACTGTGTCTCTCTAATTCGAGGTTACAGAACTCCCATAAGCTGCGTCGGCTGCACTCAGGCTACAGGAATCCCATATACAGCGTATGCCTACACTCAGAATACAGAACTCGTGGAAACAGCTTCTCTCAACATTCAACATACAGAACTATTGGAAACTGCATCTGTATACACAAAGCTTACAGAACTCATGAAAGCTGCATCTGCTACACAGCATACAGAATATCCGCAAATAGCGAATGCCTAATTCCAGGCCACAGAACTCTTGGAAACAGCTTCTCTCTACATTCAATATACAAATCTATTGGAAACTGCATCTCTCTAGACCAATGTTACAGAACTCCCATAAGCTGCGTCTCCTACACTCAGCAGACAAAAAACCCGCATATAGCGAATAACTATGCCCAGGCTACCGAAATCGCAGAAACAGCTTCCCTCTACATTCAGCCTACGGAACTCCTGGATACTGTGTCTCTACACTTAGGTTGTGCAACTCCCTTAAGCTGCGTCTCCTACACACAGCAGACAAAAAACCCGCATATAGCGAATGCCTATTTCCAGGCCACAGAACTCTTGGAAACAGCTTTTCTCTACATTCAACATACAAAACTCTTGGAAACCGCATCTCTCTAGACCAATGTTACAGAACTCCAATAAGCTGCGTCTCCTGCACTCAGGCTACAGGATTCCCTTATAGAGCGTATGCCTACTCTCAGACTACAGAACACTTGGAAACAGCTTCTCTCTACATTCAATATCCAAATCTCTTGGAAACTGCATCTCTCTAGACCAATGTTACAGAACTCCCATAAGCTGTGTCTCCTACACACAGCAGACAAAAAACCCACATATAGCGAATGCCTAATTCCAGGCCACAGAACTCTTGGAAACAGCTTCTCTCTACATTCAATATACAAATCTCTTGGAAACTGCATCTCTCTAGACCAATGTTACAGAACTCCCGTAAGCTGCGTCTCCTACACAGAGCATACGGAAAACCCGCATATAGCGAATGCCTAATTCCAGGCCACAGAACTCTTGGAAACAGCTTCTGTCTACATTCAGCATAGAAAACTCTTGGAAACCGCATCTCTCTAGACCAATGTTACAGAACTCCCATAAGCTGCGTCTCCTACACTCAGCATAAGGAAAACCCGCATATAGCGAATAACTATGCCCAGGCTACCGAAATCGCAGAAACAGCTTCCCTCTACATTCAGCCTATGGAACTCCTGGATACTGTGTCTCTACGCTTAGGTTGTGCAACTCCCTTAAGCTGCGTCTCCTACACAGAGCATACGGAAAACCCGCATATAGCGAATGCCTAATTCAAGGACACAGAACTCTTGGAAACAGCTTTTCTCTACATTCAACATACAAAACTCTTGGAAACCGCATCTCTCTAGACCAATGTTACAGAACTCCCATAAGCTGCGTCTCCTAAACTCAGCATAAGGAAAACCCGCATATAGCGAATAACTATGCCCAGGCAACCGAAATCGCAGAAACAGCTTCTCTCTACATTCAGCCTACGGAACTCCTGGATACTGTGTCTCTACCCTTAGGTTGTGCAACTCCCTTAAGCTGGGCCTCCTACACAGAGCATACGGAAAACACGCATATAGCGAATGCCAAATTCAAGGACACAGAACTCTTGGAAACAGCTTTTCTCTACATTCAACATACAAAACTCTTGGAAACCGCATCTCTCTAGACCAATGTTATAGAACTCCCATAAGCTGCGTCTGATACACTCAGCATACAGAAAACCCGCGTATAGTGAATACCTGCTCATAGGCTACAGAACACTTGGAAACAGCTTCTGTCTACATTCAACATACAAAACTCTTGGAAACCGCATCTCTCTAGACCAATGTTACAGAACTCCCATAAGCTGCGTCTGCTGCACTCAGGCTACAGGATTCCCATAGAGAGCATATACCTACTCACAGACTACAGAACTCTTGGAAACAGCTTCTCTCCACATTCAATATACAAATCTCTTGGAAACTGCATCTCTCTAGACCAATGTTACAGAACTCCCATAAGCTGCGTCTCCTACACACAGCAGACAAAAAACCCGCATATAGCGAATGCCTAATTCCAGGCTACAGAAATCCAGTAAACAGCTTCTCCCTACACCCTGATACAGAACTTCGGTAAACTGTGTCTCTCTAATTCGAGGTTACAGAACTCCCATAAGCTGCGTCGGCTGCACTCAGGCTACAGGAATCCCATATACAGCGTATGCCTACACTCAGAATACAGAACTCGTGGAAACAGCTTCTCTCAACATTCAACATACAGAACTATTGGAAACTGCATCTGTATACACAAAGCTTACAGAACTCATGAAAGCTGCATCTGCTACACAGCATACAGAATATCCGCAAATAGCGAATGCCTAATTCCAGGCCACAGAACTCTTGGAAACAGCTTCTCTCTACATTCAATATACAAATCTATTGGAAACTGCATCTCTCTAGACCAATGTTACAGAACTCCCATAAGCTGCGTCTCCTACACTCAGCAGACAAAAAACCCGCATATAGCGAATAACTATGCCCAGGCTACCGAAATCGCAGAAACAGCTTCCCTCTACATTCAGCCTACGGAACTCCTGGATACTGTGTCTCTACACTTAGGTTGTGCAACTCCCTTAAGCTGCGTCTCCTACACACAGCAGACAAAAAACCCGCATATAGCGAATGCCTATTTCCAGGCCACAGAACTCTTGGAAACAGCTTTTCTCTACATTCAAAATACAAAACTCCTGGAAACCGCATCTCTCTAGACCAATGTTACAGAACTCCAATAAGCTGCGTCTCCTGCACTCAGGCTACAGGATTCCCTTATAGAGCGTATGCCGACTCTCAGACTACAGAACACTTGGAAACAGCTTCTCTCTACATTCAATATCCAAATCTCTTGGAAACTGCATCTCTCTAGACCAATGTTACAGAACTCCCATAAGCTGTGTCTCCTACACACAGCAGACAAAAAACCCACATATAGCGAATGCCTAATTCCAGGCCACAGAACTCTTGGAAACAGCTTCTCTCTACATTCAATATACAAATCTATTGGAAACTGCATCTCTCTAGACCAATGTTACAGAACTCCCATAAGCTGCGTCTCCTACACTCAGCAGACAAAAAACCCGCATATAGCGAATAACTATGCCCAGGCTACCGAAATCGCAGAAACAGCTTCCCTCTACATTCAGCCTACGGAACTCCTGGATACTGTGTCTCTACACTTAGGTTGTGCAACTCCCTTAAGCTGCGTCTCCTACACACAGCAGACAAAAAACCCGCATATAGCGAATGCCTATTTCCAGGCCACAGAACTCTTGGAAACAGCTTTTCTCTACATTCAACATACAAAACTCTTGGAAACCGCATCTCTCTAGACCAATGTTACAGAACTCCAATAAGCTGCGTCTCCTGCACTCAGGCTACAGGATTCCCTTATAGAGCGTATGCCTACTCTCAGACTACAGAACACTTGGAAACAGCTTCTCTCTACATTCAATATCCAAATCTCTTGGAAACTGCATCTCTCTAGACCAATGTTACAGAACTCCCATAAGCTGTGTCTCCTACACACAGCAGACAAAAAACCCACATATAGCGAATGCCTAATTCCAGGCCACAGAACTCTTGGAAACAGCTTCTCTCTACATTCAATATACAAATCTCTTGGAAACTGCATCTCTCTAGACCAATGTTACAGAACTCCCGTAAGCTGCGTCTCCTACACAGAGCATACGGAAAACCCGCATATAGCGAATGCCTAATTCCAGGCCACAGAACTCTTGGAAACAGCTTCTGTCTACATTCAGCATAGAAAACTCTTGGAAACCGCATCTCTCTAGACCAATGTTACAGAACTCCCATAAGCTGCGTCTCCTACACTCAGCATAAGGAAAACCCGCATATAGCGAATAACTATGCCCAGGCTACCGAAATCGCAGAAACAGCTTCCCTCTACATTCAGCCTATGGAACTCCTGGATACTGTGTCTCTACGCTTAGGTTGTGCAACTCCCTTAAGCTGCGTCTCCTACACAGAGCATACGGAAAACCCGCATATAGCGAATGCCTAATTCAAGGACACAGAACTCTTGGAAACAGCTTTTCTCTACATTCAACATACAAAACTCTTGGAAACCGCATCTCTCTAGACCAATGTTACAGAACTCCCATAAGCTGCGTCTGCTGCACTCAGGCTACAGGATTCCCATAGAGAGCATATACCTACTCACAGACTACAGAACTCTTGGAAACAGCTTCTCTCCACATTCAATATACAAATCTCTTGGAAACTGCATCTCTCTAGACCAATGTTACAGAACTCCCATAAGCTGCGTCTCCTACACACAGCAGACAAAAAACCCGCATATAGCGAATGCCTAATTCCAGGCTACAGAAATCCAGTAAACAGCTTCTCCCTACACCCTGATACAGAACTTCGGTAAACTGTGTCTCTCTAATTCGAGGTTACAGAACTCCCATAAGCTGCGTCGGCTGCACTCAGGCTACAGGAATCCCATATACAGCGTATGCCTACACTCAGAATACAGAACTCGTGGAAACAGCTTCTCTCAACATTCAACATACAGAACTATTGGAAACTGCATCTGTATACACAAAGCTTACAGAACTCATGAAAGCTGCATCTGCTACACAGCATACAGAATATCCGCAAATAGCGAATGCCTAATTCCAGGCCACAGAACTCTTGGAAACAGCTTCTCTCTACATTCAATATACAAATCTATTGGAAACTGCATCTCTCTAGACCAATGTTACAGAACTCCCATAAGCTGCGTCTCCTACACTCAGCAGACAAAAAACCCGCATATAGCGAATAACTATGCCCAGGCTACCGAAATCGCAGAAACAGCTTCCCTCTACATTCAGCCTACGGAACTCCTGGATACTGTGACTCTACACTTAGGTTGTGCAACTCCCTTAAGCTGCGTCTCCTACACACAGCAGACAAAAAACCCGCATATAGCGAATGCCTATTTCCAGGCCACAGAACTCTTGGAAACAGCTTTTCTCTACATTCAACATACAAAACTCTTGGAAACCGCATCTCTCTAGACCAATTTTACAGAACTCCAATAAGCTGCGTCTCCTGCACTCAGGCTACAGGATTCCCTTATAGAGCGTATGCCGACTCTCAGACTACAGAACACTTGGAAACAGCTTCTCTCTACATTCAATATCCAAATCTCTTGGAAACTGCATCTCTCTAGACCAATGTTACAGAACTCCCATAAGCTGTGTCTCCTACACACAGCAGACAAAAAACCCACATATAGCGAATGCCTAATTCCAGGCCACAGAACTCTTGGAAACAGCTTCTCTCTACATTCAATATACAAATCTCTTGGAAACTGCATCTCTCTAGACCAATGTTACAGAACTCCCGTAAGCTGCTCTCCTACACACAGCAGACAAAAAACCCGCATATAGCGAATGCCTAATTCCAGGCCACAGAACTCTTGGAAACAGCTTCTGTCTACATTCAACATACAAAACTCTTGGAAACCGCATCTCTCTAGACCAATGTTATAGAACTCCCATAAGCTGCGTCTGATACACTCAGCATACAGAAAACCCGCGTATAGTGAATACCTGCTCATAGGCTACAGAACTCTTGGAAACAGCTTTTGTCTACATTCAACATACAAAACTCTTGGAAACCGCATCTCTCTAGACCAATGTTACAGAACACCCATAAGCTGCGTCTGCTGCACTCAGGCTGCAGGATTCTCATAGAGAGCATATACCTACTCACAGATTACAGAACTCTTGGAAACAGCTTCTCTCCACATTCAATATACAAATCTCTTGGAAACTGCATCTCTCTAGACCAATGTTACAGAACTCCCATAAGCTGCGTCTCCTACACACAGCAGACAAAAAACCCGCATATAGCGAATGCCTAATTCCAGGCTACTGAAATCCAGTAAACAGCTTCTCCCTACACCCTGATACAGAACTTCGGTAAACTGTGTCTCTCTAATTCTAGGTTACAGAACTCCCATAAGCTGCGTCGGCTGCACTCAGGCTACAGGAATCCCATATACAGCGTATGCCTACTCTCAGAATACAGAACTCGTGGAAACAGCTTCTCTCAACATTCAACATACAGAACTATTGGAAACTGCATCTGTATACACAAACTTACAGAACTCATGAAAGCTGCATCTGCTACACAGCATACAGAATATCCGCAAATAGCGAATGCCTAATGCCAGGCCACAGAACTCTTGGAAACAGCTTCTCTCTACATTCAATATACAAATCTATTGGAAACTGAATCTCTCTAGACCAATGTTACACAACTCCCGTAAGCTGCGTCTCCTACACACAGCAGACAAAAAACCCGCATATAGCGAATGCCTAATTCCAAGCCACAGAACTCTTGGAAACAGCTTTTCTCTACATTCAACATACAAAACTCTTGGAAACCGCATCTCTCTAGACCAATGTTACAGAACTCCCATAAGCTGCGTCTGCTGCACTCAGGCTACAGGATTCCCATAGAGAGCGTATGCCTACTCTCAGACTACAGAACTCTTGGAAACAGCTTCTCTCTACATTCAATATACAAATCTCTTGGAAACTGCATCTCTCTAGACCAATGTTACAGAACTCCCATAAGCTGCGTCTCCTACACTCAGCATAAGGAAAACCCGCATATAGCGAATAACTATGCCCAGGCTGCCGAAATCGCAGAAACAGCTTCTCTCTACATTCAGCCTACGGAACTCCTGGATACTGTGTCTCTACCCTTAGGTTGTGCAACTCCCTTAAGCTGCGTCTCCTACACAGAGCATACGGAAAACCCGCATATAGCGAATGCCTAATTCAAGGACACAGAACTCTTGGAAAAAGCTTTTCTCTACATTCAACATACAAAACTCTTGGAAACTGCATCTCTCCAGACCAATGTTACAGAACTCCCATAAGCTGCGTCTGCTGCACTCAGGCTACAGGATTCCCATATAGAGCGTATGCCTACACTCAGACTACAGAACTCTTGGAAACAGCTTCTCTCCACATTCAATATACAAATCTCTTGGAAACTGCATCTCTCTAGACCAATGTTACAGAACTCCCATAAGCTGCGTCTCCTACACACAGCAGACAAAAAACCCGCATATAGTGAATGCCTAATTCCAGGCTACAGAAATCCAGTAAACAGCTTCTCCCTACACCCTGATACAGAACTTCGGTAAACTGTGTCTCTCTAATTCTAGGTTACAGAACTCCCATAAGCTGCGTCGGCTGCACTCAGGCTACAGGAATCCCATATACAGCGTATGCCTACACTCAGAATACAGAACTCGTGGAAACAGCTTCTCTCAACATTCAACATACAGAACTATTGGAAACTGCATCTGCTACACAGCATACAGAATATCCGCAAATAGCGAATGCCTAATTACAGGCCACAGAACTCTTGGAAACAGCTTCTCTCTACATTCAATATACAAATCTATTGGAAACTGCATCTCTCTAGACCAATGTTACACAACTCCCGTAAGCTGCGTCTCCTACACACAGCAGACAAAAAACCCGCATACAGCGAATGCCTAATTCCAGGCCACAGAACTCTTGGAAACAGCTTTTCTCTACATTCAACATACAAAACTCTTGGAAACCGCATCTCTCTAGACCAATGTTACAGAACTCCCATAAGCTGCGTCTGCTGCACTCAGGCTACAGGATTCCCATAGAGAGCGTATGCCTACTCTCAGACTACAGAACTCTTGAAAACAGCTTCTCTCTACATTCAATATACAAATCTCTTGGAAACTGCATCTCTCTAGACCAATGTTACAGAACTCCCATAAGCTGCGTCTCCTACACTCAGCATAAGGAAAACCCGCATATAGCGAATAACTATGCCCAGGCTACCGAAATCGCAGAAACAGCTTCCCTCTACATTCAGCCTACGGAACTCCTGGATACTGTGTCTCTACGCTTAGGTTGTGCAACTCCCTTAAGCTGCGTCTCCTACACAGAGCATACGGAAAACCCGCATATAGCGAATGCCTAATTCAAGGACACAGAACTCTTGGAAACAGCTTTTCTCTACATTCAACATACAAAACTCTTGGAAACCGCATCTCTCTAGACCAATGTTACAGAACTCCCATAAGCTGCGTCTGCTGCACTCAGGCTACAGGATTCCCATAGAGAGCATATACCTACTCACAGACTACAGAACTCTTGGAAACAGCTTCTCTCCACATTCAATATACAAATCTCTTGGAAACTGCATCTCTCTAGACCAATGTTACAGAACTCCCATAAGCTGCGTCTCCTACACACAGCAGACAAAAAACCCGCATATAGCGAATGCCTAATTCCAGGCTACAGAAATCCAGTAAACAGCTTCTCCCTACACCCTGATACAGAACTTCGGTAAACTGTGTCTCTCTAATTCTAGGTTACAGAACTCCCATAAGCTGCGTCGGCTGCACTCAGGCTACAGGAATCCCATATACAGCGTATGCCTACACTCAGAATACAGAACTCGTGGAAACAGCTTCTCTCAACATTCAACATACAGAACTATTGGAAACTGCATCTGTATACACAAAGCTTACAGAACTCATGAAAGCTGCATCTGCTACACAGCATACAGAATATCCGCAAATAGCGAATGCCTAATTCCAGGCCACAGAACTCTTGGAAACAGCTTCTCTCTACATTCAATATACAAATCTATTGGAAACTGCATCTCTCTAGACCAATGTTACAGAACTCCCATAAGCTGCGTCTCCTACACTCAGCATAAGGAAAACCCGCATATAGCGAATAACTATGCCCAGGCTACCGAAATCGCAGAAACAGCTTCTCTCTACATTCAGCCTATGGAACTCCTGGATACTGTGTCTCTACCCTTAGGTTGTGCAACTCCCTTAAGCTGGGCCTCCTACACAGAGCATACGGAAAACCCGCATATAGCGAATGCCTAATTCAAGGACACAGAATTCTTGGAAAAAGCTTTTCTCTACATTCAACATACAAAACTCTTGGAAACCACATCTCTCTAGACCAATGTTACAGAACTCCCGTAAGCTGTGTCTCCTGCACTCAGGCTACAGGATTACCATATAGAGCGTATGCCTACTCTCAGACTACAGAACTCTTGGAAACAGCTTCTCTCTACATTCAATATACAAATCTCCTGGAAACTGCATCTCTCTAGACCAATGTTACAGAACTCCCGTAAGCTGTGTCTCCTACAGACAGCAGACAAAAAACCCACATATAGCGAATGCCTAATTCCAGGCCACAGAACTCTTGGCAGCAGTTTCTCTCTACATTCAATATACAAATCTCTTGGAAACTGCATCCCTCTAGACCAATGTTACAGAACTCCCGTGAGCTGCGTCTCCTACACATAGCATACAGAAAACCCGCGTATAGTGAATACCTGCTCATAGGCTACAGAACTCTTGGAAACAGCTTCTGTCTACATTCAACATATAAAACTCTTGGAAACCGCATCTCTCTAGACCAATGTTATAGAACTCCCATAAGCTGCGTCTGATACACTCAGCATACAGAAAACCCGCGTATAGTGAATACCTGCTCATAGGCTACAGAACTCTTGGAAACAGCTTTTGTCTACATTCAACATACAAAACTCTTGGAAACCGCATCTCTCTAGACCAATGTTACAGAACACCCATAAGCTGCGTCTGCTGCACTCAGGCTACAGGATTCCGATAGAGAGCATATACCTACTCACAGACTACAGAACTCTTGGAAACAGCTTCTCTCCACATTCAATATACAAATCTCTTGGAAACTGCATCTCTCTAGACCAATGTTACAGAACTCCCATAAGCTGCGTCTCCTACACACAGCAGACAAAAAACCCGCATATATCGAATGCCTAATTCCAGGCTACAGAAATCCAGTAAACAGCTTCTCCCTACACCCTGATACAGAACTTCGGTAAACTGTGTCTCTCTAATTCTAGGTTACAGAACTCCCATAAGCTGCATCGGCTGTACTCAGGCTACAGGAATCCCATATACAGCGTATGCCTACACTCAGAATACAGAACTCGTGGAAACAGCTTCTCTCAATATTCAACATACAGAACTACTGGAAACTGCATCTGTATACACAAACTTACAGAACTCAGGAAAGCTGTATCTGCTACACAGCATACAGAATATCCGCAAATAGCGAATGCCTAATGCCAGGCCACAGAACTCTTGGAAACAGCTTCTCTCTACATTCAATATACAAATCTATTGGAAACTGAATCTCTCTAGACCAATGTTACAGAACTCCCATAAGCTGCGTCTCCTACACACAGCAGACAAAAAACCCGCATATAGCGAATGCCTAATTCCAGGCCACAGAACTCTTGGAAACAGCTTTTCTCTACATTCAACATACAAAACTCTTGGAAACCGCATCTCTCTAGACCAATGTTACAGAACTCCCATAAGCTGCGTCTGCTGCACTCAGGCTACAGGATTCCCATAGAGAGCGTATGCCTACTCTCAGACTACAGAACTCTTGGAAACAGCTTCTCTCTACATTCAATATACAAATCTCTTGGAAACTGCATCTCTCTAGACCAATGTTACAGAACTCCCGTCAGCTGTGTCTCCTACACACAGCAGACAAAAAACCCACATATAGCGAATGCCTAATTCCAGGCCACAGAACTCTTGGCAGCAGTTTCTCTCTACATTCAATATAAAAATCTCTTGGAAACTGCATCTCTCTAGACCAATGTTACAGAACTCCCGTGAGCTGCGTCTCCTACACATAGCATACAGAAAACCCGCGTATAGTGAATACCTGCTCATAGGCTACAGAACTCTTGGGAACAGCTTCTGTCTACATTCAACATACAAAATCTTGGAAACCGCATCTCTCTAGACCAATGTTACAGAACTCCCATAAGCTGTGTCTCCTACACTCAGCATAAGGAAAACCCGCATATAGCGAATAACTATGCCCAGGCTACCGAAATCGCAGAAACAGCTTCCCTCTACATTCAGCCTACGGAACTCCTGGATACTGTGTCTCTACACTTAGGTTGTGCAACTCCCTTAAGCTGCGTCTCCTACACACAGCAGACAAAAAACCCGCATATAGCGAATGCCTATTTCCAGGCCACAGAACTCTTGGAAACAGCTTTTCTCTACATTCAACATACAAATTCTTGGAAACCGCATCTCTCTAGACCAATGTTACAGAACTCCCTTAAGCTGCGTCAAATGCACTCAGGCACAGGATTCCCTTATAGAGCGTATGCCTACTCTCAGACTACAGAACACTTGGAAACAGCTTCTCTCTACATTCAATATCCAAATCTCTTGGAAACTGCATCTCTCTAGACCAATGTTACAGAACTCCCGTAAGCTGTGTCTCCTACACACAGCAGACAAAAAACCCACATATAGCGAATGCCTATTTCCAGGCCACAGAACTCTTGGAAACAGCTTTTCTCTACATTCAACATACAAAACTCTTGGAAACCGCATCTCTCTAGACCAATGTTACAGAACTCCCATAAGCTGCGTCTCCTGCACTCAGGCTACAGGATTCCCTTATAGAGAGTATGCCTACTCTCAGACTACAGAACACTTGGAAACAGCTTCTCTCTACATTCAATATCCAAATCTCTTGGAAACTGCATCTCTCTAGACCAATGTTACAGAACTCCCGTAAGCTGTGTCTCCTACACACAGCAGACAAAAAACCCACATATAGCGAATGCCTAATTCCAGGCCACAGAACTCTTGGAAACAGCTTCTCTCTACATTCAATATACAAATCTCTTGGAAACTGCATCTCTCTAGACCAATGTTACAGAACTCCCGTAAGCTGCGTCTCCTACACACAGCAGACAAAAAACCCGCATATAGCGAATGCCTAATTCCAGGCTACAGAAATCCAGTAAACAGCTTCTCCCTACACCCTGATACAGAACTTCGGTAAACTGTGTCTCTCTAATTCGAGGTTACAGAACTCCCATAAGCTGCGTCGGCTGCACTCAGGCTACAGGAATCCCATATACAGCGTATGCCTACACTCAGAATACAGAACTCGTGGAAACAGCTTCTCTCAACATTCAACATACAGAACTATTGGAAACTGCATCTGTATACACAAAGCTTACAGAACTCATGAAAACTGCATCTGCTACACAGCATACAGAATATCCGCAAATAGCGAATGCCTAATTCCAGGCCACAGAACTCTTGGAAACAGCTTCTCTCTACATTCAATATACAAATCTCTTGGAAACTGCATCTCTCTAGACCAATGTTACAGAACTCCCGTAAGCTGCGTCTCCTACACACAGCAGACAAAAAACCCGCATATAGCGAATGCCTAATTCCAGGCCACAGAACTCTTGGAAACAGCTTTTCTCTGCATTCAACATACAAAACTCTTGGAAACCGCATCTCTCTAGAACAATGTTACAGAACTCCCATAAGCTGCGTCTGCTGCACTCAGGCTACAGGATTCCCATAGAGAGCATATACGTACTCACAGACTACAGAACTCTTGGAAACAGCTTCTCTCCACATTCAATATACAAATCTCTTGGAAACTGCATCTCTCTAGACCAATGTTACAGAACTCCCGTAAGCTGCGTCTCCTACACACAGCAGACAAAAAACCCGCATACAGCGAATGCCTAATTCCAGGCCACAGAACTCTTGGAAACAGCTTTTCTCTACATTCAACATACAAAACTCTTGGAAACCGCATCTCTCTAGACCAATGTTACAGAACTCCCATAAGCTGCGTCGGCTGCACTCAGGCTACAGGATTCCCATAGAGAGCGTATGCCTACTCTCAGACTACAGAACTCTTGGAAACAGCTTCTCTCTACATTCAATATACAAATCTCTTGGAAACTGCATCTCTCTAGACCAATGTTACAGAACTCCCATAAGCTGTGTCTCCTACACTCAGCATAAGGAAAACCCGCATATAGCGAATAACTATGCCCAGGCTACCGAAATCGCAGAAACAGCTTCCCTCTACATTCAGCCTACGGAACTCCTGGATACTGTGTCTCTACGCTTAGGTTGTGCAACTCCTTTAAGCTGCGTCTCCTACACAGAGCATACGGAAAACCCGCATATAGCGAATGCCTAATTCAAGGACACAGAACTCTTGGAAACAGCTTCTCTCCACATTCAATATACAAATCTCTTGGAAACTGCATCTCTCTAGACCAATGTTACAGAACTCCCATAAGCTGCGTCTCCTACACACAGCAGACAAAAAACCCGCATATAGCGAATGCCTAATTCCAGGCTACAGAAATCCAGTAAACAGCTTCTCCCTACACCCTGATACAGAACTTCGGTAAACTGTGTCTCTCTAATTCTAGGTTACAGAACTCCCATAAGCTGCGTCGGCTGCACTCAGGCTACAGGAATCCCATATACAGCGTATGCCTACACTCAGAATACAGAACTCGTGGAAACAGCTTCTCTCAACATTCAACATACAGAACTATTGGAAACTGCATCTGTATACACAAAGCTTACAGAACTCATGAAAGCTGCATCTGCTACACAGCATACAGAATATCCGCAAATAGCGAATGCCTAATTCCAGGCCACAGAACACTTGGAAACAGCTTCTCTCTACATTCAATATACAAATCTATTGGAAACTGCATCTCTCTAGACCAATGTTACAGAACTCCCATAAGCTGCGTCTCCTACACTCAGCATAAGGAAAACCCGCATATAGCGAATAACTATTCCCAGGCTACCGAAATCGCAGAAACAGCTTCCCTCTACATTCAGCCTACGGAACTCCTGGATACTGTGTCTCTACACTTAGGTTGTGCAACTCCCTTAAGCTGCGTCTCCTACACACAGCAGACAAAAAACCCGCATATAGCGAATGCCTATTTCCAGGCCACAGAACTCTTGGAAACAGCTTTTCTCTACATTCAACATACAAAACTCTTGGAAACCGCATCTCTCTAGACCAATGTTACAGAACTCCCATAAGCTGCGTCTCCTGCACTCAGGCTACACGATTCCCTTATAGAGCGTATGCCTACTCTCAGACTACAGAACACTTGGAAACAGCTTCTCTCTACATTCAATATCCAAATCTCTTGGAAACTGCATCTCTCTAGACCAATGTTACAGAACTCCCGTAAGCTGCGTCTCCTACACACAGCAGACAAAAAACCCGCATATAGCGAATGCCTAATTCCAGGCTACAGAAATCCAGTAAACAGCTTCTCCCTACACCCTGATACAGAACTTCGGTAAACTGTGTCTCTCTAATTCGAGGTTACAGAACTCCCATAAGCTGCGTCGGCTGCACTCAGGCTACAGGAATCCCATATGCAGCGTATGCCTACACTCAGAATACAGAACTCGTGGAAACAGCTTCTCTCAACATTCAACATACAGAACTATTGGAAACTGCATCTGTATACACAAAGCTTACAGAACTCATGAAAGCTGCATCTGCTACACAGCATACAGAATATCCGCAAATAGCGAATGCCTAATTCCAGGCCACAGAACACTTGGAAACAGCTTCTCTCTACATTCAATATACAAATCTATTGGAAACTGCATCTCTCTAGACCAATGTTACAGAACTCCCATAAGCTGCGTCTCCTACACTCAGCATAAGGAAAACCCGCATATAGCGAATAACTAGGCCCAGGCTACCGAAATCGCAGAAACAGCTTCCCTCTACATTCAGCCTACGGAACTCCTGGATACTGTGTCTCTACACTTAGGTTGTGCAACTCCCTTAAGCTGCGTCTCCTACACACAGCAGACAAAAAACCCGCATATAGCGAATGCCTATTTCCAGGCCACAGAACTCTTGGAAACAGCTTTTCTCTACATTCAACATACAAAACTCTTGGAAACCGCATCTCTCTAGACCAATGTTACAGAACTCCCATAAGCTGCGTCTCCTGCACTCAGGCTACACGATTCCCTTATAGAGCGTATGCCTACTCTCAGACTACAGAACACTTGGAAACAGCTTCTCTCTACATTCAATATCCAAATCTCTTGGAAACTGCATCTCTCTAGACCAATGTTACAGAACTCCCGTAAGCTGCGTCTCCTACACACAGCAGACAAAAAACCCGCATATAGCGAATGCCTAATTCCAGGCTACAGAAATCCAGTAAACAGCTTCTCCCTACACCCTGATACAGAACTTCGGTAAACTGTGTCTCTCTAATTCGAGGTTACAGAACTCCCATAAGCTGCGTCGGCTGCACTCAGGCTACAGGAATCCCATATACAGCGTATGCCTACACTCAGAATACAGAACTCGTGGAAACAGCTTCTCTCAACATTCAACATACAGAACTATTGGAAACTGCATCTGTATACACAAAGCTTACAGAACTCATGAAAACTGCATCTGCTACACAGCATACAGAATATCCGCAAATAGCGAATGCCTAATTCCAGGCCACAGAACTCTTGGAAACAGCTTCTCTCTACATTCAATATACAAATCTCTTGGAAACTGCATCTCTCTAGACCAATGTTACAGAACTCCCGTAAGCTGCGTCTCCTACACACAGCAGACAAAAAACCCGCATATAGCGAATGCCTAATTCCAGGCCACAGAACTCTTGGAAACAGCTTTTCTCTGCATTCAACAAACAAAACTCTTGGAAACCGCATCTCTCTAGAACAATGTTACAGAACTCCCATAAGCTGCGTCTGCTGCACTCAGGCTACAGGATTCCCATAGAGAGCATATACGTACTCACAGACTACAGAACTCTTGGAAACAGCTTCTCTCCACATTCAATATACAAATCTCTTGGAAACTGCATCTCTCTAGACCAATGTTACAGAACTCCCGTAAGCTGCGTCTCATACACACAGCAGACAAAAAACCCGCATATAGCGAATGCCTAATTCCAGGCCACAGAACTCTTGGAAACAGCTTTTCTCTACATTCAACATACAAAACTCTTGGAAACCGCATCTCTCTAGACCAATGTTACAGAACTCCCATAAGCTGCGTCGGCTGCACTCAGGCTACAGGATTCCCATATAGAGCGTATGCCTACTCTCAGACTACAGAACTCTTGGAAACAGCTTCTCTCTACATTCAATATACAAATCTCTTGTAAACTGCATCTCTCTAGACCAATGTTACAGAACTCCCATAAGCTGTGTCTCCTACACTCAGCATAAGGAAAACCCGCATATAGCGAATAACTATGCCCAGGCTACCGAAATCGCAGAAACAGCTTCCCTCTACATTCAGCCTACGGAACTCCTGGATACTGTGTCTCTACGCTTAGGTTGTGCAACTCCTTTAAGCTGCGTCTCCTACACAGAGCATACGGAAAACCCGCATATAGCGAATGCCTAATTCAAGGACACAGAACTCTTGGAAACAGCTTCTCTCCACATTCAATATACAAATCTCTTGGAAACTGCATCTCTCTAGACCAATGTTACAGAACTCCCATAAGCTGCGTCTCCTACACACAGCAGACAAAAAACCCGCATATAGCGAATGCCTAATTCCAGGCTACAGAAATCCAGTAAACAGCTTCTCCCTACACCCTGATACAGAACTTCGGTAAACTGTGTCTCTCTAATTCTAGGTTACAGAACTCCCATAAGCTGCGTCGGCTGCACTCAGGCTACAGGAATCCCATATACAGCGTATGCCTACACTCAGAATACAGAACTCGTGGAAACAGCTTCTCTCAACATTCAACATACAGAACTATTGGAAACTGCATCTGTATACACAAAGCTTACAGAACTCATGAAAGCTGCATCTGCTACACAGCATACAGAATATCCGCAAATAGCGAATGCCTAATTCCAGGCCACAGAACACTTGGAAACAGCTTCTCTCTACATTCAATATACAAATCTCTTGGAAACTGCATCTCTCTAGACCAATGTTACAGAACTCCCGTAAGCTGTGTCTCCTACACACAGCAGACAAAAAACCTGCATATAGCTTATGCCTAATTCCAGGCCACAGAACTCTTGGAAACAGCTTTTCTCTACATTCAACATACAAAACTCTTGGAAACCGCATCTCTCTAGACCAATGTTACAGAACTCCCATAAGCTGCGTCTGCTGCACTCAGGCTACAGGATTCCCATAGAGAGCGTATGCCTACTCTCAGACTACAGAACTCTTGGAAACAGCTTCTCTCTACATTCAATATACAAATCTCTTGGAAACTGCATCTCTCTAGACCAATGTTACAGAACTCCCATAAGCTGCGTCTCCTACACTCAGCATAAGGAAAACCCGCATATAGCGAATAACTATGCCCAGGCTACCGAAATCGCAGAAACAGCTTCCCTCTACATTCAGCCTACGGAACTCCTGGATACTGTGTCTCTACGCTTAGTTTGTGCAACTCCCTTAAGCTGCGTCTCCTACACAGAGCATACGGAAAACCCGCATATAGCGAATGCCTAATTCAAGGACACAGAACTCTTGGAAACAGCTTTTCTCTACATTCAACATACAAAACTCTTGGAAACCGCATCTCTCTAGACCAATGTTACAGAACTCCCATAAGCTGCGTCTGCTGCACTCAGGCTACAGGATTCCCATATAGAGCATTTACCTACTCACAGACTACAGAACTCTTGGAAACAGCTTCTCTCCACATTCAATATACAAATCTCTTTGAAACGGCATCTCTCTAGACCAATGTTACAGAACTCCCATAAGCTGCGTCTCCTACACACAGCAGACAAAAAACCCACATATAGCGAATGCCTAATTCCAGGCTACAGAAATCCAGTAAACAGCTTCTCCCTACACCCTGATACAGAACTTCGGTAAACTGTGTCTCTCTAATTCGAGGTTACAGAACTCCCATAAGCTGCGTCGGCTGCACTCAGGCTACAGGAATCCCATATACAGCGTATGCCTACACTCAGAATACAGAACTCGTGGAAACAGCTTCTCTCAACATTCAACATACAGAACTATTGGAAACTGCATCTGTATACACAAAGCTTACAGAACTCATGAAAACTGCATCTGCTACACAGCATACAGAATATCCGCAAATAGCGAATGCCTAATTCCAGGCCACAGAACTCTTGGAAACAGCTTCTCTCTACATTCAATATACAAATCTCTTGGAAACTGCATCTCTCTAGACCAATGTTACAGAACTCCCGTAAGCTGCGTCTCCTACACACAGCAGACAAAAAACCCGCATATAGCGAATGCCTAATTCCAGGCCACAGAACTCTTGGAAACAGCTTTTCTCTGCATTCAACATACAAAACTCTTGGAAACCGCATCTCTCTAGAACAATGTTACAGAACTCCCATAAGCTGCGTCTGCTGCACTCAGGATACAGGATTCCCATAGAGAGCGTATGCCTACTCTCAGACTACAGAAATCTTGGAAACAGCTTCTCTCTACATTCAATATACAAATCTATTGGAAACTGCATCTCTCTAGACCAATGTTACAGAACTCCCATAAGCTGCGTCTCCTACACACAGCAGACAAAAAACCCGCATATAGCGAATGCCTAATTCCAGGACACAGAACTCTTGGAAACAGCTTTTCTCTACATTCAACATACAAAACTCTTGGAAACTGCATCTCTCTAGACCAATGTTACAGAACTCCCATAAGCTGCGTCTCCTACACACAGCAGACAAAAAACCCGCATATAGCGAATGCCTAATTCCAGGCTACAGAAATCCAGTAAACAGCTTCTCCCTACACCCTGATACAGAACTTTGGTAAACTGTGTCTCTCTAATTCTAGGTTACAGAACTCCCATAATCTTCGTCGGCTGCACTCAGGCTACAGGAATCCCATATACAGCGTATGCCTACACTCAGAATACAGAACTCGTGGAAACAGCTTCTCTCAACATTCAACATACAGAACTATTGGAAACTGCATCTGTATACACAAAGCTTACAGAACTCATGAAAGCTGCATCTGCTACACAGCATACAGAATATCCGCAAATAGCGAATGCCTAATTCCAGGCCACAGAACTCTTGGAAACAGCTTCTCTCTACATTCAATATACAAATCTCTTGGAAACTGCATCTCTCTAGACCAATGTTACAGAACTCCCGTAAGCTGTGTCTCCTACACACAGCAGACAAAAAACCTGCATATAGCTTATGCCTAATTCCAGGCCACAGAACTCTTGGAAACAGCTTTTCTCTACATTCAACATACAAAACTCTTGGAAACCGCATCTCTCTAGACCAATGTTACAGAACTCCCATAAGCTGCGTCTGCTGCACTCAGGCTACAGGATTCCCATAGAGAGCGTATGCCTACTCTCAGACTACAGAACTCTTGGAAACAGCTTCTCTCTACATTCAATATACAAATCTCTTGGAAACTGCATCTCTCTAGACCAATGTTACAGAACTCCCATAAGCTGCGTCTCCTACACTCAGCATAAGGAAAACCCGCATATAGCGAATAACTATGCCCAGGCTACCGAAATCGCAGAAACAGCTTCCCTCTACATTCAGCCTACGGAACTCCTGGATACTGTGTCTCTACGCTTAGTTTGTGCAACTCCCTTAAGCTGCGTCTCCTACACAGAGCATACGGAAAACCCGCATATAGCGAATGCCTAATTCAAGGACACAGAACTCTTGGAAACAGCTTTTCTCTACATTCAACATACAAAACTCTTGGAAACCGCATCTCTCTAGACCAATGTTACAGAACTCCCATAAGCTGCGTCTGCTGCACTCAGGCTACAGGATTCCCATATAGAGCATTTACCTACTCACAGACTACAGAACTCTTGGAAACAGCTTCTCTCCACATTCAATATACAAATCTCTTTGAAACGGCATCTCTCTAGACCAATGTTACAGAACTCCCATAAGCTGCGTCTCCTACACACAGCAGACAAAAAACCCACATATAGCGAATGCCTAATTCCAGGCTACAGAAATCCAGTAAACAGCTTCTCCCTACACCCTGATACAGAACTTCGGTAAACTGTGTCTCTCTAATTCGAGGTTACAGAACTCCCATAAGCTGCGTCGGCTGCACTCAGGCTACAGGAATCCCATATACAGCGTATGCCTACACTCAGAATACAGAACTCGTGGAAACAGCTTCTCTCAACATTCAACATACAGAACTATTGGAAACTGCATCTGTATACACAAAGCTTACAGAACTCATGAAAACTGCATCTGCTACACAGCATACAGAATATCCGCAAATAGCGAATGCCTAATTCCAGGCCACAGAACTCTTGGAAACAGCTTCTCTCTACATTCAATATACAAATCTCTTGGAAACTGCATCTCTCTAGACCAATGTTACAGAACTCCCGTAAGCTGCGTCTCCTACACACAGCAGACAAAAAACCCGCATATAGCGAATGCCTAATTCCAGGCCACAGAACTCTTGGAAACAGCTTTTCTCTGCATTCAACATACAAAACTCTTGGAAACCGCATCTCTCTAGAACAATGTTACAGAACTCCCATAAGCTGCGTCTGCTGCACTCAGTCTACAGGATTCCCATAGAGAGCATATACGTACTCACAGACTACAGAACTCTTGGAAACAGCTTCTCTCCACATTCAATATACAAATCTCTTGGAAACTGCATCTCTCTAGACCAATGTTACAGAACTCCCATAAGCTGCGTCTCCTACACACAGCAGACAAAAAACCCGCATATAGCGAATGCCTAATTCCAGGCTACAGAAATCCAGTAAACAGCTTCTCCCTACACCCTGATACAGAACTTCGGTAAACTGTGTCTCTCTAATTCTAGGATACAGAACTCCCATAAGCTGCGTCGGCTGCACTCAGGCTACAGGAATCCCATATACAGCGTATGCCTACACTCAGAATACAGAACTCGTGGAAACAGCTTCTCTCAACATTCAACATACAGAACTATTGGAAACTGCATCTGTATACACAAAGCTTACAGAACTCATGAAAGCTTCATCTGCTACACAGCATACAGAATATCCGCAAATAGCGAATGCCTAATTCCAGGCCACAGAACTCTTGGAAACAGCTTCTCTCTACATTCAATATACAAATCTATTGGAAACTGCATCTCTCTAGACCAATGTTACAGAACTCCCATAAGCTGCGTCTCCTACACTCAGCATAAGGAAAACCCGCATATAGCGAATAACTATGCCCAGGCTACCGAAATCGCAGAAACAGCTTCCCTCTACATTCAGCCTACGGAACTCCTGGATACTGTGTCTCTACACTTAGGTTGTGCAACTCCCTTAAGCTGCGTCTCCTACACACAGCAGACAAAAAACCCGCATATAGCGAATGCCTATTTCCAGGCCACAGAACTCTTGGAAAGAGCTTTTCTCTACATTCAACATACAAAACTCTTGGAAACCGCATCTCTCTAGACCAATGTTACAGAACTCCCATAAGCTGCGTCTCCTGCACTCAGGCTACACGATTCCCTTATAGAGCGTATGCCTACTCTCAGACTACAGAACACTTGGAAACAGCTTCTCTCTACATTCAATATCCAAATCTCTTGGAAACTGCATCTCTCTAGACCAATGTTACAGAACTCCCGTAAGCTGTGTCTCCTACACACAGCAGACAAAAAACCCACATATAGCGAATGCCTAATTCCAGGCCACAGAACTCTTGGAAACAGCTTCTCTCTACATTCAATATACAAATCTCTTGGAAACTGCATCTCTCTAGACCAATGTTACAGAACTCCCGTAAGCTGCGTCTCCTACACTCAGCAGACAAAAAACCCGCATATAGCGAATGCCTAATTCCAGGCCACA
Source organism: Lepus europaeus (assembly GCF_033115175.1). Lineage (NCBI taxonomy): Eukaryota > Metazoa > Chordata > Mammalia > Lagomorpha > Leporidae > Lepus > Lepus europaeus. The sequence goes on from NC_084835.1 coordinate 50,816,984, forward strand.
GAACTCTTGGAAACAGCTTTTCTCTACATTCAACATACAAAACTCTTGGAATCCGCATCTCTCTAGACCAATGTTACAGAACTCCCATAAGCTGCGTCTGCTGCACTCAGGCTACAGGATTCCCATAGAGAGCGTATGCCTACTCTCAGACTACAGAACTCTTGGAAACAGCTTCTCTCTACATTCAATATACAAATCTCTTGGAAACTGCATCTCTCTAGACCAATGTTACAGAACTCCCATATGCTGCGTCTCCTACACTCAGCATAAGGAAAACTCGCATATAGCGAATAACTATGCCCAGGCTACCGAAATCGCAGAAACAGCTTCCCTCTACATTCAGCCTACGGAACTCCTGGATACTGTGTCTCTACGCTTAGGTTGTGCAACTCCCTTAAGCTGCGTCTCCTACACAGAGCATACGGAAAACCCGCATATAGCGAATGCCTAATTCAAGGACACAGAAGTCTTGGAAACAGCTTTTCTCTACATTCAACATACAAAACTCTTGGAAACCGCATCTCTCTAGACCAATGTTACAGAACTCCCATAAGCTGCGTCTGCTGCACTCAGGCTACAGGATTCCAATATAGAGCATTTACCTACTCACAGACTACAGAACTCTTGGAAACAGCTTCTCTCCACATTCAATATACAAATCTCTTGGAAACTGCATCTCTCTAGACCAATGTTACAGAACTCCCATAAGCTGCGTCTCCTACACACAGCAGACAAAAAACCCGCATATAGCGAATGCCTACTTCCAGGCTACAGAAATCCAGTAAACAGCTTCTCCCTACACCCTGATACAGAACTTCGGTAAACTGTGTCTCTCTAATTCTAGGTTACAGAACTCCCATAAGCTGCGTCGGCTGCACTCAGGCTACAGGAATCCCATATACAGCGTATGCCTACACTCAGAATACAGAACTCGTGGAAACAGCTTCTCTCAACATTCAACATACAGAACTATTGGAAACTGCATCTGTATACACAAAGCTTACAGAACTCATGAAAACTGCATCTGCTACACAGCATACAGAATATCCGCAAATAGCGAATGCCTAATTCCAGGCCACAGAACTCTTGGAAACAGCTTCTCTCTACATTCAATATACAAATCTCTTGGAAACTGCATCTCTCTAGACCAATGTTACAGAACTCCCGTAAGCTGCGTCTCCTACACACAGCAGACAAAAAACCCGCATATAGCGAATGCCTAATTCCAGGCCACAGAACTCTTGGAAACAGCTTTTCTCTGCATTCAACATACAAAACTGTTGGAAACCGCATCTCTCTAGAACAATGTTACAGAACTCCCATAAGCTGCGTCTGCTGCACTCAGGCTACAGGATTCCCATAGAGAGCATATACGTACTCACAGACTACAGAACTCTTGGAAACAGCTTCTCTCCACATTCAATATACAAATCTCTTGGAAACTGCATCTCTCTAGACCAATGTTACAGAACTCCCATAAGCTGCGTCTCCTACACACAGCAGACAAAAAACCCGCATATAGCGAATGCCTAATTCCAGGCTACAGAAATCCAGTAAACAGCTTCTCCCTACACCCTGATACAGAACTTCGGTAAATTGTGTCTCTCTAATTCTAGGTTACAGAACTCCCATAAGCTGCGTCGGCTGCACTCAGGCTACAGGAATCCCATATACAGTGTATGCCTACACTCAGAATACAGAACTCGTGGAAACAGCTTCTCTCAATGCCGCGGACCGGCTCTCGCGTAGACACCAGACCCGAGGGAGAACGGGGGACGAAAGCACAGGAGGAACAGAAATCGGCTAGGGGAATGACAGACAGACACACACTTTTTGATTATGCTGTAGCTGCAGTTGTCTGCCTGCAGTTGTCTGCCTGCAGTTGTCTGTCTGCAGTTTATTGGCGGGAAAACCAGAGCTTATATAGGGAAGCTTACATTGCTGAAGACAAAGGAAATTCCAAGATTACAAAAACTTGTTAAGGCTAATGGGGTTACATGATTAACTTTACAAGAGACACAGGGAGACATTGTGGTGATGATTCGCAGTCCTACTTTTAAGAAAAAGGTAAAGGTCAGGTTACTAGTTAACCTCTCATTAGGAGAACCTGGGACAGGGGAGTTATCAGATGGTGGTGCTTGTTAGCCTAAGTCCATATATCACCTATGTAAGATTGAATGTAGCTTTCTCATCCCCATGCTGCTTAAACTTGATAACCCAGAACCTAAATCACACCTCAGCTCTCTAAAGCTAACACCTCAGCTCCCTTTGTTTTATCTTGTCTAGGGTGTGCTGTTTTTTGTCAGTGTTTAATGCCTCCTCGTAAATTGCCCTAATGACTGGTGGGCCAAAGTCTAAAGTGCTTTTTGTTGATTTTTGTGAAATGCTTATTGGCACTACTTGACTCCTTTGTTTCTAATCATGGTGTACTTGTCCTAACGCACTACGTGGCATAACTACTAAATACAAAATCACTATTAATGTTGAGACACATTGCTTTATTAACCAGCAGTAATTAGGTCTTCCACTTCTCGTTACGTGCGTGAGCCAAGAACCTTTACGACCCTGGGCTACACAGAAGCCGCCGAGGCCACACCCCACAGGGTTCTCACCTCGTCCCTGCAGCGTGAACCCCTGACGTAACAAAAGTTTGCTACGCAGGTGTTACAACAGCTGTGGGCGCAGCAGCTCCCCCCTTTTTTTTATTTTTAAGACGAAGTTTAAAGACCTCCTGCTGGACATCCTGCAATGAGTTGAATAGAAGCTTTAAGATTCCAGGAAGAAAAAGAATTATTAGCAAAATTACTAATGCCACTATTCCCATATTTATGAGGTAGTTTTTTTAAGTTATGGGGTTTAAGTTTCTGATTTCTGCTTCTAAGCTTGCAGCTATACTCTGTAAATCCCCTATTTGCAACCTAGATTGACTAACGGCAGCTATCTCCTTTTGCAAAGCATGTAAATCATGTGTAACCTCATTATCATGCCATACACCCTGTAAGTGTGCTTTTATTTTTTCCCAAGGTTCTGAAGTATTGTATGGTAGCAGAGTAACACAGATTGACTTAAAATTACTATGACAACGAGCAGAAAACATTGTTTGCAGATTAGCAACATCCTGTCCCAAAGCCAAGACTACTTCCTCTAACACATTTATTTTTGCTTCTAATTTTTGATCTATTGCCTCTTGTGTAATTAATGCCATGGTAATATTTTTATTTAATGTATTGACATAGTGAGCAGTTTGAATTTCCTGAACTAAAGCAGTAGTTGCAATCGCAAAAGTAGTGATAATAGTAATTAAAGTAGTAATTCCTAAGATCAAGGCAGCAACAAAGCGTTTCGGATGTAAAAGCCCACTTAACAGATCTAATACTTGTAAAGCAGAATTATCATACCAATTCTCTTCCCCTAATTCAACAGGTAGCAGCACAAATGGCGGTCTACGCACCAACAGTATGGTAGTAAAATTCTTAGGCTCAGCAGAAGTAATACAATTTGTCATTTTACATGCAGAACAAGTAATCTTATATGAACGACCTTCTTTTGTTATTTTTACAGCTTCAGTTCGAGCTAACAAGATAGCACTAGGATAAGCTACACATGCTTTAACCGTAATAGGCTGTGAAAAAGTTTGATTGGGTTGTCTTTCTAACAACATATTTGTAGCAGCTGTTAAGCGAAATAAATCAGTATGTTTACGAGTTACATTATCCTTTGTTGCAAACCAAGTAGGTTCTACAAAGCCAGGAGAAAACCATCGCCGTAAAGGTTTTCCCGGTTTAAGATAAGCATAATTATGAAATTTATTACTCTTTTCTTTTAAGTACTTTTCATAATTTCCATCCCCAGGATTTGAATTAGAAAAGTCCCAAATTGTTATGTCACCACCCTCAGGTTGATACCAAGCAGCAACAGAAAATCCACAAGATAACCAGGTTGGGAATTTAGTTAAAGACGATAACCACGTCTTATCTGGGTTTTGATACTTTTTTACACATGGCGTGAGTGGCAGATCAATCTCTGGAACATGTGTAAAGCTGTCATTGAAATAAGGAGCCTGAGCCCCTAATGTTTGAATTTGTGTTTCCCAGACCCACCGTTTACCGGGATTGTTGTGGTCTGGACTGTCAGTTAGGAAAGTTTTATAGCTCGTGGTGAGACAACCATTAGTAGCTTTACCTTGCAGCGTAAGACAAATTGGCAATGAGTCTGCTCTCCCTTCAAAGGAAATTATAGAGGAGGAGGAGACTCTTGCGTTAGAGTCCTGTATGCCGCCTAACCGCAATGAATCATTTGTTAACACTTTTACGGGTTCCCTATCCAACCACCCCACAGGCTGTACAATGGGAGGATTAGGAACATAAGCCCAATATGAAGTCCCCTCAGTTTTTGGAGTTGAAATCAAGGCAAGAAAAGCCACAAAAAGATAAGAGGTTGTACGAGGCTTCTTTTGTTCAGCGAGAAGTTCCTTTGCCTTTCGAGCTAGGTGACGGATCATCGTCCAAGTGATTTTCTGCCTCTGCTGGACTATTTCCAATTTCTTCATCTGATGTTCCATGCGTTTTCTCTGCTTCTTCCAGCGTCGCTGCTTGCGGCGCTGTGCCGGGGGCCTCCCTGATGAGCCTATCTGGGATCCAGACAGGAGAGTCTGCATCCTGTGGAAAAACACAAGCATAGCCTCTTCCCGAGGTGATTAGCACATCCGGACCTTTCCACATTCCTGTTAAGAGGTCTTTCCAGAGTACTTTGGGCAGGGGGGTCTTATAAACCTCCCTGTCCCAGTGTCGTAGGGCTGCTGTAAGGCCCTTTTCATCAGCATTTAAATGATTTAGAACAAACAATGAATGAGACAGTACATGATGAGGTGAGAAATAAGAATTTGTAGTTTGAAGACGCTCCAATTGTAATTTTAATGTTTGATGAGCTCTTTTAATGATTGCCTGTCCTTGAGGATTATAAGGAATTCCTGTAATATGAGTTATGTGCCATTGGGCACAAAAATTTGCAAATGCTTTAGAAATATAAGCTGGTCCATTATCAGTTTTTATTTGAGAAGGAATGCCCATAATTTGAAAACACTGAATTAGATGTTGAATAACATCTTTTACTGCTTCTCCCGTTCTAGCAGAAGCATGCACAAAATGAGAAAAAGTGTCAACAGTCACATGCACATATCCCATCTTACCAAAAGAAGACACATGAGTTACATCCATCTGCCAAATAATGTTAGCTTTTAAACCTCGGGGATTTACACCCATCTTTGGAGGATGATATACGGGGGGACAATGAGTACATTGTTTTACAATCTGTCTTGCCTGTTCTCTAGTAATAGAGAACATTTTTCGCAAAGAGGCTGCGTTTTGGTGATGAATGTTATGACTCTCTAATGCCTCCTGCACTGTAGCTACAATAGACTGGGTATGCATATCTGCTATGGCATTTCCTTCTGCCAGAGGCCCTGGCAATTTACTATGGCCCCTTATATGTGCTATGTAAAACTTTGCCGTTCTTTCCCTGATTAACTTTTGTAATTGTCTTAATAAAGTAAGAATGGGTGATTTTCCTGATAAGAGAGCTGTCTCTAGAGCCGGAAATAAATTAACCACATATTTAGAATCTGAATAAAGGTTAAATGGTTGTGAAAACTTTGTAAAGGCCAAAATGACTGCTTTAATTTCCGCCTGCTGGGCAGAGGTTTTTTCACCACTCTCAACATACACACCGTGCTCTTTAGAATAAACCACAGCACAACCTGAAGATGACCCATCAGTAAAAATATTTTGAGCTTTAGCTAAGGGTTGTGGCGAAAACCAGACTGGAAATACCAATTCTACGTGTCTTGCAAATTCTATAATAGGATGTTTTGGATAATGATATTTTATCTGCCCTGCATAGTTTTGCAGCGCTATGACCCAATTTTCATTATTTTGCATTAGCTCCTCTACTTGACTTTTATTGTATGGTGTGACAATAGTGGCTGGCTCCTTGCCAAACAATTCTTTAGAGTGAGCTCTACCTTTGGTAATTAGTAAAGCACATAAATAAGGATAATCTGCAAGCATTTTTGTCTGTGTATGAGGCAAGTGAAGCCACTCCAAGACTCCCTCCTGCCATAGGCAAGCTGTAGGCGTATAAGCTGTGGAAAATATTAACAGACTCCATGGCTTAGTATAATTTACCTGATGCACTCTTGCTTTTGATAATGCCTCTTCAACTAACTGTAAAGCCTGTAAAGCTTCCGGGGTCATAATTCTAAGTGACTTTGGATCTGAATCCCCATGCAAGATAGAATATAAGGGACTCAATTCCCCTGTGGTTATTTTTAAATGAGGTCTTAACCAATTAATGTCTCCTAATAATTTTTGATAATCATTTAATGTCTTTAACCTATCCCTTCTTATTGTAACTTTTTGTGAAATAATATAATCATCCTTTATAATTTGACCCAAATAATTTAGAGGTCGATCTCTCTGCACTTTATCAGGAGCAATAACCAAGCCATGAGCAGTTAAAGTTTGAATAGTATCATACAACAAATTATCTAATATAGCAGAATTTTTATGAGCCAATAATATATCATCCATATAATGAATTATATATGCAGTAGCATATTTTTTCCTTATAACTTGCATAGCTTTGTCTACAAATTTTTGACATAATGTAGGAGAATTTTTCATCCCTTGTGGTAAAGTGACCCACTGATACCTTCTATAAGGTTGCTTAAAATTTGATGATGGCACACTGAAAGCAAAATGCTCACAATCTGCAGGATCCAATTTTATGGTAAAGAAACAATCTTGTAGATCTATAATAATGACTTTCCATCCTTTAGGAACAGCAACCGGAGATGGCAGTCCAGGTTGCAGAGGACCCATGTCCCTCATAACTGCATTAACGGCTCTTAAATCTTGTAAGAGCCTCCATTTACCTGATTTTTTCTTTATAACAAATACTGGTGTATTCCAAGGACTTTTTGATTCTACTAAATGCCCTTTTTCTAGTTGTTCTTGTACTAGCTGCTCAAGAGCCTGTATTTTCTCTTCCGTAAGGGGCCACTGACTCACCCACACAGGTTCTTGAGTCAGCCACTGAATTTTATCTGCAAAAAGATTTTCTGCAGTGGCCCCTATAAAAAATGCTGTTCATTTAAATTATCTGCTGTTACCAACCTAACTTCCATTGCGTCCAAGAAATCTCTTCCCCATAGTGTAAATGGTAAAGAGGGAAGAACATAAGGCTGTATATAACCTTCCTTACCTTCACAAGTCCATTTTAACATTGCTGAACTTTGCAGGACACCATTAGCTGTCCCCAAGCCTAACAATGATGAACCTGTCCTATGCACTGGCCAAGCTGAAGGCCAATCTGAGGAAGCTATACATGTTCTATCTGCTCCGGTGTCAAGGAGCCCTTTAAATCTTTTGCCATTGAGAGACACAACTTTGAATGGACGCTGGCCAAGATCTTGCATTAAAAATACACCCTCATCAGTGCTGCCAAACTGGCCTTGGCCCCTGTTTTTTTGTAAAATTTTGTTTGGCAGGTTTATATAAGGTAATAATAATAATTGAGCTATCCTTTGTCCTTTGTGAATTTGAATTGTCTCTTTTAAAGGTCTGATCATTATCTTTATGTCTGCTTCAGTGTCCGCGTCTAAGACACCAGGAAGCACTTCAAAATTTTTTGCATAATTTGAACTTCTGCCAATTATTAATCCGACTGTCTGAGGCAACAAAGTTCCTTTTACATTAGTGGGCACTAAAGTTACTCCGTCCCACTTAGACACTATAATGTCTTTTGAGCTAGCTAAATCCAGCCCTGCACTACCCGGTGTTGCCCTAGGCAAATCATGCACCGTAAATTCCGGGGCTTCAGGGTTTAATTGCTGTTTCTGCCCTGCTGACTCCTCTCCCTTTGGAGTGGGGCTAGGAGACCGCCCCTCATCTAGTTTTTTGCTTCCTCCTGTTTCTCTTTTTCCTTATTTAAAGGAGTCCCATCTTTATGGAACTTGGATTTACACTCATTTTTCCAATGTTTTCCCTTCTTACACCGAGGACACAGCCCCGGCGGCCCTTGCTTCTTTGAGCCTTCTTTTGAATGTTTGCATTCCCTCTGCATATGCCCTGGTTGGCCACAATTATAGCAAACATCCATGGATGATGATTTGGCGCCTCCTCCGTATGTTTTCTTAACATATGCACTAAACTTCTGACCTTTCATAGCTGCAGCATAGGCCATTCCCTGGACTATAGCTGGTGAGGCATCTAAACATGCTTTTACATAATCTTGAATAGCTCCTGTCTTTCTAATAGGCCGAATTAAATCCTGACACAAAAGAATTAGCATTTTCTGTAGCATGACAATTAGCATTTTTTCATTTTTGGTTAAAGCATGCCCCATGATTCCCCTTTACAATGATTATTTACACTTAACCAGTAAGCCTTCACTGGCGGATCTGCAGAATCCTGGTAAAAGCCGTTTCTTATTCCTGAAGAAAAAGAAAGAAAAAGATTACCTGTCCTTCAAGTCCCTGTTCGGGCGCCACCTGCCGCGGACCGGCTCTCGCGTAGACACCAGACCCGAGGGAGAACGGGGGACGAAAGCACAGGAGGAACAGAAATCGGCTAGGGGAATGACAGACAGACACACACTTTTTGAGTATGCTGTAGCTGCAGTTGTCTGCCTGCAGTTGTCTGCCTGCAGTTGTCTGTCTGCAGTTTATTGGCGGGAAAACCAGAGCTTATATAGGGAAGCTTACATTGCTGAAGACAAAGGAAATTCCAAGATTACAAAAACTTGTTAAGGCTAATGGGGTTACATGATTAACTTTACAAGAGACACAGGGAGACATTGTGGTGATGATTCGCAGTCCTACTTTTAAGAAAAAGGTAAAGGTCAGGTTACTAGTTAACCTCTCATTAGGAGAACCTGGGACAGGGGAGTTATCAGATGGTGGTGCTTGTTAGCCTAAGTCCATATATCACCTATGTAAGATTGAATGTAGCTTTCTCATCCCCATGCTGCTTAAACTTGATAACCCAGAACCTAAATCACACCTCAGCTCTCTAAAGCTAACACCTCAGCTCCCTTTGTTTTATCTTGTCTAGGGTGTGCTGTTTTTTGTCAGTGTTTAATGCCTCCTCGTAAATTGCCCTAATGACTGGTGGGCCAAAGTCTAAAGTGCTTTTTGTTGATTTTTGTGAAATGCTTATTGGCACTACTTGACTCCTTTGTTTCTAATCATGGTGTACTTGTCCTAACGCACTACGTGGCATAACTACTAAATACAAAATCACTATTAATGTTGAGACACATTGCTTTATTAACCAGCAGTAATTAGGTCTTCCACTTCTCGTTACGTGCGTGAGCCAAGAACCTTTACGACCCTGGGCTACACAGAAGCCGCCGAGGCCACACCCCACAGGGTTCTCAACTCGTCCCTGCAGCGTGAACCCCTGACGTAACAAAAGTTTGCTACGCAGGTGTTACAACAGCTGTGGGCGCAGCATCTCAACATTCAACATACAGAACTATTGGAAACTGCATCTGTATACACAAAGCTTACAGAACTCATGAAAGCTGCATCTGCTACACAGCATACAGAATATCCGCAAATAGCGAATGCCTAATTCCAGGCCACAGAACTCTTGGAAACAGCTTCTCTCTACATTCAATATACAAATCTCTTGGAAACTGCATCTCTCTAGACCAATGTTACAGAACTCCCGTAAGCTGCGTCTCCTACACACAGCAGACAAAAAACCCGCATATAGCGAATGCCTAATTCCAAGCCACAGAACTCTTGGAAACAGCTTTTCTCTAATTTCAACATACAAAACTCTTGGAAACCGCATCTCTCTAGACCAATGTTACAGAACTCCCATAAGCTGCGTCTGCTGCACTCAGGCTACAGGATTCCCATATAGAGCATATACCTACTCTCAGACTACAGAACTCTTGGAAACAGCTTCTCTCCACATTCAATATACAAATCTCTTTGAAACGGCATCTCTCTAGACCAATGTTACAGAACTCCCATAAGCTTCGTCTCCTACACACAGCAGACAAAAAACCCGCATATAGCGAATGCCTAATTCCAGGCTACAGAAATCCAGTAAACAGCTTCTCCCTACACCCTGATACAGAACTTCGGTAAACTGTGTCTCTCTAATTCTAGGTTACAGAACTCCCATAAGCTGCGTCGGATGCACTCAGGCTACAGGAATCCCATATACAGCGTATGCCTACACTCAGAATACAGAACTCGTGGAAACAGCTTCTCTCAACATTCAACATACAGAACTATTGGAAACTGCATCTGTATACACAAAGCTTACAGAACTCATGAAAGCTGCATCTGCTACACAGCATACAGAATATCCGCAAATAGCGAATGCCTAATTCCAGGCCACAGAACTCTTGGAAACAGCTTCTCTCTACATTCAATATACAAATCTCTTGGAAACTGCATCTCTCTAGACCAATGTTACAGAACTCCCATAAGCTGCGTCTCCTACACTCAGCATAAGGAAAACCCACATATAGCGAATAACTATGCCCAGGCTACCGAAATCGCAGAAACAGCTTCTCTCTACATTCAGCCTACGGAACTCCTGGATACTGTGTCTCTACCCTTAGGTTGTGCAACTCCCTTAAGCTGCGTCTCCTACACAGAGCATACGGAAAACCCGCATATAGCGAATGCCTAATTCAAGGACACAGAACTCTTGGAAAAAGCTTTTCTCTACATTCAACATACAAAACTCTTGGAAACTGCATCTCTCCAGACCAATGTTACAGAACTCCTATAAGCTGCGTCTCCTGCACTCAGGCTACAGGATTCCCATATAGAGCGTATGCCTACACTCAGACTACAGAACGCTTGGAAACAGCTTCTCTCCACATTCAATATACAAATCTCTTGGAAACTGCATCTCTCTAGACCAATGTTACAGAACTCCCATAAGCTGCGTCTCCTACACACAGCAGACAAAAAACCCGCATATAGCGAATGCCTAATTCCAGGCTACAGAAATCCAGTAAACAGCTTCTCCCTACACCCTGATACAGAACTTCGGTAAACTGTGTCTCTCTAATTCGAGGTTACAGAACTCCCATAAGCTGCGTCGGCTGCACTCAGGCTACAGGAATCCCATATACAGTGTATGCCTACACTCAGAATACAGAACTCGTGGAAACAGCTTCTCTCAACATTCAACATACAGAACTATTGGAAACTGCATCTGTATACACAAAGCTTACAGAACTCATGAAAGCTGCATTAGCTACACAGCATACAGAATATCCGCAAATAGTGAATGCCTAATTCCAGGCCACAGAACTCTTGGAAACAGCTTTTCTCTACATTCAACATACAAAACTCTTGGAAACCGCATCTCTCTAGACCAATGTTACAGAACTCCCATAAGCTGCGTCTCCTGCACTCAGGCTACAGGATTCCCTTATAGAGCGTATGCCTAATCTCAGACTACAGAACACTTGGAAACAGCTTCTCTCTACATTCAATATCCAAATCTCTTGGAAACTGCATCTCTCTAGACCAATCTTACAGAACTCCCGTAAGCTGTGTCTCCTACACACAGCAGACAAAAAACCCACATATAGCGAATGCCTAATTCCAGGCCACAGAACTCTTGGAAACAGCTTCTCTCTACATTCAATATAAAAATCTATTGGAAACTGCATCTCTCTAGACCAATGTTACAGAACTCCCGTAAGCTGCGTCTCCTACACACAGCAGACAAAAAACCCGCATATAGCGAATGCCTAATTCCAGGCCACAGAACTCTTGGAAACTGCTTCTGTCTACATTCAACATACAAAACTCTTGGAAACCGCATCTCTCTAGAACAATGTTACAGAACTCCCATAAGCTGCGTCTGCTGCACTCAGGCTACAGGATTCCCATAGAGAGCGTATGCCTACTCTCAGACTACAGAACTCTTGGAAACAGCTTCTCTCTACATTCAATATACAAATCTATTGGAATTTGAATCTCTCTAGACCAATGTTACACAACTCCCGTAAGCTGCGTCTCCTACACACAACAGACAAAAAACCCGCATACAGCGAATGCCTAATTCCAGGCCACAGAACTCTTGGAAACAGCTTTTCTCTACATTCAACATACAAAACTCTTGGAAACCGCATCTCTCTAGACCAATGTTACAGAACTCCCATAAGCTGCGTCTGCTGCACTCAGGCTACAGATTTCCAAAGAGAGCATATACCTACTCTCAGACTACAGAACTCTTGGAAACAGCTTCTCTCCACATTCAATATACAAATCTCTTGGAAACTGCATCTCTCTAGACCAATGTTACACAACTCCCGTAAGCTGCGTCTCCTACACACAGCAGACAAAAAACCCGCATATAGCGAATGCCTAATTCCAGGCCACAGAACTCTTGGAAACAGCTTTTCTCTACATTCAACATACAAAACTCTTGGAAACCGCATCTCTCTAGACCAATGTTACAGAACTCCCATAAGCTGCGTCTGCTGCACTCAGGCTACAGGATTCCCATAGAGAGCGTATGCCTACTCTCAGACTACAGAACTCTTGGAAACAGCTTCTCTCTACATTCAATATACAAATCTCTTGGAAACTGCATCTCTCTAGACCAATGTTACAGGACTCCCATAAGCTGCGTCTCCTACACTCAGCATAAGGAAAACCCGCATATAGCGAATAACTATGCCCAGGCTACCGAAATCGCAGAAACAGCTTCTCTCTACATTCAGCCTACGGAACTCCTGGATACTGTGTCTCTACCCTTAGGTTGCGCAACTCCCTTAAGCTGCGTCTCCTACACAGAGCATACGGAAAACCCGCATATAGCGAATGCCTAATTCCAAGCCACAGAACTCTTGGAAAAAGCTTTTCTCTACATTCAACATACAAAACTCTTGGAAACTGCATCTCTCCAGACCAATGTTACAGAACTCCCATAAGCTGCGTCTCCTGCACTCAGGCTACAGGATTCCCATATAGAGAGTATGCCTACACTCAGACTACAGAACTCTTGGAAACAGCTTCTCTCCACATTCAATATACAAATCTCTTTGAAACTGCATCTCTCTAGACCAATGTTACAGAACTCCCATAAGCTGCGTCTCCTACACACAGCAGACAAAAAACCCGCATATAGCGAATGCCTAATTCCAGGCCACAGAACTCTTGGAAACAGCTTTTCTCTACATTCAACATACAAAACTCTTGGAAACCGCATCTCTCTAGACCAATGTTACAGAACTCCCATAAGCTGCGTCTGCTGCACTCAGGCTACAGGATTCCCATAGAGAGAGTATGCCTACTCTCAGACTACAGAACTCTTGGAAACAGCTTCTCTCTACATTCAATATACAAATCTCTTGGAAACTGCATCTCTCTAGACCAATGTTACAGAACTCCCATAAGCTGCGTCTCCTACACTCAGCATAAGGAAAACCCGCATATAGCGAATAACTATGCCCAGGCTACCGAAATCGCAGAAACAGCTTCCCTCTACATTCAGCCTACGGAACTCCTGGATACTGTGTCTCTACGCTTAGGTTGTGCAACTCCCTTAAGCTGCGTCTCCTACACAGAGCATACGGAAAACCCGTATATAGCGAATGCCTAATTCAAGGACACAGAACTCTTGGAAACAGCTTTTCTCTACATTCAACATACAAAACTCTTGGAAACCGCATCTATCTAGACCAATGTTACAGAACTCCCATAAGCTGCGTCTGCTGCACTCAGGCTACAGGATTCCCATAGAGAGCGTATGCCTACTCTCAGACTACAGAACTCTTGGAAACAGCTTCTCTCTACATTCAATATACAAATCTCTTGGAAACTGCATCTCTCTAGACCAATGTTACAGAACTCCCATAAGCTGCGTCTCCTACACTCAGCATAAGGAAAACCCGCATATAGCGAATAACTATGCCCAGGCTACCGAAATCGCAGAAACAGCTTCCCTCTACATTCAGCCTACGGAACTCCTGGATACTGTGTCTCTACCCTTAGGTTGTGCAACTCCTTTAAGCTGGGCCTCCTACACAGAGCATACGGAAAACCCGCATATAGCGAATGCCTAATTCAAGGACACAGAACTCTTGGAAACAGCTTTTCTCTACATTCAACATACAAAACTCTTGGAAACCGCATCTCTCTAGACCAATGTTACAGAACTCCCATAAGCTGCGTCTTCTGCACTCAGGCTACAGGATTCCCATAGAGAGCATATACCTACTCTCAGACTACAGAACTCTTGGAAACAGCTTCTCTCCACATTTAATATACAAATCTCTTGGAAACTGCATCTCCCTAGACCAATGTTACAGAACTCCCATAAGCTGCGTCTACTACACTCAGCATAAGGAAAACCCGCATATAGCGAATAACTATGCCCAGGCTACCGAAATCGCAGAAACAGCTTCCCTCTATATTCAGCCTACGGAACTCCTGGATACTGTGTCTCTACACTTAGGTTGTGCAACTCCCTTAAGCTGCGTCTCCTACACACAGCAGACAAAAAACCCGCATATAGCGAATGCCTATTTCCAGGCCACAGAACTCTTGGAAACAGCTTTTCTCTACATTCAACATACAAAACTCTTGGAAACCGCATCTCTCTAGACCAATGTTACAGAACTCCCATAAGCTGCGTCTCCTGCACTCAGGCTACAGGATTCCCTTATAGAGCGTATGCCTACTCTCAGACTACAGAACACTTGGAAACAGCTTCTCTCTACATTCAATATCCAAATCTCTTGGAAACTGCATCTCTCTAGACCAATCTTACAGAACTCCCGTAAGCTGTGTCTCCTACACACAGCAGACAAAAAACCCACATATAGCGAATGCCTAATTCCAGGCCACAGAACTCTTGGAAACAGCTTCTCTCTACATTCAATATAAAAATCTATTGGAAACTGCATCTCTCTAGACCAATGTTACAGAACTCCCGTAAGCTGCGTCTCCTACACACAGCAGACAAAAAACCCGCATATAGCGAATGCCTAATTCCAGGCCACAGAACTCTTGGAAACAGCTTCTGTCTACATTCAACATACAAAACTCTTGGAAACCGCATCTCTCTAGAACAATGTTACAGAACTCCCATAAGCTGCGTCTGCTGCACTCAGGCTACAGGATTCCCATAGAGAGCGTATGCCTACTCTCAGACTACAGAACTCTTGGAAACAGCTTCTCTCTACATTCAATATACAAATCTATTGGAATTTGAATCTCTCTAGACCAATGTTACACAACTCCCGTAAGCTGCGTCTCCTACACACAACAGACAAAAAACCCGCATACAGCGAATGCCTAATTCCAGGCCACAGAACTCTTGGAAACAGCTTTTCTCTACATTCAACATACAAAACTCTTGGAAACCGCATCTCTCTAGACCAATGTTACAGAACTCCCATAAGCTGCGTCTGCTGCACTCAGGCTACAGATTTCCAAAGAGAGCATATACCTACTCTCAGACTACAGAACTCTTGGAAACAGCTTCTCTCCACATTCAATATACAAATCTCTTGGAAACTGCATCTCTCTAGACCAATGTTACACAACTCCCGTAAGCTGCGTCTCCTACACACAGCAGACAAAAAACCCGCATATAGCGAATGCCTAATTCCAGGCCACAGAACTCTTGGAAACAGCTTTTCTCTACATTCAACATACAAAACTCTTGGAAACCGCATCTCTCTAGACCAATGTTACAGAACTCCCATAAGCTGCGTCTGCTGCACTCAGGCTACAGGATTCCCATAGAGAGCGTATGCCTACTCTCAGACTACAGAACTCTTGGAAACAGCTTCTCTCTACATTCAATATACAAATCTCTTGGAAACTGCATCTCTCTAGACCAATGTTACAGGACTCCCATAAGCTGCGTCTCCTACACTCAGCATAAGGAAAACCCGCATATAGCGAATAACTATGCCCAGGCTACCGAAATCGCAGAAACAGCTTCTCTCTACATTCAGCCTACGGAACTCCTGGATACTGTGTCTCTACCCTTAGGTTGCGCAACTCCCTTAAGCTGCGTCTCCTACACAGAGCATACGGAAAACCCGCATATAGCGAATGCCTAATTCCAAGCCACAGAACTCTTGGAAAAAGCTTTTCTCTACATTCAACATACAAAACTCTTGGAAACTGCATCTCTCCAGACCAATGTTACAGAACTCCCATAAGCTGCGTCTCCTGCACTCAGGCTACAGGATTCCCATATAGAGAGTATGCCTACACTCAGACTACAGAACTCTTGGAAACAGCTTCTCTCCACATTCAATATACAAATCTCTTTGAAACTGCATCTCTCTAGACCAATGTTACAGAACTCCCATAAGCTGCGTCTCCTACACACAGCAGACAAAAAACCCGCATATAGCGAATGCCTAATTCCAGGCCACAGAACTCTTGGAAACAGCTTTTCTCTACATTCAACATACAAAACTCTTGGAAACCGCATCTCTCTAGACCAATGTTACAGAACTCCCATAAGCTGCGTCTGCTGCACTCAGGCTACAGGATTCCCATAGAGAGAGTATGCCTACTCTCAGACTACAGAACTCTTGGAAACAGCTTCTCTCTACATTCAATATACAAATCTCTTGGAAACTGCATCTCTCTAGACCAATGTTACAGAACTCCCATAAGCTGCGTCTCCTACACTCAGCATAAGGAAAACCCGCATATAGCGAATAACTATGCCCAGGCTACCGAAATCGCAGAAACAGCTTCCCTCTACATTCAGCCTACGGAACTCCTGGATACTGTGTCTCTACGCTTAGGTTGTGCAACTCCCTTAAGCTGCGTCTCCTACACAGAGCATACGGAAAACCCGTATATAGCGAATGCCTAATTCAAGGACACAGAACTCTTGGAAACAGCTTTTCTCTACATTCAACATACAAAACTCTTGGAAACCGCATCTATCTAGACCAATGTTACAGAACTCCCATAAGCTGCGTCTGCTGCACTCAGGCTACAGGATTCCCATAGAGAGCGTATGCCTACTCTCAGACTACAGAACTCTTGGAAACAGCTTCTCTCTACATTCAATATACAAATCTCTTGGAAACTGCATCTCTCTAGACCAATGTTACAGAACTCCCATAAGCTGCGTCTCCTACACTCAGCATAAGGAAAACCCGCATATAGCGAATAACTATGCCCAGGCTACCGAAATCGCAGAAACAGCTTCCCTCTACATTCAGCCTACGGAACTCCTGGATACTGTGTCTCTACCCTTAGGTTGTGCAACTCCTTTAAGCTGGGCCTCCTACACAGAGCATACGGAAAACCCGCATATAGCGAATGCCTAATTCAAGGACACAGAACTCTTGGAAACAGCTTTTCTCTACATTCAACATACAAAACTCTTGGAAACCGCATCTCTCTAGACCAATGTTACAGAACTCCCATAAGCTGCGTCTTCTGCACTCAGGCTACAGGATTCCCATAGAGAGCATATACCTACTCTCAGACTACAGAACTCTTGGAAACAGCTTCTCTCCACATTTAATATACAAATCTCTTGGAAACTGCATCTCCCTAGACCAATGTTACAGAACTCCCATAAGCTGCGTCTACTACACTCAGCATAAGGAAAACCCGCATATAGCGAATAACTATGCCCAGGCTACCGAAATCGCAGAAACAGCTTCCCTCTATATTCAGCCTACGGAACTCCTGGATACTGTGTCTCTACACTTAGGTTGTGCAACTCCCTTAAGCTGCGTCTCCTACACACAGCAGACAAAAAACCCGCATATAGCGAATGCCTATTTCCAGGCCACAGAACTCTTGGAAACAGCTTTTCTCTACATTCAACATACAAAACTCTTGGAAACCGCATCTCTCTAGACCAATGTAACAGAACTCCCATAAGCTGCGTCTCCTGCACTCAGGCTACAGGATTCCCTTATAGAGCGTATGCCTACTCTCAGACTACAGAACACTTGGAAACAGCTTCTCTCTACATTCAATATCCAAATCTCTTGGAAACTGCATCTCTCTAGACCAATGTTACAGAACTCCCGTAAGCTGTGTCTCCTAAACACAGCAGACAAAAAACCCACATATAGCGAATGCCTAATTCCAGGCCACAGAACTCTTGGAAACAGCTTCTCTCTACATTCAATATACAAATCTCTTGGAAACTGCATCTCTCTAGACCAATGTTACAGAACTCCCGTAAGCTGCGTCTCCTACACACAGCAGACAAAAAACCCGCATATAGCGAATGCCTAATTCCAGGCCACAGAACTCTTGGAAACAGCTTCTGTCTACATTCAACATACAAAACTCTTGGAAACCGCTTCTCTCTAGACCAATGTTACAGAACTCCCATAAGCTGCGTCTTCTACACTCAGCATAAGGAAAACCCGCATATAGCGAATAACTATGCCTAGGCTACCGAAATCGCAGAAACAGCTTCCCTCAACATTCAGCCTACGGAACTCCTGGATACTGTGTCTCTACGCTTAGGTTGTGCAACTCCCTTAAGCTGCGTCTCCTACACAGAGCATACGGAAGACCCGCATATAGCGAATGCCTAATTCAAGGACACAGAACTCTTGGAAACAGCTTTTCTCTACATTCAACATACAAAACTCTTGGAAACCGCATCTCTCTAGACCAATGTTACAGAACTCCCATAAGCTGCGTCTGCTGCACTCAGGCTACAGGATTCCCATAGAGAGCATATACCTACTCACAGACTACAGAACTCTTGGAAACAGCTTCTCTCCACATTCAATATACAAATCTCTTGGAAACTGCATCTCTCTAGACCAATGTTACAGAACTCCCATAAGCTGCGTCTCCTACACACAGCAGACAAAAAACCCGCATATAGCGAATGCCTAATTCCAGGCTACAGAAATCCAGTAAACAGCTTCTCCCTACACCCTGATACAGAACTTCGGTAAACTGTGTCTCTCTAATTCTAGGTTACAGAACTCCCATAAGCTGCGTCAGCTGCACTCAGGCTACAGGAATCCCATATACAGCGTATGCCTACACTCAGAATACAGAACTCGTGGAAACAGCTTCTCTCAACATTCAACATACAGAACTATTGGAAACTGCATCTGTATACACAAAGCTTACAGAACTCATGAAAACTGCATCTGCTACACAGCATACAGAATATCCGCAAATAGCGAATGCCTAATTCCAGGCCACAGAACTCTTGGAAACAGCTTCTCTCTACATTCAATATACAAATCTCTTGGAAACTGCATCTCTCTAGACCAATGTTACAGAACTCCCGTAAGCTGCGTCTCCTACACACAGCAGACAAAAAACCCGCATATAGCGAATGCCTAATTCCAAGCCACAGAACTCTTGGAAACAGCTTTTCTCTACATTCAACATACAAAACTCTTGGAAACCACATCTCTCTAGACCAATGTTACAGAACTCCCATAAGCTGCGTCTGCTGCACTCAGTCTACAGGATTCCCATAGAAAGCGTATGCCTACTCTCAGACTACAGAACTCTTGGAAACAGCTTCTCTCTACATTCAATATACAAATCTATTGGAAACTGCATCTCTCTAGACCAATGTTACAGAACTCCCATAAGCTGCGTCTCCTACACTCAGCATAAGGAAAACCCGCATATAGCGAATAACTATGCCCAGGCTACCGAAATCGCAGAAACAGCTTCTCTCTACATTCAGCCTACGGAACTCCTGGATACTGTGTCTCTACCCTTAGGTTGTGCAACTCCCTTAAGCTGGGCCTCCTACACAGAGCATACGGAAAACCCGCATATAGCGAATGCCTAATTCAAGGACACAGAACTCTTGGAAACAGCTTTTCTCTACATTCAACATACAAAACTCTTGGAAACCACATCTCTCTAGACCAATGTTACAGAACTCCCGTAAGCTGCGTCTCCTGCACTCAGGCTACAGGATTCCCATAGAGAGCGTATGCCTACTCTCAGACTACAGAACTCTTGGAAACAGCTTCTCTCTACATTCAATATACAAATCTATTGGAAACTGCATCTCTCTAGACCAATGTTACAGAACTCCGGTAAGCTGTGTCTCCTACACAGAGCAGACAAAAAACCCACATATAGCGAATGCCTAATTCCAGGCCACAGAACTCTTGGCAGCAGTTTCTCTCTACATCCAATATACAAATCTCTTGGAAACTGCATCTCCCTAGACCAATGTTACAGAACTCCCGTGAGCTGCGTCTCCTATACATAGCATACAGAAAACCCGCGTATAGTGAATACCTGCTCATAGGCTACAGAACTCTTGGAAACAGCTTCTGTCTACATTCAACATACAAAACTCTTGGAAACCGCATCTCTCTAGACCAATGTTATAGAACTCCCATAAGCTGCGTCTGATACATTCAGCATACAGAAAACCCGCGTATAGTGAATACCTGCTCATAGGCTACAGAACTCTTGGAAACAGCTTTTGTCTACATTCAACATACAAAACTCTTGGAAACCGCATCTCTCTAGACGAATGTTACAGAACTCCCATAAGCTGCGTCTGCTGCACTCAGGCTACAGGATTCCCATAGAGAGCATATACCTACTCACAGACTACAGAACTCTTGGAAACAGCTTATCTCCACATTCAATATACAAATCTCTTGGAAACTGCATCTCTCTAGACCAATGTTACAGAACTCCCATAAGCTGCGTCTCCTACACACAGCAGACAAAAAACCCGCATATAGCGAATGCCTAATTCCAGGCTACAGAAATCCAGTAAACAGCTTCTCCCTACACCCTGATACAGAACTTCGGTAAACTGTGTCTCTCTAATTCGAGGTTACAGAACTCCCATAAGCTGCATCGGCTGTACTCAGGCTACAGGAATCCCATATACAGCGTATGCCTACTCTCAGAATACAGAACTCGTGGAAACAGCTTCTAACAACATTCAACATACAGAACTATTGGAAACTGCATCTGTATACACAAAGCTTACAGAACTCATGAAAACTGCATCTGCTACACAGCATACAGAATATCCGCAAATAGCGAATGCCTAATTCCAGGCCACAGAACACTTGGAAACAGCTTCTCTCTACATTCAATATACAAATCTCTTGGAAACTGCATCTCTCTAGACCAATGTTACACAACTCCCGTAAGCTGCGTCTCCTACACACAGCAGACAAAAAACCCGCATATAGCGAATGCCTAATTCCAAGCCACAGAACTCTTGGAAACAGCTTTTCTCTACATTCAACATACAAAACTCTTGGAAACCGCATCTCTCTAGACCAATGTTACAGAACTCCCATAAGCTGCGTCTGCTGCACTCAGGCTACAGGATTCCCATATAGAGCATATACCTACTCTCAGACTACAGAACTCTTGGAAACAGCTTCTCTCCACATTCAATATACAAATCTCTTTGAAACGGCATCTCTCTAGACCAATGTTACAGAACTCACATAAGCTGCGTCTCCTACACTCAGCATAAGGAAAACCCGCATATAGCGAATAACTATGCCCAGGCTACCGAAATCGCAGAAACAGCTTCTCTCTACATTCAGCCTACGGAACTCCTGGATACTGTGTCTCTACCCTTAGGTTGTGCAACTCCCTTAAGCTGCGTCTCCTACACAGAGCATACGGAAAACCCGCATATAGCGAATGCCTAATTCAAGGACACAGAACTCTTGGAAAAAGCTTTTCTCTACATTCAACATACAAAACTCTTGGAAGCTGCATCTCTCCAGACCAATGTTACAGAACTCCCATAAGCTGCGTCTCCTGCACTCAGGCTACAGGATTCCCATAGAGAGCGTATGCCTACACTCAGACTACAGAACTCTTGGAAACAGCTTCTCTCCACATTCAATATACAAATCTCTGGGAAACTGCATCTCTCTAGACCAATGTTACAGAACTCCCATAAGCTGCGTCTCCTACACACAGCAGACAAAAAACCCGCATATAGCGAATGCCTAATTCCAGGCTACAGAAATCCAGTAAACAGCTTCTCCCTACACCCTGATACAGAACTTCGGTAAACTGTGTCTCTCTAATTCTAGGTTACAGAACTCCCATAAGCTGCGTCGGCTGCACTCAGGCTACAGGAATCCCATATACAGCGTATGCCTACACTCAGAATACAGAACTCGTGGAAACAGCTTCTCTCAACATTCAACATACAGAACTATTGGAAACTGCATCTGTATACACAAAGCTTACAGAACTCATGAAAACTGCATTTGCTACACAGCATACAGAATATCCGCAAATAGCGAATGCCTAATTCCAGGCCACAGAACTCTTGGAAACAGCTTCTCTCCACATTCAATATACAAATCTATTGGAAACTGAATCTCTCTAGACCAATGTTACACAACTCCCGTAAGCTGCGTCTCCTACACACAGCAGACAAAAAACCCGCATACAGCGAATGCCTAATTCCAGGCCACAGAACTCTTGGAAACAGCTTTTCTCTACATTCAACATACCAAACTCTTGGAAACCGCATCTCTCTAGACCAATGTTACAGAACTCCCATAAGCTGCGTCTGCTGCACTCAGGCTACAGGATTCCCATAGAGAGCGTATGCCTACTCTCAGACTACAGAACTCTTGGAAACAGCTTCTCTCTACATTCAATATACAAATCTCTTGGAAACTGCATCTCTCTAGACCAATGTTACAGAACTCCCGTAAGCTGTGTCTCCTACACACAGCAGACAAAAAACCCACATATAGCGAATGCCTAATTCCAGGCCACAGAACTCTTGGCAGCAGTTTCTCTCTACATTCAATATACAAATCTCTTGGAAACTGCATCTCTCTAGACCAATGTTACAGAACTCCCGTGAGCTGCGTCTCCTACACATAGCATACAGAAAACCCGCGTATAGTGAATACCTGCTCATAGGCTACAGAACTCTTGGGAACAGCTTCTGTCTACATTCAACATACAAAACCTTTGGAAACCGCATCTCTCTAGACCAATGTTATAGAACTCCCATAAGCTGCGTCTGATACATTCAGCATACAGAAAACCCGCGTATAGTGAATACCTGCTCATAGGCTACAGAACACTTGGAAACAGCTTTTCTCTACATTGAACATACAAAACTCTTGGAAACCGCATCTCTCTAGACCAATGTTACAGAACTCCCATAAGCTGCGTCTGCTGCACTCAGGCTACAGGATTCCCATAGAGAGCATATACCTACTCACAGACTACAGAACTCTTGGAAACAGCTTCTCTCCACATTCAATATACAAATCTCTTGGAAACTGCATCTCTCTAGACCAATGTTACAGAACTCCCATAAGCTGCGTCTCCTACACACAGCAGACAAAAAACCCGCATATAGCGAATGCCTAATTCCAGGCTACAGAAATCCAGTAAACAGCTTCTCCCTACACCCTGATACAGAACTTCGGTAAACTGTGTCTCTCTAATTCTAGGTTACAGAACTCCCATAAGCTGCATCGGCTGCACTCAGGCTACAGGAATCCCATATACAGCGTATGCCTACTCTCAGAATACAGAACTCGTGGAAACAGCTTCTCTCAACATTCAACATACAGAACAATTGGAAACTGCATCTGTATACACAAAGCTTACAGAACTCATGAAAACTGCATCTGCTACACAGCATACAGAATATCCGCAAATAGCGAATGCCTAATTCCAGGCCACAGAACTCTTGGAAACAGCTTCTCTCTACATTCAATATACAAATCTCTTGGAAACTGCATCTCTCTAGACCAATGTTACAGAACTCCCATAAGCTGCGTCTCCTACACTCAGCATAAGGAAAACTCGCATATAGCGAATAACTATGCCCAGGCTACCGAAATCGCAGAAACAGCTTCTCTCTACATTCAGCCTACGGAACTCCTGGATACTGTGTCTCTACCCTTAGGTTGTGCAACTCCCTTAAGCTGCGTCTCCTACACAGAGCATATGGAAAACCCGCATATAGCGAATGCCTAATTCAAGGACACAGAACTCTTGGAAACAGCTTTTCTCTACATTCAACATACAAAACTCTTGGAAACCGCATCTCTCTAGACCAATGTTACAGAACTCCCATAAGCTGCGTCTGCTGCACTCAGGCTACAGGATTCCCATAGAGAGCATATACCTACTCACAGACTACAGAACTCTTGGAAACAGCTTCTCTCCACATTCAATATACAAATCTCTTGGAAACTGCATCTCTCTAGACCAATGTTACAGAACTCCCATAAGCTGCGTCTCCTACACACAGCAGACAAAAAACCCGCATATAGCGAATGCCTAATTCCAGGCTACAGAAATCCAGTAAACAGCTTCTCCCTACACCCTGATACAGAACTTCGGTAAACTGTGTCTCTCTAATTCTAGGTTACAGAACTCCCATAAGCTGCATCGGCTGCACTCAGGCTACAGGAATCCCATATACAGCGTATGCCTACTCTCAGAATACAGAACTCGTGGAAACAGCTTCTCTCAACATTCAACATACAGAACTATTGGAAACTGCATCTGTATACACAAAGCTTACAGAACTCATGAAAACTGCATCTGCTACACAGCATACAGAATATCCGCAAATAGCGAATGCCTAATTCCAGGCCACAGAACTCTTGGAAACAGCTTCTCTCTACATTCAATATACAAATCTCTTGGAAACTGCATCTCTCTAGACCAATGTTACAGAACTCCCATAAGCTGCGTCTCCTACACTCAGCATAAGGAAAACTCGCATATAGCGAATAACTATGCCCAGGCTACCGAAATCGCAGAAACAGCTTCTCTCTACATTCAGCCTACGGAACTCCTGGATACTGTGTCTCTACCCTTAGGTTGTGCAACTCCCTTAAGCTGCGTCTCCTACACAGAGCATACGGAAAACCCGCATATAGCGAATGCCTAATTCAAGGACACAGAACTCTTGGAAACAGCTTTTCTCTACATTCAACATACAAAACTCTTGGAAGCTGCATCTCTCCAGACCAATGTTACAGAACTCCCATAAGCTGCGTCTCCAGCACTCAGGCTACAGGATTCCCATATAGAGCGTATGCCTACACTCAGACTACAGAACTCTTGGAAACAGCTTCTCTCCACATTCAATATTCAAATCTCTTTGAAACTGCATCTCTCTAGACCAATGTTACAGAACTCCCATAAGCTGCATCTGGTGCACTCAGGCTACAGGATTCCCATAGGGAGCGTATGCCTACTCTCAGACTACAGAACTCTTGGAAACAGCTTCTCTCTATATTCAATATACAAATCTCTTGGAAACTGCATCTCTCTAGACCAATGTTACAGAACTCCCATAAGCTGCGTCTCCTACACTCAGCATAAGGAAAACGCGCATATTGAGAATAACTATGCCCAGGCTACCGAAATCGCAGAAACAGCTTCCCTCTACATTCAGCCTACGGAACTCCTGGATACTGTGTCTCTACACTTAGGTTGTGCAACTCCCTTAAGCTGCGTCTCCTACACACAGCAGACAAAAAACAAGCATATAGCGAATGCCTATTTCCAGGCCACAGAACACTTGGAAACAGCTTCTCTCTACATTCAATATCCAAATCTCTTGGAAACTGCATCTCTCTAGACCAATGATACAGAACTCCCGTAAGCTGTGTCTCCTACACACAGCAGACAAAAAACCCAAATATAGCGAATGCCTAATTCCAGGCCACAGAACTCTTGGAAACAGCTTCTCTCTACATTCAATATACAAATCTCTTGGAAACTGCATCTCTCTAGACCAATGTTACAGAACTCCCGTAAGCTGCGTCTCCTACACACAGCAGACAAAAAACCCGCATATAGCGAATGCCTAATTCCAGGCCACAGAACTCTTGGAAACAGCTTCTGTCTACATTCAACATACAAAACTCTTGGAAACCGCATCTCTCTAGACCAATGTTACAGAACTCCCATAAGCTGCGTCTGCTGCACTCAGGCTACAGGATTCCCATAGAGAGCGTATGCCTACTCTCAGACTACAGAACTCTTGGAAACAGCTTCTCTCTACATTCAATATACAAATCTCTTGGAAACTGCATCTCTCTACACCAATGTTACAGAACTCCCATAAGCTGCGTCTCCTACACTCAGCATAAGGAAAACCCGCATATAGCGAATAACTATGCCCAGGCTACCGAAATCGCAGAAACAGCTTCCCTCTACATTCAGCCTACGGAACTCCTGGATACTGTGTCTCTACGCTTAGGTTGTGCAACTCCCTTAAGCTGCGTCTCCTACACAGAGCTACGGAAAACCTGCATATAGCGAATGCCTAATGCAAGGACACAGAACTCTTGGAAACAGCTTTTCTCTACATTCAACATACAAAACTCTTGGAAACCGCATCTCTCTAGACCAATGTTACAGAACTCCCATAAGCTGCGTCTGCTGCACTCAGGCTACAGGATTCCCATAGAGAGCATATACCTACTCACAGACTACAGAACTCTTGGAAACAGCTTCTCTCCACATTCAATATACAAATCTCTTGGAAACTGCATCTCTCTAGACCAATGTTACAGAACTCCCATAAGCTGCGTCTCCTACACACAGCAGACAAAAAACCCGCATATAGCGAATGCCTAATTCCAGGCTACAGAAATCCAGTAAACAGCTTCTCCCTACACCCTGATACAGAACTTCGGTAAACTGTGTCTCTCTAATTCTAGGTTACAGAACTCCCATAAGCTGCGTCGGCTGCACTCAGGCTACAGGAATCCCATATACAGCGTATGCCTACACTCAGAATACAGAACTCGTGGAAACAGCTTCTCTCAACATTCAACATACAGAACTATTGGAAACTGCATCTGTATACACAAAGCTTACAGAACTCATGAAAGCTGCATCTGCTACACAGCATACATAATATCCGCAAATAGCGAATGCCTAATTCCAGGCCACAGAACTCTTGGAAACAGCTTCTCTCTACATTCAATATACAAATCTATTGGAAACTGCATCTCTCTAGACCAATGTTACCGAACTCCCATAAACTGCGTCTCCTACACTCAGCATAAGGAAAACCCGCATATAGCGAATAACTATGCCCAGGCTACCGAAATCGCAGAAACAGCTTCCCTATACATTCAGCCTACGGAACTCCTGGATACTGTGTCTCTACACTTAGGTTGTGCAACTCCCTTAAGCTGCGTCTCCTACACACAGCAGACAAAAAACAAGCATATAGCGAATGCCTATTTCCAGGCCACAGAACTCTTGGAAACAGCTTTTCTCTACATTCAACATACAAAACTCTTGGAAACCGCATCTCTCTAGACCAATGTTACAGAACACCCATAAGCTGCGTCTCCTGCACTCAGGCACAGGATTCCCTTATAGAGCGTATGCCTACTCTCAGAATACAGAACACTTGGAAACAGCTTCTCTCTACATTCAATATCCAAATCTCTTGGAAACTGCATCTATCTAGACCAATGTTACAGAACTCCCGTAAGCTGTGTCTCCTACATACAGCAGACAAAAAACCCACATATAGCGAATGCCTAATTCCAGGCCACAGAACTCTTGGAAACAGCTTCTGTCTACATTCAACATACAAAACTCTTGGAAACCGCATCTCTCTAGACCAATGTTACAGAACTCCCATAAGCTGCGTCTGCTGCACTCAGGCTACAGGATTCCCCTAGAGAGCGTATGCCTACTCTCAGACTACAGAACTCTTGGAAACAGCTTCTCTCTACATTCAATATACAAATCTCTTGGAAACTGCATCTCTCTAGACCAATGTTACAGAACTCCCATAAGCTGCGTCTCCTACACTCAGCATAAGGAAAACCCGCATATAGCGAATAACTATGCCCAGGCTACCGAAATCGCAGAAACAGCTTCCCTCTACATTCAGCCTACTGAACTCCTGGATACTGTGTCTCTACGCTTAGGTTGTGCAACTCCCTTAAGCTGCGTCTCCTACACAGAGCATACGGAAAACCCAAATATAGCGAATGCCTAATTCAAGGACACAGAACTCTTGGAAACAGCTTTTCTCTACATTCAACATACAAAACTCTTGGAAACCGCATCTCTCTAGACCAATGTTACAGAACTCCCATAAGCTGCGTCTGCTGCACTCAGGCTACAGGATTCCCATAGAGAGCATATACCTACTCACAGACTACAGAACTCTTGGAAACAGCTTCTCTCCACATTCAATATACAAATCTCTTGGAAACTGCATCTCTCTAGACCAATGTTACAGAACTCCCATAAGCTGCGTCTCCTACACACAGCAGACAAAAAACCCGCATATAGCGAATGCCTAATTCCAGGCTACAGAAATCCAGTAAACAGCTTCTCCCTACACCCTGATACAGAACTTCGGTAAACTGTGTCTCTCTAATTCGAGGTTACAGAACTCCCATAAGCTGCGTCGGCTGCACTCAGGCTACAGGAATCCCATATACAGCGTATGCCTACACTCAGAATACAGAACTCGTGGAAACAGCTTCTCTCAACATTCAACATACAGAACTATTGGAAACTGCATCTGTATACACAAAACTTACAGAACTCATGAAAACTGCATCTGCTACACAGCATACAGAATATCCGCAAATAGCGAATGCCTAATTCCAGGCCACAGAACTCTTGGAAACAGCTTCTCTCTACATTCAATATACAAATCTATTGGAAACTGAATCTCTCTAGACCAATGTTACACAACTCCCGTAAGCTGCGTCTGCTACACACAGCAGACAAAAAACCCGCATATAGCGAATGCCTAATTCCAGGCCACAGAACTCTTGGAAACAGCTTTTCTCTGCATTCAACATACAAAACTCTTGGAAACCGCATCTCTCTAGAACAATGTTACAGAACTCCCATAAGCTGCGTCTGCTGCACTCAGGATACAGGATTCCCATAGAGAGCATATACCTACTCACAGACTACAGAACTCTTGGAAACAGCTTCTCTCCACATTCAATATACAAATCTCTTGGAAACTGCATCTCTCTAGACCAATGTTACAGAACTCCCATAAGCTGCGTCTCCTACACACAGCAGACAAAAAACCCGCATATAGCGAATGCCTAATTCCAGGCTACAGAAATCCAGTAAACAGCTTCTCCCTACACCCTGATACAGAACTTCGGTAAACTGTGTCTCTCTAATTCGAGGTTACAGAACTCCCATAAGCTGCGTCGGCTGCACTCAGGCTACAGGAATCCCATATACAGTGTATGCCTACACTCAGAATACAGAACTCGTGGAAACAGCTTCTCTCAACATTCAACATACAGAACTATTGGAAACTGCATCTGTATACACAAAGCTTACAGAACTCATGAAAGCTTCATCTGCTACACAGCATACAGAATATCCGCAAATAGCGAATGCCTAATTCCAGGCCACAGAACTCTTGGAAACAGCTTCTCTCTACATTCAATATACAAATCTCTTGGAAACTGCATCTCTCTAGACCAATGTTACAGAACTCCCATAAGCTGCGTCTCCTACACTCAGCATAAGGAAAACCCGCATATAGCGAATAACTATGCCCAGGCTACCGAAATCGCAGAAACAGCTTCTCTCTACATTCAGCCTCCGGAACTCCTGGATACTGTGTCTCTACCCTTAGGTTGTGCAACTCCCTTAAGCTGGGCTCCCTACACAGAACATACGGAAAACCCGCATATAGCGAATGCCTAATTCAAGGACACAGAACACTTGGAAACAGCTTTTCTCTACATTCAACATACAAAACTCTTGGAAACCACATCTCTCTAGACCAATGTTACAGAACTCCCGTAAGCTGCGTCTCCTGCACTCAGGCTACAGGATTCCCATATAGAGCGTATGCCTACTCTCAGACTACAGAACTCTTGGAAACAGCTTCTCTCTACATTCAATATACAAATCTCTTGGAAACTGCATCTCTCTAGACCAATGTTACAGAACTCCCGTAAGCTGTGTCTCCTACACACAGCAGACAAAAAACCCACCTATAGCGAATGCCTAATTCCAGGCCACAGAACTCTTGGCAGCAGTTTCTCTCTACATTCAATATCCAAATCTCTTGGAAACTGCATCTCTCTAGACCAATGTTACAGAACTCCCGTGAGCTGCGTCTCCTACACATAGCATACAGAAAACCCACATAGAGTGAATACCTGCTCATAGGCTACAGAACTCTTGGAAACAGCTTCTGTCTACATTCAACATACAAAACTCTTGGAACCCGCATCTCTCTAGACCAATGTTATAGAACTCCGATAAGCTGCTGCTGATACACTCAGCATACAGAAAACCCGCGTATAGTGAATACCTGCTCATAGGCTACAGAACTCTTGGAAACAGCTTCTGTCTACATTCAACATACAAAACTCTTGGAAACCGCATCTCTCTAGACCAATGTTACAGAACTCCCATAAGCTGCGTCTGCTGCACTCAGGCTACAGGATTCCCATAGAGAGCATATACCTACTCACAGACTACAGAACTCTTGGAAACAGCTTCTCTCCACATTCAATATACAAATCTCTTGGAAACTGCATCTCTCTAGACCAATGTTACAGAACTCCCATAAGCTGCGTCTCCTACACACAGCAGACAAAAAACCCGCATATAGCGAATGCCTAATTCCAGGCTACAGAAATCCAGTAAACAGCTTCTCCCTACACCCTGATACAGAACTTCGGTAAACTGTGTCTCTCTAATTCGAGGTTACAGAACTCCCATAAGCTGCGTCGGCTGCACTCAGGCTACAGGAATCCCATATACAGCGTATGCCTACACTCAGAATACAGAACTCGTGGAAACAGCTTCTCTCAACATTCAACATACAGAACTATTGGAAACTGCATCTGTATACACAAAGCTTACAGAACTCATGAAAACTGCATCTGCTACACAGCATACAGAATATCCGCAAATAGCGAATGCCTAATTCCAGGCCACAGAACTCTTGGAAACAGCTTCTCTCTACATTCAATATACAAATCTCTTGGAAACTGCATCTCTCTAGACCAATGTTACAGAACTCCCGTAAGCTGCGTCTCCTACACACAGCAGACAAAAAACCCGCATATAGCGAATGCCTAATTCCAGGCCACAGAACTCTTGGAAACAGCTTTTCTCTGCATTCAACATACAAAACTCTTGGAAACCGCATCTCTCTAGACCAATGTTACAGAACTCCCATAAGCTGCGTCTGCTGCACTCAGGCTACAGGATTCCCATAGAGAGCATATACGTACTCACAGACTACAGAACTCTTGGAAACAGCTTCTCTCCACATTCAATATACAAATCTCTAGGAAACGGCATCTCTCTAGACCAATGTTACAGAACTCCCATAAGCTGCGTCTCCTACACACAGCAGACAAAAAACCCGCATATAGCGAATGCCTAATTCCAGGCTACAGAAATCCAGTAAACAGCTTCTCCCTACACCCTGATACAGAACTTTGGTAAACTGTGTCTCTCTAATTCGAGGTTACAGAACTCCCATAAGCTGCGTCCGCTGCACTCAGGCTACAGGAATCCCATATACAGTGTATGCCTACACTCACAATACAGAACTCGTGGAAACAGCTTCTCTCAACATTCAACATACAGAACTATTGGAAACTGCATCTGTATACACAAAGCTTACAGAACTCATGAAAGCTGCATCTGCTACACAGCATACAGAATATCCGCAAATAGCGAATGCCTAATGCCAGGCCACAGAACTCTTGGAAACAGCTTCTCTCTACATTCAATATACAAATCTATTGGAAACTGAATCTCTCTAGACCAATGTTACACAACTCCCGTAAGCTGCGTCTCCTACACACAGCAGACAAAAAACCCGCATATAGCGAATGCCTAATTCCAAGCCACAGAACTCTTGGAAACAGCTTTTCTCTACATTCAACATACAAAACTCTTGGAAACCGCATCTCTCTAGACCAATGTTACAGAACTCCCATAAGCTGCGTCTGCTGCACTCAGGCTACAGGATTCCCATATAGAGCATATACCTACTCTCAGACTACAGAACTCTTGGAAACAGCTTCTCTCCACATTCAATATACAAATCTCTTGGAAACTGCATCTCTCTAGACCAATGTTACAGAACTCCCATAAGCTGCGTCTCCTACACACAGCAGACAAAAAACCCACATATAGCGAATGCCTAATTCCAGGCTACAGAAATCCAGTAAACAGCTTCTCCCTACACCCTGATACAGAACTTCGGTAAACTGTGTCTCTCTAATTCGAGGTTACAGAACTCCCATAAGCTGCGTCGGCTGCACTCAGGCTACAGGAATCCCATATACAGCGTATGCCTACACTCAGAATACAGAACTCGTGGAAACAGCTTCTCTCAACATTCAACATACAGAACTATTGGAAACTGCATCTGTATACACAAAGCTTACAGAACTCATGAAAGCTTCATCTGCTACACAGCATACAGAATATCCGCAAATAGCGAATGCCTAATTCCAGGCCACAGAACTCTTGGAAACAGCTTCTCTCTACATTCAATATACAAATCTATTGGAAACTGAATCTCTCTAGACCAATGTTACACAACTCCCGTAAGCTGCGTCTCCTACACACAGCAGACAAAAAACCCGCATATAGCGAATGCCTAATTCCAGGCCACAGAACTCTTGGAAACAGCTTTTCTCTACATTCAACATACAAAACTCTTGGAAACCGCATCTCTCTAGACCAATGTTACAGAACTACCATAAGCTGCATCTGCTGCACTAGGCTACAGGATTCCCATAGAGAGCGTATGCCTACTCTCAGACTACAGAACTCTTGGAAACAGCTTCTCTCTACATTCAATATACAAATCTCTTGGAAACTGCATCTCTCTAGACCAATGTTACAGAACTCCCATAAGCTGCGTCTCCTACAATCAGCATAAGGAAAACCCGCATATAGCGAATAACTATGCCCAGGCTACCGA
Organism: Lepus europaeus; assembly: GCF_033115175.1. Classification (NCBI taxonomy): domain Eukaryota; kingdom Metazoa; phylum Chordata; class Mammalia; order Lagomorpha; family Leporidae; genus Lepus; species Lepus europaeus. The sequence continues at coordinate 50,849,953 of NC_084835.1, forward strand.
AATCGCAGAAACAGCTTCACTCTACATTCAGCCTACGGAACTCCTGGATACTGTGTCTCTACGCTTAGGTTGTGCAACTCCCTTAAGCTGCGTCTCCTACACAGAGCATACGCAAAACCCGCATATAGCGAATGCCTAATTCAAGGACACAGAACTCTTGGAAACAGCTTCTCTCTACATTCAATATACAAATCTCTTGGAAACTGCATCTCTCTAGACCAATGTTACAGAACTCCCGTAAGCTGCGTCTCCTACACACAGCAGACAAAAAACCCGCATATAGCGAATGCCTAATTCCAGGCCACAGAACTCTTGGAAACAGCTTTTCTCTGCATTCAACATACAAAACTCTTGGAAACCGCATCTCTCTAGACCAATGTTACAGAACTCCCATAAGCTGCGTCTGCTGCACTCAGGCTACAGGATTCCCATAGAGAGCATATACGTACTCACAGACTACAGAACTCTTGGAAACAGCTTCTCTCCACATTCAATATACAAATCTCTTGGAAACTGCATCTCTCTAGACCAATGTTACAGAACTCCCATAAGCTGCGTCTCCTACACACAGCAGACAAAAAACCCGCATATAGCTAATGCCTAATTCCAGGCTACAGAAATCCAGTAAACAGCTTCTCCCTACACCCTGATACAGAGTTCGGTAAATTGTGTCTCTCTAATTCTAAGTTACAGAACTCCCATAAGCTGCGTCCGCTGCACTCAGGCTACAGGAATCCCATATACAGTGTATGCCTACACTCACAATACAGAACTCGTGGAAACAGCTTCTCTCAACATTCAACATACAGAACTATTGGAAACTGCATCTGTATACACAAAGCTTACAGAACTCATGAAAGCTGCATCTGCTACACAGCATACAGAATATCCGCAAATAGCGAATGCCTAATGCCAGGCCACAGAACTCTTGGAAACAGCTTCTCTCTACATTCAATATACAAATCTCTTGGAAACTGAATCTCTCTAGACCAATGTTACACAACTCCCGTAAGCTGCGTCTCCTACACACAGCAGACAAAAAACCCGCATATAGCGAATGCCTAATTCCAAGCCACAGAACTCTTGGAAACAGCTTTTCTCTACATTCAACATACAAAACTCTTGGAAACCGCATCTCTCTAGACCAATGTTACAGAACTCCCATAAGCTGCGTCTGCTGCACTCAGGCTACAGGATTCCCATATAGAGCATATACCTACTCTCAGACTACAGAACTCTTGGAAACAGCTTCTCTCCACATTCAATATACAAATCTCTTGGAAACTGCATCTCTCTAGACCAATGTTACAGAACTCCCATAAGCTGCGTCTCCTACACACAGCAGACAAAAAACCCGCATAGAGCGAATGCCTAATTCCAGGCTACAGAAATCCAGTAAACAGCTTCTCCCTACACCCTGATACAGAACTTCGGTAAACTGTGTCTCTCTAATTCGAGGTTACAGAACTCCCATAAGCTGCGTCGGCTGCACTCAGGCTACAGGAATCCCATATACAGCGTATGCCTACACTCAGAATACAGAACTCGTGGAAACAGCTTCTCTCAACATTCAACATACAGAACTATTGGAAACTGCATCTGTATACACAAAGCTTACAGAACTCATGAAAGCTTCATCTGCTACAAAGCATACAGAATATCCGCAAATAGCGAATGCCTAATTCCAGGCCACAGAACTCTTGGAAACAGCTTCTCTCTACATTCAATATACAAATCTATTGGAAACTGAATCTCTCTAGACCAATGTTACACAACTCCCGTAAGCTGCGTCTCCTACACACAGCAGACAAAAAACCCGCATATAGCGAATGCCTAATTCCAGGCCACAGAACTCTTGGAAACAGCTTTTCTCTACATTCAACATACAAAACTCTTGGAAACCGCATCTCTCTAGACCAATGTTACAGAACTACCATAAGCTGCATCTGCTGCACTCAGGCTACAGGATTCCCATAGAGAGCGTATGCCTACTCTCAGACTACAGAACTCTTGGAAACAGCTTCTCTCTACATTCAATATACAAATCTCTTGGAAACTGCATCTCTCTAGACCAATGTTACAGAACTCCCATAAGCTGCGTCTCCTACACTCAGCATAAGGAAAACCCGCATATAGCGAATAACTATGCCCAGGCTACCGAAATCGCAGAAACAGCTTCCCTCTACATTCAGCCTACGGAACTCCTGGATACTGTGTCTCTACGCTTAGGTTGTGCAACTCCCTTAAGCTGCGTCTCCTACACAGAGCATACGGAAAACCCGCATATAGCGAATGCCTAATTCAAGGACACAGAACTCTTGGAAACAGCTTTTCTCTACATTCAACATACAAAACTCTTGGAAACCGCATCTCTCTAGACCAATGTTACAGAACTCCCATAAGCTGCGTCTGCTGCACTCAGGCTACAGGATTCCCATAGAGAGCATATACCTACTCACAGACTACAGAACTCTTGGAAACAGCTTCTCTCCACATTCAATATACAAATCTCTTGGAAACTGCATCTCTCTAGACCAATGTTACAGAACTCCCATAAGCTGCATCTCCTACACACAGCAGACAAAAAACCCGCATATAGCGAATGCCTAATTCCAGGCTACAGAAATCCAGTAAACAGCTTCTCCCTACACCCTGATACAGAACTTCGGTAAACTGTGTCTCTCTAATTCTAGGTTACAGAACTCCCATAAGCTGCGTCGGCTGCACTCAGGCTACAGGAATCCCATATACAGCGTATGCCTACACTCAGAATACAGAACTCGTGGAAACAGCTTCTCTCAACATTCAACATACAGAACTATTGGAAACTGCATCTGTATACACAAAGCTTACAGAACTCATGAAAGCTGCATCTGCTACACAGCATACAGAATATCCGCAAATAGCGAATGCCTAATTCCAGGCCACAGAACTCTTGGAAACAGCTTCTCTCTACATTCAATATACAAATCTATTGGAAACTGCATCTCTCTAGACCAATGTTACAGAACTCCCATAAGCTGCGTCTCCTACACTCAGCATAAGGAAAACCCGCATATAGCGAATAACTATTCCCAGGCTACCGAAATCGCAGAAACAGCTTCCCTCTACATTCAGCCTACGGAACTCCTGGATACTGTGTCTCTACACTTAGGTTGTGCAACTCCCTTAAGCTGCGTCTCCTACACACAGCAGACAAAAAACCCGCATATAGCGAATGCCTATTTCCAGGCCACAAAACTCTTGGAAACAGCTTTTCTCTACATTCAACATACAAAACTCTTGGAAACCACATCTCTCTAGACCAATGTTACAGAACTCCCATAAGCTGCGTCTCCTGCACTCAGGCTACAGGATTCCCTTATAGAGCGTATGCCTACTCTCAGACTACAGAACACTTGGAAACAGCTTCTCTCTACATTCAATATCCAAATCTCTTGGAAACTGCATCTCTCTAGACCAATGTTACAGAACTCCCATAAGCTGCGTCTCCTACACACAGCAGACAAAAAACCCACATATAGCGAATGCCTAATTCCAGGCCACAGAACTCTTGGAAACAGCTTCTCTCTACATTCAATATACAAATCTCTTGGAAACTGCATCTCTCTATACCAATGTTACACAACTCCCGTAAGCTGCGTCTCCTACACACAGCAGACAAAAAACCCGCATATAGCGAATGCCTAATTCCAGGCCACAGAACTCTTGGAAACAGCTTCTGTCTACATTCAACATACAAAACTCTTGGAAACCGCATCTCTCTAGACCAATGTTACAGAACTCCCATAAGCTGCGTCTGCTGCACTCAGGCTACAGGATTCCCATAGAGAGCGTATGCCTACTCTCAGACTACAGAACTCTTGGAAACAGCTTCTCTCTACATTCAATATACAAATCTCTTGGAAACTGCATCTCTCTAGACCAATGTTACAGAACTCCCATAAGCTGCGTCTCCTACACTCAGCATAAGGAAAACCCGCATATAGCGAATAACTATGCCCAGGCTACCGAAATCGCAGAAACAGCTTCCCTCTACATTCAGCCTACGGAACTCCTGGATACTGTGTCTCTACGCTTAGGTTGTGCAACTCCCTTAAGCTGCGTCTCCTACACAGAGCATACGGAAAACCCGCATATAGCGAATGCCTAATTCAAGGACACAGAACTCTTGGAAACAGCTTTTCTCTACATTCAACATACAAAACTCTTGGAAACCGCATCTCTCTAGACCAATGTTACAGAACTCCCAAAAGCTGTGTCTGCTGCACTCAGGCTACAGGATTCCCATATAGAGCATATACCTACTCACAGACTACAGAACTCTTGGAAACAGCTTCTCTCCACATTCAATATACAAATCTCTTGGAAACTGCATCTCTCTAGACCAATGTTACAGAACTCCCATAAGCTGCGTCTCCTACACACAGCAGACAAAAAACCCGCATATAGCGAATGCCTAATTCCAGGCTACAGAAATCCAGTAAACAGCTTCTCCCTACACCCTGATACAGAACTTCGGTAAACTGTGTCTCTCTAATTCTAGGTTACAGAACTCCCATAAGCTGCGTCGGCTGCACTCAGGCTACAGGAATCCCATATACAGCGTATGCCTACACTCAGAATACAGAACTCGTGGAAACAGCTTCTCTCAACATTCAACATACAGAACTATTGGAAACTGCATCTGTATACACAAAGCTTACAGAACTCATGAAAACTGCATCTGCTACACAGCATACAGAATATCCGCAAATAGCGAATGCCTAATGCCAGGCCACAGAACTCTTGGAAACAGCTTCTCTCTACATTCAATATACAAATCTATTGGAAACTGAATCTCTCTAGACCAATGTTACACAACTCCCGTAAGCTGCGTCTCCTACACACAGCAGACAAAAAACCCGCATATAGCGAATGCCTAATTCCAAGCCACAGAACTCTTGGAAACAGCTTTTCTCTACATTCAACATACAAAACTCTTGGAAACCGCATCTCTCTAGACCAATGTTACAGAACTCCCATAAGCTGCGTCTGCTGCACTCAGGCTACAGGATTCCCATAGAGAGCGTATGCCTACTCTCAGACTACAGAACTCTTGGAAACAGCTTCTCTCCACATTCAATATACAAATCTCTTGGAAACTGCATCTCTCTAGACCAATGTTACAGAACTCCCATAAGCTGCGTCTCCTACACTCAGCATAAGGAAAACCCGCATATAGCGAATAACTATGCCCAGGCTACCGAAATCGCAGAAACAGCTTCCCTCTACATTCAGCCTACGGAACTCCTGGATACTGTGTCTCTACGCTTAGGTTGTGCAACTCCCTTAAGCTGCGTCTCCTACACAGAGCATACGGAAAACCCGCATATAGCGAATGCCTAATTCAAGGACACAGAACTCTTGGAAACAGCTTTTCTCTACATTCAACATACAAAACTCTTGGAAACCGCATCTCTCTAGACCAATGTTACAGAACTCCCATAAGCTGCGTCTGCTGCACTCAGGCTACAGGATTCCCATAGAGAGCATATACCTACTCACAGACTACAGAACTCTTGGAAACAGCTTCTCTCCACATTCAATATACAAATCTCTTGGAAACTGCATCTCTCTAGACCAATGTTACAGAACTCCCATAAGCTGCGTCTCCTACACACAGCAGACAAAAAACCCGCATATAGCGAATGCCTAATTCCAGGCTACAGAAATCCAGTAAACAGCTTCTCCCTACACCCTGATACAGAACTTCGGTAAACTGTGTCTCTCTAATTCGAGGTTACAGAACTCCCATAAGCTGCGTCGGCTGCACTCAGGCTACAGGAATCCCATATACAGCGTATGCCTACACTCAGAATACAGAACTCGTGGAAACAGCTTCTCTCAACATTCAACATACAGAACTATTGGAAACTGCATCTGTATACACAAAGCTTACAGAACTCATGAAAACTGCATCTGCTACACAGCATACAGAATATCCGCAAACAGCGAATGCCTAATTCCAGGCCACAGATCTCTTGGAAACAGCTTCCCTCTACATTCAATATACAAATCTCTTGGAAACTGCATCTCTCTAGACCAATGTTACAGAACTCCCGTAAGCTGCGTCTCCTACACACAGCAGACAAAAAACAAGCATATAGCGAATGCCTAATTCCAGGCCACAGAACTCTTGGAAACAGCTTTTCTCTGCATTCAACATACAAAACTCTTGGAAACCGCATCTCTCTAGACCAATGTTACAGAACTCTCATAAGCTGCGTCTGCTGCACTCAGGCTACAGGATTCCCATAGAGAGCATATACGTACTCACAGACTACAGAACTCTTGGAAACAGCTTCTCTCCACATTCAATATACAAATCTCTTGGAAACTGCATCTCTCTAGACCAATGTTACAGAACTCCCATAAGCTGCGTCTCCTACACACAGCAGACAAAAAACCCGCATATAGCGAATGCCTAATTCCAGGCTACAGAAATCCAGTAAACAGCTTCTCCCTACACCCTGATACAGAATTCGGTAAATTGTGTCTCTCTTATTCTAGGTTACAGAACTCCCATAAGCTGCGTCGGCTGCACTCAGGCTACAGGAATCCCATATACAGTGTATGCCTACACTCACAATACAGAACTCGTGGAAACAGCTTCTCTCAACATTCAACATACAGAACAATTGGAAACTGCATCTGTATACACAAAGCTTACAGAACTCATGAAAGCTGCATCTGCTACACAGCATACAGAATATCCGCAAATAGCGAATGCCTAATGCCAGGCCACAGAACTCTTGGAAACAGCTTCTCTCTACATTCAATATACAAATCTATTGGAAACTGAATCTCTCTAGACCAATGTTACACAACTCCCGTAAGCTGCGTCTCCTACACACAGCAGACAAAAAACCCGCATATAGCGAATGCCTAATTCCAAGCCACAGAACTCTTGGAAACAGCTTTTCTCTACATTCAACATACAAAACTCTTGGAAACCGCATCTCTCTAGACCAATGTTACAGAACTCCCATAAGCTGCGTCTGCTGCACTCAGGCTACAGGATTCCCATAGAGAGCGTATGCCTACTCTCAGACTACAGAACTCTTGGAAACAGCTTCTCTCTACATTCAATATACAAATCTCTTGGAAACTGCATCTCTCTAGACCAATGTTACAGAACTCCCATAAGCTGCGTCTCCTACACTCAGCAAAAGGAAAACCCGCATATAGCGAATAACTATGCCCAGGCTACCGAAATCGCAGAAACAGCTTCTCTCTACAATCAGCCTACGGAACTCCTGGATACTGTGTCTCTACGCTTAGGTTGTGCAACTCCCTTAAGCTGCGTCTCCTACACAGAGCATACGGAAAACCCGCATATAGCGAATGCCTAATTCAAGGACACAGAACTCTTGGAAACAGCTTTTCTCTACATTCAACATACAAAACTCTTGGAAACCGCATCTCTCTAGACCAATGTTACAGAACTCCCATAAGCTGCGTGTCCTGCACTCAGGCTACAGGATTCCCATAGAGAGCATATACCTACTCACAGACTACAGAACTCTTGGAAACAGCTTCTCTCCACATTCAATATACAAATCTCTTGGAAACTGCATCTCTCTAGACCAATGTTACAGAACTCCCATAAGCTGCGTCTCCTACACACAGCAGACAAAAAACCCGCATATAGCGAATGCCTAATTCCAGGCTACAGAAATCCAGTAAACAGCTTCTCCCTACACCCTGATACAGAACTTCGGTAAACTGTGTCTCTCTAATTCGAGGTTACAGAACTCCCATAAGCTGCGTCGGCTGCACTCAGGCTACAGGAATCCCATATACAGCGTATGCCTACACTCAGAATACAGAACTCGTGGAAACAGCTTCTCTCAACATTCAACATACAGAACTATTGGAAACTGCATCTGTATACACAAAGCTTACAGAACTCATGAAAACTGCATCTGCTACACAGCATACAGAATATCCGCAAACAGCGAATGCCTAATTCCAGGCCACAGAACTCTTGGAAACAGCTTCTCTCTACATTCAATATACAAATCTCTTGGAAACTGCATCTCTCTAGACCAATGTTACAGAACTCCCGTAAGCTGCGTCTCCTACACACAGCAGACAAAAAACAAGCATATAGCGAATGCCTAATTCCAGGCCACAGAACTCTTGGAAACAGCTTTTCTCTGCATTCAACATACAAAACTCTTGGAAACCGCATCTCTCTAGACCAATGTTACAGAACTCTCATAAGCTGCGTCTGCTGCACTCAGGCTACAGGATTCCCATAGAGAGCATATACGTACTCACAGACTACAGAACTCTTGGAAACAGCTTCTCTCCACATTCAATATACAAATCTCTTGGAAACTGCATCTCTCTAGACCAATGTTACAGAACTCCCATAAGCTGCGTCTCCTACACACAGCAGACAAAAAACCCGCATATAGCAAATGCCTAATTCCAGGCTACAGAAATCCAGTAAACAGCTTCTCCCTACACCCTGATACAGAATTCGGTAAATTGTGTCTCTCTTATTCTAGGTTACAGAACTCCCATAAGCTGCGTCGGCTGCACTCAGGCTACAGGAATCCCATATACAGTGTATGCCTACACTCACAATACAGAACTCGTGGAAACAGCTTCTCTCAACATTCAACATACAGAACTATTGGAAACTGCATCTGTATACACAAAGCTTACAGAACTCATGAAAGCTGCATCTGCTACACAGCATACAGAATATCCGCAAATAGCGTATGCCTACTCTCAGACTACAGAACACTTGGAAACAGCTTCTCTCTACATTCAATATCCAAATCTCTTGGAAACTGCATCTCTCTAGACCAATGTTACAGAACTCCCGTAAGCTGTGTCTCCTACACACAGCAGACAAAAAACACACATATAGCGAATGCCTAATTCCAGGCCACAGAACTCTTGGAAACAGCTTCTCTCTACATTCAATATACAAATCTCTTGGAAACTGCATCTCTCTAGACCAATGTTACAGAACTCCCGTAAGCTGCGTCTCCTACACACAGCAGACAAAAAACCCGCATATAGCGAATGCCTATTTCCAGGCCACAGAACTCTTGGAAACAGCTTCTGTCTACATTCAACATACAAAACTCTTGGAAACCGCATCTCTCTAGACCAATGTTACAGAACTCCCATAAGCTGCGTCTGCTGCACTCAGGCTACAGGATTCCCATAGAGAGCGTATGCCTACTCTCAGACTACAGAACTCTTGGAAACAGCTTCTCTCTACATTCAATATACAAATCTCTTGGAAACTGCATCTCTCTAGACCAATGTTACAGAACTCCCATAAGCTGCGTCTCCTACACTCAGCATAAGGAAAACCCGCATATAGCGAATAACTATGCCCAGGCTACCGAAATCGCAGAAACAGCTTCCCTCTACATTAAGCCTACGGAACTCCTGGATACTGTGTCTCTACGCTTAGGTTGTGCAACTCCCTTAAGCTGCGTCTCCTACACAGAGCATACGGAAAACCCGCATATAGCGAATGCCTAATTCAAGGACACAGAACTCTTGGAAACAGCTTTTCTCTACATTCAACATACAAAACTCTTGGAAACCGCATCTCTCTAGAACAATGTTACAGAACTCCCATAAGCTGCGTCTGCTGCACTCAGGCTACAGGATTCCCATAGAGAGCATATACCTACTCACAGACTACAGAACTCTTGGAAACAGCTTCTCTCCACATTCAATATACAAATCTCTTGGAAACTGCATCTCTCTAGACCAAGGTTACAGAACTCCCATAAGCTGCGTCTCCTACACACAGCAGACAAAAAACCCGCATATAGCGAATGCCTAATTCCAGGCTACAGAAATCCAGTAAACAGCTTCTCCCTACACCCTGATACAGAACTTCGGTAAACTGTGTCTCTCTAATTCTAGGTTACAGAACTCCCATAAGCTGCGTCGGCTGCACTCAGGCTACAGGAATCCCATATACAGCGTATGCCTACACTCAGAATACAGAACTCGTGGAAACAGCTTCTCTCAACATTCAACATACAGAACTATTGGAAACTGCATCTGTATACACAAAGCTTACAGAACTCATGAAAACTGCATCTGCTAAACAGCATACAGAATATCCACAAATAGCGAATGCCTAATTCCAGGCCACAGAACTCTTGGAAACAGCTTCTCTCTACATTCAATATACAAATCTATTGGAAACTGCATCTCTCTAGACCAATGTTACAGAACTCCCGTAAGCTGCGTCTCCTACACACAGCAGACAAAAAACCCGCATATAGCGAATGCCTAATTCCAGGCCACAGAACTCTTGGAAACAGCTTTTCTCTGCATTCAACATACAAAACTCTTGGAAACCGCATCTCTCTAGAACAATGTTACAGAACTCCCATAAGCTGCGTCTGCTGCACTCAGGCTACAGGATTCCCATAGAGAGCATATACCTACTCACAGACTACAGAACTCTTGGAAACAGCTTCTCTCCACATTCAATATACAAATCTCTTGGAAACTGCATCTCTCTAGACCAATGTTACAGAACTCCCATAAGCTGCGTCTCCTACACACAGCAGACAAAAAACCCGCATATAGCGAATGCCTAATTCCAGGCTACAGAAATCCAGTAAACAGCTTCTCCCTACACCCTGATACAGAACTTCGGTAAACTGTGTCTCTCTAATTCTAGGATATAGAACTCCCATAAGCTGCGTCGGCTGCACTCAGGCTACAGGAATCCCATATACAGCGTATGCCTACACTCAGAATACAGAACTCGTGGAAACAGCTTCTCTCTACATTCAATATCCAAATCTCTTGGAAACTGCATCTCTCTAGACCAATGTTACAGAACTCCCGTAAGCTGTGTCTCCTACACACAGCAGACAAAAAACACACATATAGCGAATGCCTAATTCCAGGCCACAGAACTCTTGGAAACAGCTTCTCTCTACATTCAATATACAAATCTCTTGGAAACTGCATCTCTCTAGACCAATGTTACAGAACTCCCGTAAGCTGCGTCTCCTACACACAGCAGACAAAAAACCCGCATATAGCGAATGCCTAATTCCAGGCCACAGAACTCTTGGAAACAGCTTCTGTCTACATTCAACATACAAAACTCTTGGAAACCGCATCTCTCTAGACCAATGTTACAGAACTCCCATAAGCTGCGTCTGCTGCACTCAGGCTACAGGATTCCCATAGAGAGCGTATGCCTACTCTCAGACTACAGAACTCTTGGAAACAGCTTCTCTCTACATTCAATATACAAATCTCTTGGAAACTGCATCTCTCTAGACCAATGTTACAGAACTCCCATAAGCTGCGTCTCCTACACTCAGCATAAGGAAAACCCGCATATAGCGAATAACTATGCCCAGGCTTCCGAAATCGCAGAAACAGCTTCCCTCTACATTCAGCCTACGGAACTCCTGGATACTGTGTCTCTACGCTTAGGTTGTGCAACTCCCTTAAGCTGCGTCTCCTACACAGAGCATACGGAAAACCCGCATATAGCGAATGCCTAATTCAAGGACACAGAACTCTTGGAAACAGCTTTTCTCTACATTCAACATACAAAACTCTTGGAAACCGCATCTCTCTAGACCAATGTTACAGAACTCCCATAAGCTGCGTCTGCTGCACTCAGGCTACAGGATTCCCATATAGAGCATATACCTACTCACAGACTACAGAACTCTTGGAAACAGCTTCTCTCCACATTCAATATACAAATCTCTTGGAAACTGCATCTCTCTAGACCAATGTTACAGAACTCCCATAAGCTGCGTCTCCTACACACAGCAGACAAAAAACCCGCATATAGCGAATGCCTAATTCCAGGCTACAGAAATCCAGTAAACAGCTTCTCCCTACACCCTGATACAGAACTTCGGTAAACTGTGTCTCTCTAATTCTAGGTTACAGAACTCCCATAAGCTTCGTCGGCTGCACTCAGGCTACAGGAACCCCATATACAGTGTATGCCTACACTCAGAATACAGAACTCGTGGAAACAGCTTCTCTCAACATTCAACATACAGAACTATTGGAAACTGCATCTGTATACACAAAGCTTACAGAACTCATGAAAGCTTCATCTGCTACACAGCATACAGAATATCCGCAAATAGCGAATGCCTAATTCCAGGCCACAGAACTCTTGGAAACAGCTTCTCTCTACATTCAATATACAAATCTATTGGAAACTGAATCTCTCTAGACCAATGTTACACAACTCCCATAAGCTGCGTCTCCTACACACAGCAGACAAAAAACCCGCATACAGCGAATGCCTAATTCCAGGCCACAGAACTCTTGGAAACAGCTTTTCTCTACATTCAACATACAAAACTCTTGGAAACCGCATCTCTCTAGACCAATGTTACAGAACTCCCATAAGCTGCGTCGGCTGCACTCAGGCTACAGGATTCCCATAGAGAGCGTATGCCTACTCTCAGACTACAGAACTCTTGGAAACAGCTTCTCTCTACATTCAATATACAAATCTCTTGGAAACTGCATCTCTCTAGACCAATGTTACAGAACTCCCATAAGCTGCGTCTCCTACACTCAGCATAAGGAAAACCCGCATATAGCGAATAACTATGCCCAGGCTACCGAAATCGCAGAAACAGCTTCCCTCTACATTCAGCCTACGGAACTCCTGGATACTGTGTCTCTACGCTTAGGTTGTGCAACTCCCTTAAGCTGCGTCTCCTACACAGAGCATACGGAAAACCCGCATATAGCGAATGCCTAATTCAAGGACACAGAACTCTTGGAAACAGCTTTTCTCTACATTCAACATACAAAACTCTTGGAAACCGCATCTCTCTAGACCAATGTTACAGAACTCCCATAAGCTGCGTCTGCTGCACTCAGGCTACAGGATTCCCATAGAGAGCATATACCTACTCACAGACTACAGAACTCTTGGAAACAGCTTCTCTCCACATTCAATATACAAATCTCTTGGAAACTGCATCTCTCTAGACCAATGTTACAGAACTCCCATAAGCTGCATCTCCTACACACAGCAGACAAAAAACCCGCATATAGCGAATGCCTAATTCCAGGCTACAGAAATCCAGTAAACAGCTTCTCCCTACACCCTGATACAGAACTTCGGTAAACTGTGTCTCTCTAATTCTAGGTTACAGAACTCCCATAAGCTGCGTCGGCTGCACTCAGGCTACAGGAATCCCATATACAGCGTATGCCTACACTCAGAATACAGAACTCGTGGAAACAGCTTCTCTCAACATTCAACATACAGAACTATTGGAAACTGCATCTGTATACACAAAGCTTACAGAACTCATGAAAACTGCATCTGCTACACAGCATACAGAATATCCGCAAACAGCGAATGCCTAATTCCAGGCCACAGAACTCTTGGAAACAGCTTCTCTCTACATTCAATATACAAATCTCTTGGAAACTGCATCTCTCTAGACCAATGTTACAGAACTCCCGTAAGCTGCGTCTCCTACACACAGCAGACAAAAAACAAGCATATAGCGAATGCCTAATTCCAGGCCACAGAACTCTTGGAAACAGCTTTTCTCTGCATTCAACATACAAAACTCTTGGAAACCGCATCTCTCTAGACCAATGTTACAGAACTCTCATAAGCTGCGTCTGCTGCACTCAGGCTACAGGATTCCCATAGAGAGCATATACGTACTCACAGACTACAGAACTCTTGGAAACAGCTTCTCTCCACATTCAATATACAAATCTCTTGGAAACTGCATCTCTCTAGACCAATGTTACAGAACTCCCATAAGCTGCGTCTCCTACACACAGCAGACAAAAAACCCGCATATAGCGAATGCCTAATTCCAGGCTACAGAAATCCAGTAAACAGCTTCTCCCTACACCCTGATACAGAATTCGGTAAATTGTGTCTCTCTTATTCTAGGTTACAGAACTCCCATAAGCTGCGTCGGCTGCACTCAGGCTACAGGAATCCCATATACAGTGTATGCCTACACTCACAATACAGAACTCGTGGAAACAGCTTCTCTCAACATTCAACATACAGAACTATTGGAAACTGCATCTGTATACACAAAGCTTACAGAACTCATGAAAGCTGCATCTGCTACACAGCATACAGAATATCCGCAAATAGCGTATGCCTACTCTCAGACTACAGAACACTTGGAAACAGCTTCTCTCTACATTCAATATCCAAATCTCTTGGAAACTGCATCTCTCTAGACCAATGTTACAGAACTCCCGTAAGCTGTGTCTCCTACACACAGCAGACAAAAAACACACATATAGCGAATGCCTAATTCCAGGCCACAGAACTCTTGGAAACAGCTTCTCTCTACATTCAATATACAAATCTCTTGGAAACTGCATCTCTCTAGACCAATGTTACAGAACTCCCGTAAGCTGCGTCTCCTACACACAGCAGACAAAAAACCCGCATATAGCGAATGCCTATTTCCAGGCCACAGAACTCTTGGAAACAGCTTCTGTCTACATTCAACATACAAAACTCTTGGAAACCGCATCTCTCTAGACCAATGTTACAGAACTCCCATAAGCTGCGTCTGCTGCACTCAGGCTACAAGATTCCCATAGAGAGCGTATGCCTACTCTCAGACTACAGAACTCTTGGAAACAGCTTCTCTCTACATTCAATATACAAATCTCTTGGAAACTGCATCTCTCTAGACCAATGTTACAGAACTCCCATAAGCTGCGTCTCCTACACTCAGCATAAGGAAAACCCGCATATAGCGAATAACTATGCCCAGGCTACCGAAATCGCAGAAACAGCTTCCCTCTACATTAAGCCTACGGAACTCCTGGATACTGTGTCTCTACGCTTAGGTTGTGCAACTCCCTTAAGCTGCGTCTCCTACACAGAGCATACGGAAAACCCGCATATAGCGAATGCCTAATTCAAGGACACAGAACTCTTGGAAACAGCTTTTCTCTACATTCAACATACAAAACTCTTGGAAACCGCATCTCTCTAGAACAATGTTACAGAACTCCCATAAGCTGCGTCTGCTGCACTCAGGCTACAGGATTCCCATAGAGAGCATATACCTACTCACAGACTACAGAACTCTTGGAAACAGCTTCTCTCCACATTCAATATACAAATCTCTTGGAAACTGCATCTCTCTAGACCAAGGTTACAGAACTCCCATAAGCTGCGTCTCCTACACACAGCAGACAAAAAACCCGCATATAGCGAATGCCTAATTCCAGGCTACAGAAATCCAGTAAACAGCTTCTCCCTACACCCTGATACAGAACTTCGGTAAACTGTGTCTCTCTAATTCTAGGTTACAGAACTCCCATAAGCTGCGTCGGCTGCACTCAGGCTACAGGAATCCCATATACAGCGTATGCCTACACTCAGAATACAGAACTCGTGGAAACAGCTTCTCTCAACATTCAACATACAGAACTATTGGAAACTGCATCTGTATACACAAAGCTTACAGAACTCATGAAAACTGCATCTGCTACACAGCATACAGAATATCCACAAATAGCGAATGCCTAATTCCAGGCCACAGAACTCTTGGAAACAGCTTCTCTCTACATTCAATATACAAATCTATTGGAAACTGCATCTCTCTAGACCAATGTTACAGAACTCCCGTAAGCTGCGTCTCCTACACACAGCAGACAAAAAACCCGCATATAGCGAATGCCTAATTCCAGGCCACAGAACTCTTGGAAACAGCTTTTCTCTGCATTCAACATACAAAACTCTTGGAAACCGCATCTCTCTAGAACAATGTTACAGAACTCCCATAAGCTGCGTCTGCTGCACTCAGGCTACAGGATTCCCATAGAGAGCATATACCTACTCACAGACTACAGAACTCTTGGAAACAGCTTCTCTCCACATTCAATATACAAATCTCTTGGAAACTGCATCTCTCTAGACCAATGTTACAGAACTCCCATAAGCTGCGTCTCCTACACACAGCAGACAAAAAACCCGCATATAGCGAATGCCTAATTCCAGGCTACAGAAATCCAGTAAACAGCTTCTCCCTACACCCTGATACAGAACTTCGGTAAACTGTGTCTCTCTAATTCTAGGATATAGAACTCCCATAAGCTGCGTCGGCTGCACTCAGGCTACAGGAATCCCATATACAGCGTATGCCTACACTCAGAATACAGAACTCGTGGAAACAGCTTCTCTCTACATTCAATATCCAAATCTCTTGGAAACTGCATCTCTCTAGACCAATGTTACAGAACTCCCGTAAGCTGTGTCTCCTACACACAGCAGACAAAAAACACACATATAGCGAATGCCTAATTCCAGGCCACAGAACTCTTGGAAACAGCTTCTCTCTACATTCAATATACAAATCTCTTGGAAACTGCATCTCTCTAGACCAATGTTACAGAACTCCCGTAAGCTGCGTCTCCTACACACAGCAGACAAAAAACCCGCATATAGCGAATGCCTAATTCCAGGCCACAGAACTCTTGGAAACAGCTTCTGTCTACATTCAACATACAAAACTCTTGGAAACCGCATCTCTCTAGACCAATGTTACAGAACTCCCATAAGCTGCGTCTGCTGCACTCAGGCTACAGGATTCCCATAGAGAGCGTATGCCTACTCTCAGACTACAGAACTCTTGGAAACAGCTTCTCTCTACATTCAATATACAAATCTCTTGGAAACTGCATCTCTCTAGACCAATGTTACAGAACTCCCATAAGCTGCGTCTCCTACACTCAGCATAAGGAAAACCCGCATATAGCGAATAACTATGCCCAGGCTACCGAAATCGCAGAAACAGCTTCCCTCTACATTCAGCCTACGGAACTCCTGGATACTGTGTCTCTACGCTTAGGTTGTGCAACTCCCTTAAGCTGCGTCTCCTACACAGAGCATACGGAAAACCCGCATATAGCGAATGCCTAATTCAAGGACACAGAACTCTTGGAAACAGCTTTTCTCTACATTCAACATACAAAACTCTTGGAAACCGCATCTCTCTAGACCAATGTTACAGAACTCCCATAAGCTGCGTCTGCTGCACTCAGGCTACAGGATTCCCATATAGAGCATATACCTACTCACAGACTACAGAACTCTTGGAAACAGCTTCTCTCCACATTCAATATACAAATCTCTTGGAAACTGCATCTCTCTAGACCAATGTTACAGAACTCCCATAAGCTGCATCTCCTACACACAGCAGACAAAAAACCCGCATATAGCGAATGCCTAATTCCAGGCTACAGAAATCCAGTAAACAGCTTCTCCCTACACCCTGATACAGAACTTCGGTAAACTGTGTCTCTCTAATTCTAGGTTACAGAACTCCCATAAGCTTCGTCGGCTGCACTCAGGCTACAGGAACCCCATATACAGTGTATGCCTACACTCAGAATACAGAACTCGTGGAAACAGCTTCTCTCAACATTCAACATACAGAACTATTGGAAACTGCATCTGTATACACAAAGCTTACAGAACTCATGAAAGCTTCATCTGCTACACAGCATACAGAATATCCGCAAATAGCGAATGCCTAATTCCAGGCCACAGAACTCTTGGAAACAGCTTCTCTCTACATTCAATATACAAATCTATTGGAAACTGAATCTCTCTAGACCAATGTTACACAACTCCCATAAGCTGCGTCTCCTACACACAGCAGACAAAAAACCCGCATACAGCGAATGCCTAATTCCAGGCCACAGAACTCTTGGAAACAGCTTTTCTCTACATTCAACATACAAAACTCTTGGAAACCGCATCTCTCTAGACCAATGTTACAGAACTCCCATAAGCTGCGTCGGCTGCACTCAGGCTACAGGATTCCCATAGAGAGCGTATGCCTACTCTCAGACTACAGAACTCTTGGAAACAGCTTCTCTCTACATTCAATATACAAATCTCTTGGAAACTGCATCTCTCTAGACCAATGTTACAGAACTCCCATAAGCTGCGTCTCCTAGACTCAGCATAAGGAAAACCCGCATATAGCGAATAACTATGCCCAGGCTACCGAAATCGCAGAAACAGCTTCCCTCTACATTCAGCCTACGGAACTCCTGGATACTGTGTCTCTACGCTTAGGTTGTGCAACTCCCTTAAGCTGCGTCTCCTACACAGAGCATACGGAAAACCCGCATATAGCGAATGCCTAATTCAAGGACACAGAACTCTTGGAAACAGCTTTTCTCTACATTCAACATACAAAACTCTTGGAAACCGCATCTCTCTAGACCAATGTTACAGAACTCCCATAAGCTGCGTCTGCTGCACTCAGGCTACAGGATTCCCATAGAGAGCATATACCTACTCACAGACTACAGAACTCTTGGAAACAGCTTCTCTCCACATTCAATATACAAATCTCTTGGAAACTGCATCTCTCTAGACCAATGTTACAGAACTCCCATAAGCTGCATCTCCTACACACAGCAGACAAAAAACCCGCATATAGCGAATGCCTAATTCCAGGCTACAGAAATCCAGTAAACAGCTTCTCCCTACACCCTGATACAGAACTTCGGTAAACTGTGTCTCTCTAATTCTAGGTTACAGAACTCCCATAAGCTGCGTCGGCTGCACTCAGGCTACAGGAATCCCATATACAGCGTATGCCTACACTCAGAATACAGAACTCGTGGAAACAGCTTCTCTCAACATTCAACATACAGAACTATTGGAAACTGCATCTGTATACACAAAGCTTACAGAACTCATGAAAACTGCATCTGCTACACAGCATACAGAATATCCGCAAATAGCGAATGCCTAATTCCAGGCCACAGAACTCTTGGAAACAGCTTCTCTCTACATTCAATATACAAATCTCTTGGAAACTGCATCTCTCTAGACCAATGTTACAGAACTCCCGTAAGCAGCGTCTCCTACACACAGCAGACAAAAAACCCGCATATAGCGAATGCCTAATTCCAGGCCACAGAACTCTTGGGAACAGCTTTTCTCTGCATTCAACATACAAAACTCTTGGAAACCGCATCTCTCTAGACCAATGTTACAGAACTCCCATAAGCTGCGTCGGCTGCACTCAGGCTACAGGATTCCCATAGAGAGCATATACCTACTCACAGACTACAGAACTCTTGGAAACAGCTTCTCTCCAGATTCAATATACAAATCTCTTGGAAACTGCATCTCTCTAGACCAATGTTACAGAACTCCCATAAGCTGCGTCTCCTACACACAGCAGACAAAAAACCCGCATATAGCGAATGCCTAATTCCAGGCTACAGAAATCCAGTAAACAGCTTCTCCCTACACCCTGATACAGAATTCGGTAAATTGTGTCTCTCTAATTCTAGGTTACAGAACTCCCATAAGCTGCGTCGGCTGCACTCACCTACAGGAATCCCATATACAGTGTATGCCTACACTCACAATACAGAACTCGTGGAAACAGCTTCTCTCAACATTCAACATACAGAACTATTGGAAACTGCATCTGTATACACAAAGCTTACAGAACTCATGAAATCTGCATCTGCTACACAGCATACAGAATATCCGCAAATAGCGAATGCCTAATGCCAGGCCACAGAACTCTTGGAAACAGCTTCTCTCTACATTCAATATACAAATCTATTGGAAACTGAATCTCTCTAGACCAATGTTACACAACTCCCGTAAGCTGCGTCTCCTACACACAGCAGACAAAAAACCCGCATATAGCGAATGCCTAATTCCAAGCCACAGAACTCTTGGAAACAGCTTTTCTCTACATTCAACATACAAAACTCTTGGAAACCGCATCTCTCTAGACCAATGTTACAGAACTCCCATAAGCTGCGTCTGCTGCACTCAGGCTACAGGATTCCCATATAGAGCATATTCCTACTCTCAGACTACAGAACTCTTGGAAACATCTTCTCTCCACATTCAATACACAAATCTCTTTGAAACGGCATCTCTCTAGACCAATGTTACAGAACTCCCATAAGCTGCGTCTCCTACACACAGCAGACAAAAAACCCGCATATAGCGAATGCCTAATTCCAGGCTACAGAAATCCAGTAAACAGCTTCTCCCTACACCCTGATACAGAACTTCGGTAAACTGTGTCTCTCTAATTCTAGGTTACAGAACTCCCATAAGCTGCGTCGGCTGCACTCAGGCTACAGGAATCCCATATACAGCGTATGCCTACACTCAGAATACAGAACTCGTGGAAACAGCTTCTCTCAACATTCAACATACAGAACTATTGGAAACTGCATCTGTATACACAAAGCTTACAGAACTCATGAAAGCTTCATCTGCTACACAGCATACAGAATATCCGCAAATAGCGAATGCCTAATTCCAGGCCACAGAACTCTTGGAAACAGCTTCTCTCTACATTCAATATACAAATCTCTTGGAACCTGCATCTCTCTAGACCAATGTTACAGAACTCCCATAAGCTGCGTCTCCTACACTCAGCATAAGGAAAACCCGCATATAGCGAATAACTATGCCCAGGCTACCGAAATCGCAGAAACAGCTTCTCTCTACATTCAGCCTACGGAACTCCTGGATACTGTGTCTCTACCCTTAGGTTGTGCAACTCCCTTAAGCTGGGCCTCCTACACAGAGCATACGGAAAACCCGCATATAGCGAATGCCTAATTCAAGGACACAGAACTCTTGGAAACAGCTTTTCTCTACATTCAACATACAAAACTCTTGGAAACTGCATCTCTCCAGACCAATGTTACAAAACTCCCATAAGCTGCGTCTCCTGCACTCAGGCTACAGGATTCCCATATAGAGCGTATGACTACTCTCAGACTACAGAACTCTTGGAAACAGCTTCTCTCCACATTCAATATACAAATCTCTTTGAAACTGCATCTCTCTAGACCAATGTTACAGAACTCCCATAAGCTGCGTCTCCTACACACAGCAGACAAAAAACCCGCATATAGCGAATGCCTAATTCCAGGCTACAGAAATCCAGTAAACAGCTTCTCCCTACACCCTGATACAGAACTTCGGTAAACTGTGTCTCTCTAATTCTAGGTTACAGAACTCCCATAAGCTGCGTCGGCTGCACTCAGGCTACAGGAATCCCATATACAGCGTATGCCTACACTCAGAATACAGAACTCGTGGAAACAGCTTCTCTCAACATTCAACATACAGAACTATTGGAAACTGCATCTGTATACACAAAGCTTACAGAACTCATGAAAACTGCATCTGCTACACAGCATACAGAATATCCGCAAATAGCGAATGCCTAATTCCAGGCCACAGAACTCTTGGAAACAGCTTCTCTCTACATTCAATATACAAATCTATTGGAAACTGCATCTCTCTAGACCAATGTTACACAACTCCCGTAAGCTGCGTCTCCTACACACAGCAGACAAAAAACCCGCATACAGCGAATGCCTAATTCCAGGCCACAGAACTCTTGGAAACAGCTTTTCTCTACATTCAACATACAAAACTCTTGGAAACCGCATCTCTCTAGACCAATGTTACAGAACTCCCATAAGCTGCGTCTGCTGCACTCAGGCTACAGGATTCCCATAGAGAGCGTATGCCTACTCTCAGACTACAGAACTCTTGGAAACAGCTTCTCTCTACATTCAATATACAAATCTCTTGGAAACTGCATCTCTCTAGACCAATGTTACAGAACTCCCATAAGCTGCGTCTCCTACACTCAGCATAAGGAAAACCCGCATATAGCGAATAACTATGCCCAGGCTACCGAAATCGCAGAAACAGCTTCCCTCTACATTCAGCCTACGGAACTCCTGGATACTGTGTCTCTACGCTTAGGTTGTGCAACTCCCTTAAGCTGCGTCTCCTACACAGAGCATACGGAAAACCCGCATATAGCGAATGCCTAATTCAAGGACACAGAACTCTTGGAAACAGCTTTTCTCTACATTCAACATACAAAACTCTTGGAAACCGCATCTCTCTAGACCAATGTTACAGAACTCCCATAAGCTGCGTCTGCTGCACTCAGGCTACAGGATTCCCATAGAGAGCATATACCTACTCACAGACTACAGAACTCTTGGAAACAGCTTCTCTCCACATTCAATATACAAATCTCTTGGAAACTGCATCTCTCTAGACCAATGTTACAGAACTCCCATAAGCTGCATCTCCTACACACAGCAGACAAAAAACCCGCATATAGTGAATGCCTAATTCCAGGCTACAGAAATCCATTAAACAGCTTCTCCCTACACCCTGATACAGAACTTCGGTAAACTGTGTCTCTCTAATTCTAGGTTACAGAACTCCCATAAGCTGCGTCGGCTGCACTCAGGCTACAGGAATCCCATATACAGCGTATGCCTACACTCAGAATACAGAACTCGTGGAAACAGCTTCTCTCAACATTCAACATACAGAACTATTGGAAACTGCATCTGTATACACAAAGCTTACAGAACTCATGAAAGCTGCATCTGCTACACAGCATACAGAATATCCGCAAATAGCGAATGCCTAATTCCAGGCCACAGAACTCTTGGAAACAGCTTCTCTCTACATTCAATATACAAATCTATTGGAAACTGCATCTCTCTAGACCAATGTTACAGAACTCCCATAAGCTGCGTCTCCTACACTCAGCATAAGGAAAACCCGCATATAGCGAATAACTATGCCCAGGCTACCGAAATCGCAGAAACAGCTTCCCTCTACATTCAGCCTACGGAACTCCTGGATACTGTGTCTCTACACTTAGGTTGTGCAACTCCCTTAAGCTGCGTCTCCTACACACAGCAGACAAAAAACCCGCATATAGCGAATGCCTATTTCCAGGCCACAGAACTCTTGGAAACAGCTTTTCTCTACATTCAACATACAAAACTCTTGGAAACCGCATCTCTCTAGACCAATGTTACAGAACTCCCATAAGCTGCGTCTCCTGCACTCAGGCTACAGGATTCCCTTCTAGAGCGTATGCCTACTCTCAGACTACAGAACACTTGGAAACAGCTTCTCTCTACATTCAATATCCAAATCTCTTGGAAACTGCATCTCTCTAGACCAATGTTACAGAACTCCCGTAAGCTGTGTCTCCTACACACAGCAGACAAAAAACCCACATATAGCGAATGCCTAATTCCAGGCCACAGAACTATTGGAAACAGCTTCTCTCTACATTCAATATACAAATCTCTTGGAAACTGCATCTCTCTAGACCAATGTTACACAACTCCCGTAAGCTGCGTCTCCTACACACAGCAGACAAAAAACCCGCATATAGCGAATGCCTAATTCCAGGCCACAGAACTCTTGGAAACAGCTTTTCTCTACATTCAACATACAAAACTCTTGGAAACCGCATCTCTCTAGACCAATGTTACAGAACTCCCATAAGCTGCGTCGGCTGCACTCAGGCTACAGGATTCCCATAGAGAGCGTATGCCTACTCTCAGACTACAGAACTCTTGGAAACAGCTTCTCTCTACATTCAATATACAAATCTCTTGGAAACTGCATCTCTCTAGACCAATGTTACAGAACTCCCATAAGCTGCGTCTCCTACACTCAGCATAAGGAAAACCCGCATATAGCGAATAACTATGCCCAGGCTACCGAAATCGCAGAAACAGCTTCCCTCTACATTCAGCCTACGGAACTCCTGGATACTGTGTCTCTACGCTTAGGTTGTGCAACTCCCTTAAACTGCGTCTCCTACACAGAGCATACGGAAAACCCGCATATAGCGAATGCCTATTTCCAGGCCACAGAACTCTTGGAAACAGCTTTTCTCTACATTCAACATACAAAACTCTTGGAAACCGCATCTCTCTAGACCAATGTTACAGAACTCCCATAAGCTGCGTCTCCTGCACTCAGGCTACAGGATTCCCTTATAGAGCGTATGCCTACTCTCAGACTACAGAACACTTGGAAACAGCTTCTCTCTACATTCAATATCCAAATCTCTTGGAAACTGCATCTCTCTAGACCAATGTTACAGAACTCCCGTAAGCTGTGTCTCCTACACACAGCAGACAAAAAACACACATATAGCGAATGCCTAATTCCAGGCCACAGAACTCTTGGAAACAGCTTCTCTCTACATTCAATATACAAATCTCTTGGAAACTGCATCTCTCTAGACCAATGTTACAGAACTCCCGTAAGCTGCGTCTCCTACACACAGCAGACAAAAAACCCGCATATAGCGAATGCCTAATTCCAGGCCACAGAACTCTTGGAAACAGCTTCTGTCTACATTCAACATACAAAACTCTTGGAAACCGCATTTCTCTAGACCAATGTTACAGAACTCCCATAAGCTGCGTCTGCTGCACTCAGGCTACAGCATTCCCATAGAGAGCGTATGCCTACTCTCAGACTACAGAACTCTTGGAAACAGCTTCTCTCTACATTCAATATACAAATCTCTTGGAAACTGCATCTCTCTAGACCAATGTTACAGAACTCCCATAAGCTGCGTCTCCTACACTCAGCATAAGGAAAACCCGCATATAGCGAATAACTATGCCCAGGCTACCGAAATCGCAGAAACAGCTTCCCTCTACATTCAGCCTACGGAACTCCTGGATACTGTGTCTCTACCCTTAGGTTGTGCAACTCCCTTAAGCTGCGTCTCCTACACAGAGCATACGGAAAACCCGCATATAGCGAATGCCTAATTCAAGGACACAGAACTCTTGGAAACAGCTTTTCTCTACATTCAACATACAAAACTCTTGGAAACCGCATCTCTCTAGACCAATGTTACAGAACTCCCATAAGCTGCGTCTGCTGCACTCAGGCTACAGGATTCCCATAGAGAGCATATACCTACTCACAGACTACAGAACTCTTGGAAACAGCTTCTCTCCACATTCAATATACAAATCTCTTGGAAACTGCATCTCTCTAGACCAATGTTACAGAACTCCCATAAGCTGCATCTCCTACACACAGCAGACAAAAAACCCGCATATAGTGAATGCCTAATTCCAGGCTACAGAAATCCATTAAACAGCTTCTCCCTACACCCTGATACAGAACTTCGGTAAACTGTGTCTCTCTAATTCTAGGTTACAGAACTCCCATAAGCTGCGTCGGCTGCACTCAGGCTACAGGAATCCCATATACAGCGTATGCCTACACTCAGAATACAGAACTCGTGGAAACAGCTTCTCTCAACATTCAACATACAGAACTATTGGAAACTGCATCTGTATACACAAAGCTTACAGAACTCATGAAAGCTGCATCTGCTACACAGCATACAGAATATCCGCAAATAGCGAATGCCTAATTCCAGGCCACAGAACTCTTGGAAACAGCTTCTCTCTACATTCAATATACAAATCTATTGGAAACTGCATCTCTCTAGACCAATGTTACAGAACTCCCATAAGCTGCGTCTCCTACACTCAGCATAAGGAAAACCCGCATATAGCGAATAACTATGCCCAGGCTACCGAAATCGCAGAAACAGCTTCCCTCTACATTCAGCCTACGGAACTCCTGGATACTGTGTCTCTACACTTAGGTTGTGCAACTCCCTTAAGCTGCGTCTCCTACACACAGCAGACAAAAAACCCGCATATAGCGAATGCCTATTTCCAGGCCACAGAACTCTTGGAAACAGCTTTTCTCTACATTCAACATACAAAACTCTTGGAAACCGCATCTCTCTAGACCAATGTTACAGAACTCCCATAAGCTGCGTCTCCTGCACTCAGGCTACAGGATTCCCTTCTAGAGCGTATGCCTACTCTCAGACTACAGAACACTTGGAAACAGCTTCTCTCTACATTCAATATCCAAATCTCTTGGAAACTGCATCTCTCTAGACCAATGTTACAGAACTCCCGTAAGCTGTGTCTCCTACACACAGCAGACAAAAAACCCACATATAGCGAATGCCTAATTCCAGGCCACAGAACTATTGGAAACAGCTTCTCTCTACATTCAATATACAAATCTCTTGGAAACTGCATCTCTCTAGACCAATGTTACACAACTCCCGTAAGCTGCGTCTCCTACACACAGCAGACAAAAAACCCGCATATAGCGAATGCCTAATTCCAGGCCACAGAACTCTTGGAAACAGCTTTTCTCTACATTCAACATACAAAACTCTTGGAAACCGCATCTCTCTAGACCAATGTTACAGAACTCCCATAAGCTGCGTCGGCTGCACTCAGGCTACAGGATTCCCATAGAGAGCGTATGCCTACTCTCAGACTACAGAACTCTTGGAAACAGCTTCTCTCTACATTCAATATACAAATCTCTTGGAAACTGCATCTCTCTAGACCAATGTTACAGAACTCCCATAAGCTGCGTCTCCTACACTCAGCATAAGGAAAACCCGCATATAGCGAATAACTATGCCCAGGCTACCGAAATCGCAGAAACAGCTTCCCTCTACATTCAGCCTACGGAACTCCTGGATACTGTGTCTCTACGCTTAGGTTGTGCAACTCCCTTAAGCTGCGTCTCCTACACAGAGCATACGGAAAACCCGCATATAGCGAATGCCTATTTCCAGGCCACAGAACTCTTGGAAACAGCTTTTCTCTACATTCAACATACAAAACTCTTGGAAACCGCATCTCTCTAGACCAATGTTACAGAACTCCCATAAGCTGCGTCTCCTGCACTCAGGCTACAGGATTCCCTTATAGAGCGTATGCCTACTCTCAGACTACAGAACACTTGGAAACAGCTTCTCTCTACATTCAATATCCAAATCTCTTGGAAACTGCATCTCTCTAGACCAATGTTACAGAACTCCCGTAAGCTGTGTCTCCTACACACAGCAGACAAAAAACACACATATAGCGAATGCCTAATTCCAGGCCACAGAACTCTTGGAAACAGCTTCTCTCTACATTCAATATACAAATCTCTTGGAAACTGCATCTCTCTAGACCAATGTTACAGAACTCCCGTAAGCTGCGTCTCCTACACACAGCAGACAAAAAACCCGCATATAGCGAATGCCTAATTCCAGGCCACAGAACTCTTGGAAACAGCTTCTGTCTACATTCAACATACAAAACTCTTGGAAACCGCATCTCTCTAGACCAATGTTACAGAACTCCCATAAGCTGCGTCTGCTGCACTCAGGCTACAGGATTCCCATAGAGAGCGTATGCCTACTCTCAGACTACAGAACTCTTGGAAACAGCTTCTCTCTACATTCAATATACAAATCTCTTGGAAACTGCATCTCTCTAGACCAATGTTACAGAACTCCCATAAGCTGCGTCTCCTACACTCAGCAGACAAAAAACCCGCATATAGCGAATAACTATGCCCAGGCTACCGAAATCGCAGAAACAGCTTCCCTCTACATTCAGCCTACGGAACTCCTGGATACTGTGTCTCTACCCTTAGGTTGTGCAACTCCCTTAAGCTGCGTCTCCTACACAGAGCATACGGAAAACCCGCATATAGCGAATGCCTAATTCAAGGACACAGAACTCTTGGAAACAGCTTTTCTCTACATTCAACATACAAAACTCTTGGAAACCGCATCTCTCTAGAACAATGTTACAGAACTCCCATAAGCTGCGTCTGCTGCACTCAGGCTACAGGATTCCCATATAGAGCATATACCTACTCACAGACTACAGAACTCTTGGAAACAGCTTCTCTCCACATTCAATATACAAATCTCTTGGAAACTGCATCTCTCTAGACCAATGTTACAGAACTCCCATAAACTGCGTCTCCTACACACAGCAGACAAAAAACCCGCATATAGCGAATGCCTAATTCCAGGCTACAGAAATCCAGTAAACAGCTTCTCCCTACACCCTGATACAGAACTTTGGTAAACTGTGTCTCTCTAATTCTAGGTTACAGAACTCACATAAGCTGCGTCGGCTGCACTCAGGCTACAGGAATCCCATATACAGCGTATGCCTACACTCAGAATACAGAACTCGTGGAAACAGCTTCTCTCAACATTCAACATACAGAACTATTGGAAACTGCATCTGTATACACAAAGCTTACAGAACTCATGAAAGCTGCATCTGCTACACAGCATACAGAATATCCGCAAATAGCGAATGCCTAATGCCAGGCCACAGAACTCTTGGAAACAGCTTCTCTCTACATTCAATATACAAATCTATTGGAAACTGCATCTCTCTAGACCAATGTTACAGAACTCCCATAAGCTGCGTCTCCTACACTCAGCATAAGGAAAACCCGCATATAGCGAATAACTATGCCCAGGCTACCAAAATTGCAGAAACAGCTTCCCTCTACATTCAGCCTACGGAACTCCTGGATACTGTGTCTCTACACTTAGGTTGTGCAACTCCCTTAAGCTGCGTCTCCTACACACAGCAGACAAAAAACCCGCATATAGCGAATGCCTATTTCCAGGCCACAGAACTCTTGGAAACAGCTTTTCTCTACATTCAACATACAAAACTCTTGGAAACCGCATCTCTCTAGACCAATGTTACAGAACTCCCATAAGCTGCGTCTCCTGCACTCAGGCTACAGGATTCCCTTATAGAGCGTATGCCTACTCTCAGACTACAGAACACTTGGAAACAGCTTCTCTCTACATTCAATATCCAAATCTCTTGGAAACTGCATCTCTCTAGACCAATGTTACAGAACTCCCGTAAGCTGTGTCTCCTACACACAGAAGACAAAAAACACACATATAGCGAATGCCTAATTCCAGGCCACAGAACTCTTGGAAACAGCTTCTCTCTACATTCAATATACAAATCTCTTGGAAACTGCATCTCTCTAGACCAATGTTACAGAACTCCCGTAAGCTGCGTCTCCTACACACAGCAGACAAAAAACCCGCATATAGCGAATGCCTAATTCCAGGCCACAGAACTCTTGGAAACAGCTTCTGTCTACATTCAACATACAAAACTCTTGGAAACCGCATCTCTCTAGACCAATGTTACAGAACTCCCATAAGCTGCGTCTGCTGCACTCAGGCTACAGGATTCCCATAGAGAGCGTATGCCTACTCTCAGACTACAGAACTCTTGGAAACAGCTTCTCTCTACATTCAATATACAAATCTCTTGGAAACTGCATCTCTCTAGACCAATGTTACAGAACTCCCATAAGCTGCGTCTCCTACACTCAGCATAAGGAAAACCCGCATATAGCGAATAACTATGCCCAGGCTACCGAAATCGCAGAAACAGCTTCCCTCTACATTCAGCCTACGGAACTCCTGGATACTGTGTCTCTACGCTTAGGTTGTGCAACTCCCTTAAGCTGCGTCTCCTACACAGAGCATACGGAAAACCCGCATATAGCGAATGCCTAATTCAAGGACACAGAACTCTTGGAAACAGCTTTTCTCTACATTCAACATACAAAACTCTTGGAAACTGCATCTCTCCAGACCAATGTTACAAAACTCCCATAAGCTGCGTCTCCTGCACTCAGGCTACAGGATTCCCATATAGAGCGTATGACTACACTCAGACTACAGAACTCTTGGAAACAGCTTCTCTCCACATTCAATATACAAATCTCTTTGAAACTGCATCTCTCTAGACCAATGTTACAGAACTCCCATAAGCTGCGTCTCCTACACACAGCAGACAAAAAACCCGCATATAGCGAATGCCTAATTCCAGGCTACAGAAATCCAGTAAACAGCTTCTCCCTACACCCTGATACAGAACTTCGGTAAACTGTGTCTCTCTAATTCTAGGTTACAGAACTCCCATAAGCTGCGTCAGCTGCACTCAGGCTACAGGAATCCCATATACAGCGTATGCCTACACTCAGAATACAGAACTCGTGGAAACAGCTTCTCTCAACATTCAACATACAGAACTATTGGAAACTGCATCTGTATACACAAAGCTTACAGAACTCATGAAAACTGCATCTGCTACACAGCATACAGAATATCCGCAAATAGCGCATGCCTAATTCCAGGCCACAGAACTCTTGGAAACAGCTTCTCTCTACATTCAATATACAAATCTCTTGGAAACTGCATCTCTCTAGACCAATGTTACAGAACTCCCGTAAGCTGTGTCTCCTACACACAGCAGACAAAAAACCCGCATACAGCGAATGCCTAATTCCAGGCCACAGAACTCTTGGAAACAGCTTTTCTCTACATTCAACATACAAAACTCTTGGAAACCGCATCTCTCTAGACCAATGTTACAGAACTCCCATAAGCTGCGTCTGCTGCACTCAGGCTACAGGATTCCCATAGAGAGCGTATGCCTACTCTCAGACTACAGAACTCTTGGAAACAGCTTCTCTCTACATTCAATATACAAATCTCTTGGAAACTGCATCTCTCTAGACCAATGTTACAGAACTCCCATAAGCTGCGTCTCCTACACTCAGCATAAGGAAAACCCGCATATAGCGAATAACTATGCCCAGGCTACCGAAATTGCAGAAACAGCTTCCCTCTACATTCAGCCTACGGAACTCCTGGATACTGTGTCTCTACGCTTAGGTTGTGCAACTCCCTTAAGCTGCGTCTCCTACACAGAGCATACGGAAAACCCGCATATAGCGAATGCCTAATTCAAGGACACAGAACTCTTGGAAACAGCTTTTCTCTACATTCAACATACAAAACTCTTGGAAACCGCATCTCTCTAGACCAATGTTACAGAACTCCCATAAGCTGCGTCTGCTGCACTCAGGCTACAGGATTCCCATAGAGAGCATATACCTACTCACAGACTACAGAACTCTTGGAAACAGCTTCTCTCCACATTCAATATACAAATCTCTTGGAAACTGCATCTCTCTAGACCAATGTTACAGAACTCCCATAAGCTGCGTCTCCTACACACAGCAGACAAAAAACCCGCATATAGTGAATGCCTAATTCCAGGCTACAGAAATCCAGTAAACAGCTTCTCCCTACACCCTGATACAGAACTTCGGTAAACTGTGTCTCTCTAATTCTAGGTTACAGAACTCCCATAAGCTGCGTCGGCTGCACTCAGGCTACAGGAATCCCATATACAGCGTATGCCTACACTCAGAATACAGAACTCGTGGAAACAGCTTCTCTCAACATTCAACATACAGAACTATTGGAAACTGCATCTGTATACACAAAGCTTACAGAACTCATGAAAGCTGCATCTGCTACACAGCATACAGAATATCCGCAAATAGCGAATGCCTAATTCCAGGCCACAGAACTCTTGGAAACAGCTTCTCTCTACATTCAATATACAAATCTATTGGAAACTGCATCTCTCTAGACCAATGTTACAGAACTCCCATAAGCTGCGTCTCCTACACTCAGCATAAGGAAAACCCGCATATAGCGAATAACTATGCCCAGGCTACCGAAATCGCAGAAACAGCTTCCCTCTACATTCAGCCTACGGAATTCCTGGATACTGTGTCTCTACACTTAGGTTGTGCAACTCCCTTAAGCTGCGTCTCCTACACACAGCAGACAAAAAACCCGCATATAGCGAATGCCTATTTCCAGGCCACAGAACTCTTGGAAACAGCTTTTCTCTACATTCAACATACAAAACTCTTGGAAACCGCATCTCTCTAGACCAATGTTACAGAACTCCCATAAGCTGCGTCTCCTGCACTCAGGCTACAGGATTCCCTTCTAGAGCGTATGCCTACTCTCAGACTACAGAACACTTGGAAACAGCTTCTCTCTACATTCAATATACAAATCTCTTGGAAACTGCATCTCTCTAGACCAATCTTACAGAACTCCCGTAAGCTGTGTCTCCTACACACAGCAGACAAAAAACCCACATATAGCGAATGCCTAATTCCAGGCCACAGAACTATTGGAAACAGCTTCTCTCTACATTCAATATACAAATCTCTTGGAAACTGCATCTCTCTAGACCAATGTTACAGAACTCCCGTAAGCTGCGTCTCCTACACACAGCAGACAAAAAACCCGCATATAGCGAATGCCTAATTCCAGGCCACAGAACTCTTGGAAACAGCTTTTCTCTACATTCAACATACAAAACTCTTGGAAACCGCATCTCTCTAGACCAATGTTACAGAACTCCCATAAGCTGCGTCGGCTGCACTCAGGCTACAGGATTCCCATAGAGAGCGTATGCCTACTCTCAGACTACAGAACTCTTGGAAACAGCTTCTCTCTACATTCAATATACAAATCTCTTGGAAACTGCATCTCTCTAGACCAATGTTACAGAACTCCCATAAGCTGCGTCTCCTACACTCAGCATAAGGAAAACCCGCATATAGCGAATAACTATGCCCAGGCTACCGAAATCGCAGAAACAGCTTCCCTCTACATTCAGCCTACGGAACTCCTGGATACTGTGTCTCTACGCTTAGGTTGTGCAACTCCCTTAAGCTGCGTCTCCTACACAGAGCATACGGAAACCCGCATATAGCGAATGCCTAATTCAAGGACACAGAACTCTTGGAAACAGCTTTTCTCTACATTCAACATACAAAACTCTTGGAAACCGCATCTCTCTAGACCAATGTTACAGAACTCCCATAAGCTGCGTCTGCTGCACTCAGGCTACAGGATTCCCATAGAGAGCATATACCTACTCACAGACTACAGAACTCTTGGAAACAGCTTCTCTCCACATTCAATATACAAATCTCTTGGAAACTGCATCTCTCTAGACCAATGTTACAGAACTCCCATAAACTGCGTCTCCTACACACAGCAGACAAAAAACCCGCATATAGCGAATGCCTAATTCCAGGCTACAGAAATCCAGTAAACAGCTTCTCCCTACACCCTGATACAGAACTTCGGTAAACTGTGTCTCTCTAATTCGAGGTTACAGAACTCCCATAAGCTGCGTCGGCTGCACTCAGGCTACAGGAATCCCATTTACAGCGTATGCCTACACTCAGAATACAGAACTCGTGGAAACAGCTTCTCTCAACATTCAACATACAGAACTATTGGAAACTGCATCTGTATACACAAAGCTTACAGAACTCATGAAAGCTGCATCTGCTACACAGCATACAGAATATCCGCAAATAGCGAATGCCTAATTCCAGGCCACAGAACTCTTGGAAACAGCTTCTCTCTACATTCAATATACAAATCTATTGGAAACTGCATCTCTCTAGACCAATGTTACAGAACTCCCATAAGCTGCGTCTCCTACACTCAGCATAAGGAAAACCCGCATATAGCGAATAACTATGCCCAGGCTACCGAAATCGCAGAAACAGCTTCCCTCTACATTCAGCCTACGGAACTCCTGGATACTGTGTCTCTACACTTAGGTTGTGCAACTCCCTTAAGCTGCGTCTCCTACACACAGCAGACAAAAAACCCGCATATAGCGAATGCCTATTTCCAGGCCACAGAACTCTTGGAAACAGCTTTTCTCTACATTCAACATACAAAACTCTTGGAAACCGCATCTCTCTAGACCAATGTTACAGAACTCCCATAAGCTGCGTCTCCTGCACTCAGGCTACAGGATTCCCTTCTAGAGCGTATGCCTACTCTCAGACTACAGAACACTTGGAAACAGCTTCTCTCTACATTCAATATCCAAATCTCTTGGAAACTGCATCTCTCTAGACCAATGTTACAGAACTCCCGTAAGCTGTGTCTCCTACACACAGCAGACAAAAAACCCACATATAGCGAATGCCTAATTCCAGGCCACAGAACTCTTGGAAACAGCTTCTCTCTACATTCAATATACAAATCTCTTGGAAACTGCATCTCTCTAGACCAATGTTACAGAACTCCCGTAAGCTGCGTCTCCTACACACAGCAGACAAAAAACCCGCATATAGCGCATGCCTAATTCCAGGCCACAGAACTCTTGGAAACAGCTTTTCTCTACATTCAACATACAAAACTCTTGGAAACCGCATCTCTCTAGACCAATGTTACAGAACTCCCATAAGCTGCGTCTGCTGCACTCAGGCTACAGGATTCCCATAGAGAGCGTATGCCTACTCTCAGACTACAGAACTCTTGGAAACAGCTTCTCTCTACATTCAATATACAAATCTCTTGGAAACTGCATCTCTCTAGACCAATGTTACAGAACTCCCATAAGCTGCGTCTCCTACACTCAGCATAAGGAAAACCCGCATATAGCGAATAACTATGCCCAGGCTACCGAAATCGCAGAAACAGCTTCCCTCTACATTCAGCCTACGGAACTCCTGGATACTGTGTCTCTACGCTTAGGTTGTGCAACTCCCTTAAGCTGCGTCTCCTACACAGAGCATACGGAAAACCCGCATATAGCGAATGCCTAATTCAAGGACACAGAACTCTTGGAAACAGCTTTTCTCTACATTCAACATACAAAACTCTTGGAAACCGCATCTCTCTAGACCAATGTTACAGAACTCCCATAAGCTGCGTCTGCTGCACTCAGGCTACAGGATTCCCATATAGAGCATATACCTACTCACAGACTACAGAACTCTTGGAAACAGCTTCTCTCCACATTCAATATACAAATCTCTTGGAAACGGCATCTCTCTAGACCAATGTTACACAACTCCCATAAGCTGCGTCTCCTACACACAGCAGACAAAAAACCCGCATATAGCGAATGCCTAATTCCAGGCTACAGAAATCCAGTAAACAGCTTCTCCCTACACCCTGATACAGAACTTCGGTAAACTGTGTCTTTCTAATTCTAGGTTACAGAACTCCCATAAGCTGCGTCGGCTGCACTCAGGCTACAGGAACCCCATATACAGTGTATGCCTACACTCAGAATACAGAACTCGTGGAAACAGCTTCTCTCAACATTCAACATAGAGAACTATTGGAAACTGCATCTGTATACACAAAGCTTACAGAACTCATGAAAGCTGCATCTGCTACACAGCATACAGAATATCCGCAAATAGCGAATGCCTAATGCCAGGCCACAGAACTCTTGGAAACAGCTTCTCTCTACATTCAATATACAAATCTATTGGAAACTGAATCTCTCTAGACCAATGTTACACAACTCCCGTAAGCTGCGTCTCCTACACTCAGCATAAGGAAAACCCGCATATAGCGAATGCCTAATTCCAAGCCACAGAACTCTTGGAAACAGCTTTTCTCTACATTCAACATACAAAACTCTTGGAAACCGCATCTCTCTAGAACAATGTTACAGAACTCCCATAAGCTGCGTCTGCTGCACTCAGGCTACAGGATTCCCATATAGAGCATATACCTACTCTCAGACTACAGAACTCTTGGAAACAGCTTCTCTCCACATTCAATATACAAATCTCTTGGAAACTGCATCTCTCTAGACCAATGTTACAGAACTCCCATAAGCTGCGTCTCCTACACACAGCAGACAAAAAACCCGCATATAGCGAATGCCTAATTCCAGGCTACAGAAATCCAGTAAACAGCTTCTCCCTACACCCTGATACAGAACTTCGGTAAACTGTGTCTCTCTAATTCGAGGTTACAGAACTCCCATAAGCTGCGTCGGCTGCACTCAGGCTACAGGAATCCCATATACAGCGTATGCCTACACTCAGAATACAGAACTCGTGGAAACAGCTTCTCTCAACATTCAACATACAGAACTATTGGAAACTGCATCTGTATACACAAAGCTTACAGAACTCATGAAAGCTTCATCTGCTACACAGCATACAGAATATCCGCAAATAGCGAATGCCTAATTCCAGGCCACAGAACTCTTGGAAACAGCTTCTCTCTACATTCAATATACAAATCTATTGGAAACTGAATCTCTCTAGACCAATGTTACACAACTCCCGTAAGCTGCGTCTCCTACACACAGCAGACAAAAAACCCGCATATAGCGAATGCCTATTTCCAGGCCACAGAACTCTTGGAAACAGCTTTTCTCTACATTCAACATACAAAACTCTTGGAAACCCCATCTCTCTAGACCAATGTTACAGAACTCCCATAAGCTGCGTCTGCTGCACTCAGGCTACAGGATTCCCATAGAGAGCGTATGCCTACTCTCAGACTACAGAACTCTTGGAAACAGCTTCTCTCTACATTCAATATACAAATCTCTTGGAAACTGCATCTCTCTAGACCAATGTTACAGAACTCCCATAAGCTGCGTCTCCTACACTCAGCATAAGGAAAACCCGCATATAGCGAATAACTATGCCCAGGCTACCGAAATCGCAGAAACAGCTTCCCTCTACATTCAGCCTACGGAACTCCTGGATACTGTGTCTCTACGCTTAGGTTGTGCAACTCCCTTAAGCTGCGTCTCCTACACAGAGCATACGGAAAACCCGCATATAGCGAATGCCTAATTCAAGGACACAGAACTCTTGGAAACAGCTTTTCTCTACATTCAACATACAATATTCTTGGAAACCGCATCTCTCTAGACCAATGTTACAGAACTCCCATAAGCTGCGTCTGCTGCACTCAGGCTACAGGATTCCCATAGAGAGCATATACCTACTCACAGACTACAGAACTCTTGGAAACAGCTTCTCTCCACATTCAATATACAAATCTCTTGGAAACTGCATCTCTCTAGACCAATGTTACAGAACTCCCATAAGCTGCGTCTCCTACACACAGCAGACAAAAAACCCGCATATAGCGAATGCCTAATTCCAGGCTACAGAAATCCAGTAAACAGCTTCTCCCTACACCTTCATACAGAACTTCGGTAAACTGTGTCTCTCTAATTCGAGGTTACAGAACTCCCATAAGCTGCGTCGGCTGCACTCAGGCTACAGGAATCCCATATACAGCGTATGCCTACACTCAGAATACAGAACTCGTGGAAACAGCTTCTCTCAACATTCAACATACAGAACTATTGGAAACTGCATCTGTATACACAAAGCTTACAGAACTCATGAAAGCTGCATCTGCTACACAGCATACAGAATATCCGCAAATAGCGAATGCCTAATTCCAGGCCACAGAACTCTTGGAAACAGCTTCTCTCTACATTCAATATACAAATCTATTGGAAACTGCATCTCTCTAGACCAATGTTACAGAACTCCCATAAGCTGCGTCTCCTACACTCAGCATAAGGAAAACCCGCATATAGCGAATAACTATGCCCAGGCTACCGAAATCGCAGAAACAGCTTCTCTCTACATTCAGCCTACGGAACTCCTGGATACTGTGTCTCTACCCTTAGGTTGTTCAACTCCCTTAAGCTGGGCCTCCAACACAGAGCATACGGAAAACCCGCATATAGCGAATGCCTAATTCAAGGACACAGAACTCTTGGAAACTGCTTTTCTCTACATTCAACATACAAAACTCTTGGAAACCACATCTCTCCAGACCAATGTTACAGAACTCCCGTAAGCTGCGTCTCCTGCACTCAGGCTACAGGATTCCCATATAGAGCGTATGCCTACTCTCAGACTACAGAACTCTTGGAAACAGCTTCTCTCTACATTCAATATACAAATCTCTTGGAAACTGCATCTCTCTAGACCAATCTTACAGAACTCCCGTAAGCTGTGTCTCCTACACACAGCAGACAAAAAACCCACATATAGCGAATGCCTAATTCCAGGCCAAAGAACTCTTGGAAACAGCTTCTCTCTACATTCAACATACAAAACTCTTGGAAACCGCATCTCTCTAGACCAATGTTATAGAACTCCCATAAGCTGCGTCTGATACACTCAGCATACAGAAAACCCGCGTATAGTGAATACCTGCTCATAGGCTACAGAATTCTTGGAAACAGCTTCTGTCTACATTCAACATACAAAACTCTTGGAAACCGCATCTCTCTAGACCAATGTTACAGAACTCCCATAAGCTGCGTCTGCTGCACTCAGGCTACAGGATTCCCATAGAGAGCATATACCTACTCACAGACTACAGAACTCTTGGAAACAGCTTCTCTCCACATTCAATATACAAATCTCTTGGAAACTGCATCTCTCTAGACCAATGTTACAGAACTCCCATAAGCTGCGTCTCCTACACACAGCAGACAAAAAACCCGCATATAGCGAATGCCTAATTCCAGGCTACAGAAATCCAGTAAACAGCTTCTCCCTACACCCTGATACAGAACTTCGGTAAACTGTGTCTCTCTAATTCTAGGTTACAGAACTCCCATAAGCTGCATTGGCTGTACTCAGGCTACAGGAATCCCATATACAGCGTATGCCTACTCTCAGAATACAGAACTCGTGGAAACAGCTTCTCTCAACATTCAACATACAGAACTATTGGAAACTGCATCTGTATACACAGACTTACAGAACTCATGAAAGCTGCATCTGCTACAAAGCATACAGAATATCCGCAAATAGCGAATGCCTAATGCCAGGCCACAGAACTCTTGGAAACAGCTTCTCTCTACATTCAATATACAAATCTATTGGAAACTGAATCTCTCTAGACCAATGTTACACAACTCCCGTAAGCTGCGTCTCCTACACACAGCAGACAAAAAACCCGCATATAGCGAATGCCTAATTCCAAGCCACAGAACTCTTGGAAACAGCTTTTCTCTACATTCAACATACAAAACTCTTGGAAACTGCATCTCTCTAGACCAATGTTACAGAACTCCCATAAGCTGCGTCTGCTGCACTCAGGCTACAGGATTCCCATAGAGATCGTATGCCTACTCTCAGACTACAGAACTCTTGGAAACAGCTTCTCTCTACATTCAATATACAAATCTATTGGAAACTGCATCTCTCTAGACCAATGTTACAGAACTCCCATAAGCTGCGTCTCCTACACTCAGCATAAGGAAAACCCGCATATAGCGATTGCCTAATTCCAGGCTACCGAAATCGCAGAAACAGCTTCTCTCTACATTCAGCCTACGGAACTCCTGGATACTGTGTCTCTACCCTTAGGTTGTGCAACTCCCTTAAGCTGGGCCTCCTACACAGAGCATACGGAAAACCCGCATATAGCGAATGCCTAATTCAAGGACACAGAACTCTTGGAAACAGCTTCTGTCTACATTCAACATACAAAACTCTTGGAAACTGCATCTCTCCAGACCAATGTTACAGAACTCCCATAAGCTGCGTCTCCTACACTCAGCATAAGGAAAACCCGCATATAGCGAATGCCTAATTCCAAGCCACAGAACTCTTGGAAACAGCTTTTCTCTACATTCAACATACAAAACTCTTGGAAACCGCATCTCTCTAGACCAATGTTACAGAACTCCCATAAGCTGCGTCTGCTGCACTCAGGCTACAGGATTCCCATAGAATGCATATACCTACTCACAGACTACAGAACTCTTGGAAACAGCTTCTCTCCACATTCAATATACAAATCTCTTGGAAACTGCATCTCTCTAGACCAATGTTACAGAACTCCCATAAGCTGCGTCTCCTACACACAGCAGACAAATAACCCGCATATAGCGAATGCCTAATTCCAGGCTACAGAAATCCAGTAAACAGCTTCTCCCTACACCCTGATACAGAACTTCGGTAAACTGTGTCTCTCTAATTCTAGGTTACAGAACTCCCATAAGCTGCGTCGGCTGCACTCAGGCTACAGGAATCCCATATACAGCGTATGCCTACACTCAGAATACAGAACTCGTGGAAACAGCTTCTCTCAACATTCAACATACAGAACTATTGGAAACTGCATCTGTATACACAAAGCTTACAGAACTCATGAAAGCTGCATCTGCTACACAGCATACAGAATATCCGCAAATAGCGAATGCCTAATTCCAGGCCACAGAACTCTTGGAAACAGCTTCTCTCTACATTCAATATACAAATCTATTGGAAACTGAATCTCTCTAGACCAATGTTACAGAACTCCCATAAGCTGCGTCTCCTACACTCAGCAGACAAAAAACCCGCATATAGCGAATAACTATGCCCAGGCTACCGAAATCGCAGAAACAGCTTCCCTCTACATTCAGCCTACAGAACTCCTGGATACTGTGTCTCTACACTTAGGTTGTGCAACTCCCTTAAGCTGCGTCTCCTACACACAGCAGACAAAAAACCCGCATATAGCGAATGCCTATTTCCAGGCCACAGAACTCTTGGAAACAGCTTTTCTCTACATTCAACATACAAAACTCTTGGAAACCGCATCTCTCTAGACCAATGTTACAGAACTCCCATAAGCTGCGTCTCCTGCACTCAGGCTACAGAATTCCCTTATAGAGCGCATGCCTACTCTCAGACTACAGAACACTTGGAAACAGCTTCTCTCTACATTCAATATCCAAATCTCTTGGAAACTGCATCTCTCTAGACCAATGTTACAGAACTCCCGTAAGCTGTGTCTCCTACACACAGCAGACAAAAAACCCACATATAGCGAATGCCTAATTCCAGGCCACAGAACTCTTGGAAACAGCTTCTCTCTACATTCAATATACAAATCTCTTGGAAACTGCATCTCTCTAGACCAATGTTACAGAACTCCCATAAGCTGCGTCTCCTACACACAGCAGACAAAAAACCCGCATATAGCGAATGCCTAATTCCAGGCTACAGAAATCCAGTAAACAGCTTCTCCCTACACCTTCATACAGAACTTCGGTAAACTGTGTCTCTCTAATTCGAGGTTACAGAACTCCCATAAGCTGCGTCGGCTGCACTCAGGCTACAGGAATCCCATATACAGCGTATGCCTACACTCAGAATACAGAACTCGTGGAAACAGCTTCTCTCAACATTCAACATACAGAACTATTGGAAACTGCATCTGTATACACAAAGCTTACAGAACTCATGAAAGCTGCATCTGCTACACAGCATACAGAATATCCGCAAATAGCGAATGCCTAATTCCAGGCCACAGAACTCTTGGAAACAGCTTCTCTCTACATTCAATATACAAATCTATTGGAAACTGCATCTCTCTAGACCAATGTTACAGAACTCCCATAAGCTGCGTCTCCTACACTCAGCATAAGGAAAACCCGCATATAGCGAA
Source organism: Lepus europaeus (assembly GCF_033115175.1). NCBI lineage: Eukaryota > Metazoa > Chordata > Mammalia > Lagomorpha > Leporidae > Lepus > Lepus europaeus. The sequence continues at coordinate 50,890,845 of NC_084835.1, forward strand.
TAACTATGCCCAGGCTACCGAAATCGCAGAAACAGCTTCTCTCTACATTCAGCCTACAGAACTCCTGGATACTGTGTCTCTACCCTTAGGTTGTTCAACTCCCTTAAGCTGGGCCTCCTACACAGAGCATACGGAAAACCCGCATATAGCGAATGCCTAATTCAAGGACACAGAACTCTTGGAAACTGCTTTTCTCTACATTCAACATACAAAACTCTTGGAAACCACATCTCTCTAGACCAATGTTACAGAACTCCCGTAAGCTGCGTCTCCTGCACTCAGGCTACAGGATTCCCATATAGAGCGTATGCCTACTCTCAGACTACAGAACTATTGGAAACAGCTTCTCTACATTCAATATACAAATCTCTTGGAAACTGCATCTCTCTAGACCAATGTTACAGAACTCCCGTAAGCTGTGTCTCCTACACACAGCAGACAAAAAACCCACATATAGCGAATGCCTAATTCCAGGCCACAGAACTCTTGGAAACAGCTTCTGTCTACATTCAACATACAAAACTCTTGGAAACCGCATCTCTCTAGACCAATGTTATAGAACTCCCATAAGCTGGGTCTGATACACTCAGCATACAGAAAACCCGCGTATAGTGAATACCTGCTCATAGGCTACAGAATTCTTGGAAACAGCTTCTGTCTACATTCAACATACAAAACTCTTGGAAACCGCATCTCTCTAGACCAAATTTACAGAACTCCCATAAGCTGCGTCTGCTGCACTCAGGCTACAGGATTCCCATAGAGAGCATATACCTACTCACAGACTACAGAACTCTTGGAAACAGCTTCTCTCCACATTCAATATACAAATCTCTTGGAAACTGCATCTCTCTAGACCAATGTTACAGAACTCCCATAAGCTGCGTCTCCTACACACAGCAGACAAAAAACCCGCATATAGCGAATGCCTAATTCCAGGCTACAGAAATCCAGTAAACAGCTTCTCCCTACACCCTGATACAGAACTTCGGTAAACTGTGTCTCTCTAATTCTAGGTTACAGAACTCCCATAAGCTGCATTGGCTGTACTCAGGCTACAGGAATCCCATATACAGCGTATGCCTACTCTCAGAATACAGAACTCGTGGAAACAGCTTCTCTCAACATTCAACATACAGAACTATTGGAAACTGCATCTGTATACACAGACTTACAGAACTCATGAAAGCTTCATCTGCTACACAGCATACAGAATATCCGCAAATAGCGAATGCCTAATGCCAGGCCACAGAACTCTTGGAAACAGCTTCTCTCTACATTCAATATACAAATCTATTGGAAACTGAATCTCTCTAGACCAATGTTACACAACTCCCGTAAGCTGCGTCTCCTACACACAGCAGACAAAAAACCCGCATATAGCGAATGCCTCATTCCAAGCCACAGAACTCTTGGAAACAGCTTTTCTCTACATTCAACATACAAAACTCTTGGAAACCGCATCTCTCTAGACCAATGTTACAGAACTCCCATAAGCTGCGTCTGCTGCACTCAGGCTACAGGATTCCCATAGAGATCGTATGCCTACTCTCAGACTACAGAACTCTTGGAAACAGCTTCTCTCTACATTCAATATACAAATCTATTGGAAACTGCATCTCTCTAGACCAATGTTACAGAACTCCCATAAGCTGCGTCTCCTACACTCAGCATAAGGAAAACCCGCATATAGCGAATGCCTAATTCCAGGCTACCGAAATCGCAGAAACAACTTCTCTCTACATTCAGCCTACGGAACTCCTGGATACTGTGTCTCTACCCTTAGGTTGTGCAACTCCCTTAAGCTGGGCCTCCTACACAGAGCATACGGAAAACCCGCATATAGCAAATGACTAATTCAAGGACACAGAACTCTTGGAAACAGCTTCTGTCTACATTCAACATACAAAACTCTTGGAAACTGCATCTCTCCAGAACAATGTTACAGAACTCCCATAAGCTGCGTCTGCTGCACTCAGGCTACAGGATTCCCATAGAGAGCATATACCTACTCACAGACTACAGAACTCTTGGAAACAGCTTCTCTCCACATTCAATATACAAATCTCTTGGAAACTGCATCTCTCTAGACCAATGTTACAGAACTCCCATAAGCTGCGTCTCCTACACACAGCAGACAAAAAACCCGCATATAGCGAATGCCTAATTCCAGGCTACAGAAATCCAGTAAACAGCTTCTCCCTACACCCTGATACAGAACTTCGGTAAACTGTGTCTCTCTAATTCTAGGTTACAGAACTCCCATAAGCTGCGTCGGCTGCACTCAGGCTACAGGAATCCCATATACAGCGTATGCCTACACTCAGAATACAGAACTCGTGGAAACAGCTTCTCTCAACATTCAACATACAGAACTATTGGAAACTGCATCTGTATACACAAAGCTTACAGAACTCATGAAAACTGCATCTGCTACACAGCATACAGAATATCCGCAAATAGCGAATGCCTAATTCCAGGCCACAGAACTCTTGGAAACAGCTTCTCTCTACATTCAATATACAAATCTATTGGAAACTGAATCTCTCTAGACCAATGTTACACAACTCCCGTAAGCTGCGTCTCCTACACACAGCAGACAAAAAACCCGCATACAGCAAATGCCTAATTCCAGGCCACAGAACTCTTGGAAACAGCTTTTCTCTACATTCAACATACAAAACTCTTGGAAACCGCATCTCTCTAGACCAATGTTACAGAACTCCCATAAGCTGCGTCTGCTGCACTCAGGCTACAGGATTCCCATAGAGAGCGTATGCCTACTCTCAGACTACAGAACTCTTGGAAACAGCTTCTCTCTACATTCAATATACAAATCTCTTGGAAACTGCATCTCTCTAGACCAATGTTACAGAACTCCCATAAGCTGCGTCTCCTACACTCAGCATAAGGAAAACCCGCATATAGCGAATAACTATGCCCAGGCTACCGAAATCGCAGAAACAGCTTCCCTCTACATTCAGCCTACGGAACTCCTGGATACTGTGTCTCTACGCTTAGGTTGTGCAACTCCCTTAAGCTGCGTCTCCTACACAGAGCATACGGAAAACCCGCATATAGCGAATGCCTAATTCAAGGACACAGAACTCTTGGAAACAGCTTTTCTCTACATTCAACATACAAAACTCTTGGAAACCGCATCTCTCTAGACCAATGTTACAGAACTCCCATAAGCTGCGTCTGCTGCACTCAGGCTACAGGATTCCCATAGAGAGCATATACCTACTCACAGACTACAGAACTCTTGGAAACAGCTTCTCTCCACATTCAATATACAAATCTCTGGGAAACTGCATCTCTCTAGACCAATGTTACAGAACTCCCATAAGCTGCGTCTCCTACACACAGCAGACAAAAAACCCGCATATAGCGAATGCCTAATTCCAGGCTACAGAAATCCAGTAAACAGCTTCTCCCTACACCTTCATACAGAACTTCGGTAAACTGTGTCTCTCTAATTCGAGGTTACAGAACTCCCATAAGCTGCGTCGGCTGCACTCAGGCTACAGGAATCCCATATACAGCGTATGCCTACACTCAGAATACAGAACTCGTGGAAACAGCTTCTCTCAACATTCAACATACAGAACTATTGGAAACTGCATCTGTATACACAAAGCTTACAGAACTCATGAAAGCTGCATCTGCTACACAGCATACAGAATATCCGCAAATAGCGAATGCCTAATTCCAGGCCACAGAACTCTTGGAAACAGCTTCTCTCTACATTCAATATACAAATCTATTGGAAACTGCATCTCTCTAGACCAATGTTACAGAACTCCCATAAGCTGCGTCTCCTACACTCAGCATAAGGAAAACCCGCATATAGCGAATAACTATGCCCAGGCTACCGAAATCGCAGAAACAGCTTCTCTCTACATTCAGCCTACGGAACTCCTGGATACTGTGTCTCTACCCTTAGGTTGTTCAACTCCCTTAAGCTGGGCCTCCTACACAGAGCATACGGAAAACCCGCATATAGCGAATGCCTAATTCAAGGCCACAGAACTCTTGGAAACTGCTTTTCTCTACATTCAACATACAAAACTCTTGGAAACCACATCTCTCTAGACCAATGTTACAGAACTCCCGTAAGCTGCGTCTCCTGCACTCAGGCTACAGGATTCCCATATAGAGCGTATGCCTACTCTCAGACTACAGAACTCTTGGAAACAGCTTCTCTCTACATTCAATATACAAATCTCTTGGAAACTGCATCTCTCTAGACCAATCTTACAGAACTCCCGTAAGCTGTGTCTCCTACACACAGCAGACAAAAAACCCACATATAGCGAATGCCTAATTCCAGGCCACAGAACTCTTGGAAACAGCTTCTGTCTACATTCAACATACAAAACTCTTGGAAAACGCATCTCTCTAGACCAATGTTATAGAACTCCCATAAGCTGGGTCTGATACACTCAGCATACAGAAAACCCGCGTATAGTGAATACCTGCTCATAGGCTACAGAATTCTTGGAAACAGCTTCTGTCTACATTCAACATACAAAACTCTTGGAAACCGCATCTCTCTAGACCAAATTTACAGAACTCCCATAAGCTGCGTCTGCTGCACTCAGGCTACAGGATTCCCATAGAGAGCATATACCTACTCACAGACTACAGAACTCTTGGAAACAGCTTCTCTCCACATTCAATATACAAATCTCTTGGAAACTGCATCTCTCTAGACCAATGTTACAGAACTCCCATAAGCTGCGTCTCCTACACACAGCAGACAAAAAACCCGCATATAGCGAATGCCTAATTCCAGGCTACAGAAATCCAGTAAACAGCTTCTCCCTACACCCTGATACAGAACTTCGGTAAACTGTGTCTCTCTAATTCTAGGTTACAGAACTCCCATAAGCTGCATTGGCTGTACTCAGGAGACAGGAATCCCATATACAGCGTATGCCTACTCTCAGAATACAGAACTCGTGGAAACAGCTTCTCTCAACATTCAACATACAGAACTATTGGAAACTGCATCTGTATACACAGACTTACAGAACTCATGAAAGCTGCATCTGCTACACAGCATACAGAATATCCGCAAATAGCGAATGCCTAATGCCAGGCCACAGAACTCTTGGAAACAGCTTCTCTCTACATTCAATATACAAATCTATTGGAAACTGAATCTCTCTAGACCAATGTTACACAACTCCCGTAAGCTGCGTCTCCTACACACAGCAGACAAAAAACCCGCATATAGCGAATGCCTCATTCCAAGCCACAGAACTCTTGGAAACAGCTTTTCTCTACATTCAACATACAAAACTCTTGGAAACCGCATCTCTCTAGACCAATGTTACAGAACTCCCATAAGCTGCGTCTGCTGCACTCAGGCTACAGGATTCCCATAGAGAGCGTATGCCTACTCTCAGACTACAGAACTCTTGGAAACAGCTTCTCTCTACATTCAATATACAAATCTATTGGAAACTGCATCTCTCTAGACCAATGTTACAGAACTCCCATAAGCTGCGTCTCCTACACTCAGCATAAGGAAAACCCGCATATAGCGAATGCCTAATTCCAGGCTACCGAAATCGCAGAAACAGCTTCTCTCTACATTCAGCCTACGGAACTCCTGGATACTGTGTCTCTACCCTTAGGTTGTGCAACTCCCTTAAGCTGGGCCTCCTACACAGAGCATACGGAAAACCCGCATATAGCGAATGACTAATTCAAGGACACAGAACTCTTGGAAACAGCTTCTGTCTACATTCAACATACAAAACTCTTGGAAACTGCATCTCTCCAGACCAATGTTACAGAACTCCCATAAGCTGCGTCTGCTGCACTCAGGCTACAGGATTCCCATAGAGAGCATATACCTACTCACAGACTACAGAACTCTTGGAAACAGCTTCTCTCCACATTCAATATACAAATCTCTTGGAAACTGCATCTCTCTAGACCAATGTTACAGAACTCCCATAAGCTGCGTCTCCTACACACAGCAGACAAAAAACCCGCATATAGCGAATGCCTAATTCCAGGCTACAGAAATCCAGTAAACAGCTTCTCCCTACACCCTGATACAGAACTTCGGTAAACTGTGTCTCTCTAATTCTAGGTTACAGAACTCCCATAAGCTGCGTCGGCTGCACTCAGGCTACAGGAATCCCATATACAGCGTATGCCTACACTCAGAATACAGAACTCGTGGAAACAGCTTCTCTCAACATTCAACATACAGAACTATTGGAAACTGCATCTGTATACACAAAGCTTACAGAACTCATGAAAACTGCATCTGCTACACAGCATACAGAATATCCGCAAATAGCGAATGCCTAATTCCAGGCCACAGAACTCTTGGAAACAGCTTCTCTCTACATTCAATATACAAATCTATTGGAAACTGAGTCTCTCTAGACCAATGTTACACAACTCCCGTAAGCTGCGTCTCCTACACACAGCAGACAAAAAACCCGCATACAGCGAATGCCTAATTCCAGGCCACAGAACTCTTGGAAACAGCTTTTCTCTACATTCAACATACAAAACTCTTGGAAACCGCATCTCTCTAGACCAATGTTACAGAACTCCCATAAGCTGCGTCTGCTGCACTCAGGCTACAGGATTCCCATAGAGAGCGTATGCCTACTCTCAGACTACAGAACTCTTGGAAACAGCTTCTCTCTACATTCAATATACAAATCTCTTGGAAACTGCATCTCTCTAGACCAATGTTACAGAACTCCCATAAGCTGCGTCTCCTACACTCAGCATAAGGAAAACCCGCATATAGCGAATAACTATGCCCAGGCTACCGAAATCGCAGAAACAGCTTCCCTCTACATTCAGCCTACGGAACTCCTGGATACTGTGTCTCTACGCTTAGGTTGTGCAACTCCCTTAAGCTGCGTCTCCTACACAGAGCATACGGAAAACCCGCATATAGCGAATGCCTAATTCAAGGACACAGAACTCTTGGAAACAGCTTTTCTCTACATTCAACATACAAAACTCTTGGAAACCGCATCTCTCTAGACCAATGTTACAGAACTCCCATAAGCTGCGTGTCCTGCACTCAGGCTACAGGATTCCCATAGAGAGCATATACCTACTCACAGACTACAGAACTCTTGGAAACAGCTTCTCTCCACATTCAATATACAAATCTCTTGGAAACTGCATCTCTCTAGACCAATGTTACAGAACTCCCATAAGCTGCGTCTCCTACACACAGCAGACAAAAAACCCGCATATAGCGAATGCCTAATTCCAGGCTACAGAAATCCAGTAAACAGCTTCTCCCTACACCCTGATACAGAACTTCGGTAAACTGTGTCTCTCTAATTCGAGGTTACAGAACTCCCATAAGCTGCGTCGGCTGCACTCAGGCTACAGGAATCCCATATACAGCGTATGCCTACACTCAGAATACAGAACTCGTGGAAACAGCTTCTCTCAACATTCAACATACAGAACTATTGGAAACTGCATCTGTATACACAAAGCTTACAGAACTCATGAAAGCTGCATCTGCTACACAGCATACAGAATATCCGCAAATAGCGAATGCCTAATTCCAGGGCACAGAACTCTTGGAAACAGCTTCTCTCTACATTCAATATACAAATCTATTGGAAACTGAATCTCTCTAGACCAATGTTACAGAACTCCCATAAGCTGCGTCTCCTACACTCAGCATAAGGAAAACCCGCATATAGCGAATAACTATGCCCAGGCTACCGAAATCGCAGAAACAGCTTCCCTCTACATTCAGCCTATAGAACTCCTGGATACTGTGTCTCTACACTTAGGTTGTGCAACTCCCTTAAGCTGTGTCTCCTACACACAGCAGACAAAAAACCCGCATATAGCGAATGCCTATTTCCAGGCCACAGAACTCTTGGAAACAGCTTTTCTCTACATTCAACATACAAAACTCTTGGAAACCGCATCTCTCTAGACCAATGTTACAGAACTCCCATAAGCTGCGTCTCCTGCACTCAGGCTACAGGATTCCCTTATAGAGCGCATGCCTACTCTCAGACTACAGAACACTTGGAAACAGCTTCTCTCTACATTCAATATCCAAATCTCTTGGAAACTGCATCTCTCTAGACCAATGTTACAGAACTCCCGTAAGCTGTGTCTCCTACACACAGCAGACAAAAAACCCACATATAGCGAATGCCTAATTCCAGGCCACAGAACTCTTGGAAACAGCTTCTCTCTACATTCAATATACAAATCTCTTGGAAACTGAATCTCTCTAGACCAATGTTACACAACTCCCGTAAGCTACATCTCCTACACACAGCAGACAAAAAACCCGCATATAGCGAATGCCTAATTCCAGGCCACAGAACTCTTGGAAACAGCTTCTGTCTACATTCAACATACAAAACTCTTGGAAACCGCATCTCTCTAGACCAATGTTACAGAACTCCCATAAGCTGCGTCTGCTGCACTCAGGCTACAGGATTCCCACAGAGAGCGTATGCCTACTCTCAGACTACAGAACTCTTGGAAACAGCTTCTCTCTACATTCAACATACAAATCTCTTGGAAACTGCATCTCTCTAGACCAATGTTACAGAACTCCCATAAGCTGCGTCTCCTACACTCAGCATAAGGAAAACCCGCATATAGCGAATAACTATGCCCAGGCTACCGAAATCGCAGAAACAGCTTCCCTCTACATTCAGCCTACGGAACTCCTGGATACTGTGTCTCTACGCTTAGGTTGTGCAACTCCCTTAAGCTGCGTCTCCTACACAGAGCATACGGAAAACCCGCATATAGCGAATGCCTAATTCAAGGACACAGAACTCTTGGAAACAGCTTTTCTCTACATTCAACATACAAAACTCTTGGAAACCGCATCTCTCTAGACCAATGTTACAGAACTCCCATAAGCTGCGTCTGCTGCACTCAGGCTACAGGATTCCCATATACAGCATATACCTACTCACAGACTACAGAACTCTTGGAAACAGCTTCTCTCCACATTCAATATACAAATCTCTTTGAAACGGCATCTCTCTAGACCAATGTTACAGAACTCCCATAAGCTGCGTCTCCTACACACAGCAGACAAAAAACCCGCATATAGCGAATGCCTAATTCCAGGCTACAGAAATCCAGTAAACAGCTTCTCCCTACACTCTGATACAGAACTTCGGTAATCTGTGTCTCTTTAATTCTAGGTTACAGAACTTCCATAAGCTGTGTCGGCTGCACTCAGGCTACAGGAATCCCATATACAGCGTATGCCTACACTCAGAATACAGAACTCGTGGAAACAGCTTCTCTCAACATTCAACATACAGAACTATTGGAAACTGCATCTGTATACACAAAGCTTACAGAACTCATGAAAGCTGCATCTGCTACACAGCATACAGAATATCCGCAAATAGCGAATGCCTAATTCCAGGCCACAGAACTCTTGGAAACAGCTTCTCTCTACATTCAATATACAAATCTATTGGAAACTGAATCTCTCTAGACCAATGTTACACAACTCCCGTAAGCTGCGTCTCCTACACACAGCAGACAAAAAACCCGCATACAGCGAATGCCTACTTCCAGGTCACAGAACTCTTGGAAACAGCTTTTCTCTACATTCAACATACAAAACTCTTGGAAACCGCATCTCTCTAGACCAATGTTACAGAACTCCCATAAGCTGCGTCTGCTGCACTCAGGCTACAGGATTCCCATAGAGAGCGTATGCCTACTCTCAGACTACAGAACTCTTGGAAACAGCTTCTCTCTACATTCAATATACAAATCTCTTGGAAACTGCATCTCTCTAGACCAATGTTACAGAACTCCCATAAGCTGCGTCTCCTACACTCAGCATAAGGAAAACCCGCATATAGCGAATAACTATGCCCAGGCTACCGAAATCGCAGAAACAGCTTCTCTCTACATTCAGCCTACGGAACTCCTGGATACTGTGTCTCTACCCTTAGGTTGTTCAACTCCCTTAAGCTGGGCCTCCTACACAGAGCATACGGAAAACCCGCATATAGCGAATGCCTAATTCAAGGCCACAGAACTCTTGGAAACTGCTTTTCTCTACATTCAACATACAAAACTCTTGGAAACCACATCTCTCTAGACCAATGTTACAGAACTCCCGTAAGCTGCGTCTCCTGCACTCAGGCTACAGGATTCCCATATAGAGCGTATGCCTACTCTCAGACTACAGAACTCTTGGAAACAGCTTCTCTCTACATTCAATATACAAATCTCTTGGAAACTGCATCTCTCTAGACCAATCTTACAGAACTCCCGTAAGCTGTGTCTCCTACACACAGCAGACAAAAAACCCACATATAGCGAATGCCTAATTCCAGGCCACAGAACTCTTGGAAACAGCTTCTGTCTACATTCAACATACAAAACTCTTGGAAACCGCATCTCTCTAGACCAATGTTATAGAACTCCCATAAGCTGCGTCTGATACACTCAGCATACAGAAAACCCGCGTATAGTGAATACCTGCTCATAGGCTACAGAATTCTTGGAAACAGCTTCTGTCTACATTCAACATACAAAACTCTTGGAAACCGCATCTCTCTAGACCAATGTTACAGAACTCCCATAAGCTGCGTCTGCTGCACTCAGGCTACAGGATTCCCATAGAGAGCATATACCTACTCACAGACTACAGAACTCTTGGAAACAGCTTCTCTCCACATTCAATATACAAATCTCTTGGAAACTGCATCTCTCTAGACCAATGTTACAGAACTCCCATAAGCTGCGTCTCCTACACACAGCAGACAAAAAACCCGCATATAGCGAATGCCTAATTCCAGGCTACAGAAATCCAGTAAACAGCTTCTCCCTACACCCTGATACAGAACTTCGGTAAACTGTGTCTCTCTAATTCTAGGTTACAGAACTCCCATAAGCTGCATTGGCTGTACTCAGGCTACAGGAATCCCATATACAGCGTATGCCTACTCTCAGAATACAGAACTCGTGGAAACAGCTTCTCTCAACATTCAACATACAGAACTATTGGAAACTGCATCTGTATACACAGACTTACAGAACTCATGAAAGCTGCATCTGCTACACAGCATATAGAATATCCGCAAATAGCGAATGCCTAATGCCAGGCCACAGAACTCTTGGAAACAGCTTCTCTCTACATTCAATATACAAATCTATTGGAAACTGAATCTCTCTAGACCAATGTTACACAACTCCCGTAAGCTGCGTCTCCTACACACAGCAGACAAAAAACCCGCATATAGCGAATGCCTCATTCCAAGCCACAGAACTCTTGGAAACAGCTTTTCTCTACATTCAACATACAAAACTCTTGGAAACCGCATCTCTCTAGACCAATGTTACAGAACTCCCATAAGCTGCGTCTCCTACACACAGCAGACAAAAAACCCGCATATAGCGAATGCCTAATTCCAGGCTACAGAAATCCAGTAAACAGCTTCTCCCTACACCCTGATACAGAACTTCGGTAAACTGTGTCTCTCTAATTCGAGGTTACAGAACTCCCATAAGCTGCGTCGGCTGCACTCAGGCTACAGGAATCCCATATACAGCGTATGCCTACACTCAGAATACAGAACTCGTGGAAACAGCTTCTCTCAACATTCAACATACAGAACTATTGGAAACTGCATCTGTATACACAAAGCTTACAGAACTCATGAAAGCTGCATCTGCTACACAGCATACAGAATATCCGCAAATAGCGAATGCCTAATTCCAGGGCACAGAACTCTTGGAAACAGCTTCTCTCTACATTCAATATACAAATCTATTGGAAACTGAATCTCTCTAGACCAATGTTACAGAACTCCCATAAGCTGCGTCTCCTACACTCAGCATAAGGAAAACCCGCATATAGCGAATAACTATGCCCAGGCTACCGAAATCGCAGAAACAGCTTCCCTCTACATTCAGCCTATAGAACTCCTGGATACTGTGTCTCTACACTTAGGTTGTGCAACTCCCTTAAGCTGTGTCTCCTACACACAGCAGACAAAAAACCCGCATATAGCGAATGCCTATTTCCAGGCCACAGAACTCTTGGAAACAGCTTTTCTCTACATTCAACATACAAAACTCTTGGAAACCGCATCTCTCTAGACCAATGTTACAGAACTCCCATAAGCTGCGTCTCCTGCACTCAGGCTACAGGATTCCCTTATAGAGCGCATGCCTACTCTCAGACTACAGAACACTTGGAAACAGCTTCTCTCTACATTCAATATCCAAATCTCTTGGAAACTGCATCTCTCTAGACCAATGTTACAGAACTCCCGTAAGCTGTGTCTCCTACACACAGCAGACAAAAAACCCACATATAGCGAATGCCTAATTCCAGGCCACAGAACTCTTGGAAACAGCTTCTCTCTACATTCAATATACAAATCTCTTGGAAACTGAATCTCTCTAGACCAATGTTACACAACTCCCGTAAGCTACATCTCCTACACACAGCAGACAAAAAACCCGCATATAGCGAATGCCTAATTCCAGGCCACAGAACTCTTGGAAACAGCTTCTGTCTACATTCAACATACAAAACTCTTGGAAACCGCATCTCTCTAGACCAATGTTACAGAACTCCCGTAAGCTGCGTTGCTGCACTCAGGCTACAGGATTCCCACAGAGAGCGTATGCCTACTCTCAGACTACAGAACTCTTGGAAACAGCTTCTCTCTACATTCAACATACAAATCTCTTGGAAACTGCATCTCTCTAGACCAATGTTACAGAACTCCCATAAGCTGCGTCTCCTACACTCAGCATAAGGAAAACCCGCATATAGCGAATAACTATGCCCAGGCTACCTAAATCGCAGAAACAGCTTCCCTCTACATTCAGCCTACGGAACTCCTGGATACTGTGTCTCTACGCTTAGGTTGTGCAACTCCCTTAAGCTGCGTCTCCTACACAGAGCATACGGAAAACCCGCATATAGCGAATGCCTAATTCAAGGACACAGAACTCTTGGAAACAGCTTTTCTCTACATTCAACATACAAAACTCTTGGAAACCGCATCTCTCTAGACCAATGTTACAGAACTCCCATAAGCTGCGTCTGCTGCACTCAGGCTACAGGATTCCCATATACAGCATATACCTACTCACAGACTACAGAACTCTTGGAAACAGCTTCTCTCCACATTCAATATACAAATCTCTTTGAAACGGCATCTCTCTAGACCAATGTTACAGAACTCCCATAAGCTGCGTCTCCTACACACAGCAGACAAAAAACCCGCATATAGCGAATGCCTAATTCCAGGCTACAGAAATCCAGTAAACAGCTTCTCCCTACACTCTGATACAGAACTTCGGTAAACTGTGTCTCTCTAATTCTAGGTTACAGAACTTCCATAAGCTGTGTCGGCTGCACTCAGGCTACAGGAATCCCATATACAGCGTATGCCTACACTCAGAATACAGAACTCGTGGAAACAGCTTCTCTCAACATTCAACATACAGAACTATTGGAAACTGCATCTGTATACACAAAGCTTACAGAACTCATGAAAGCTGCATCTGCTACACAGCATACAGAATATCCGCAAATAGCGAATGCCTAATTCCAGGCCACAGAACTCTTGGAAACAGCTTCTCTCTACATTCAATATACAAATCTATTGGAAACTGAATCTCTCTAGACCAATGTTACACAACTCCCGTAAGCTGCGTCTCCTACACACAGCAGACAAAAAACCCGCATACAGCGAATGCCTACTTCCAGGTCACAGAATTCTTGGAAACAGCTTTTCTCTACATTCAACATACAAAACTCTTGGAAACCGCATCTCTCTAGACCAATGTTACAGAACTCCCATAAGCTGCGTCTGCTGCACTCAGGCTACAGGATTCCCATAGAGAGCGTATGCCTACTCTCAGACTACAGAACTCTTGGAAACAGCTTCTCTCTACATTCAATATACAAATCTCTTGGAAACTGCATCTCTCTAGACCAATGTTACAGAACTCCCATAAGCTGCGTCTCCTACACTCAGCATAAGGAAAACCCGCATATAGCGAATAACTATGCCCAGGCTACCGAAATCGCAGAAACAGCTTCTCTCTACATTCAGCCTACGGAACTCCTGGATACTGTGTCTCTACCCTTAGGTTGTTCAACTCCCTTAAGCTGGGCCTCCTACACAGAGCATACGGAAAACCCGCATATAGCGAATGCCTAATTCAAGGCCACAGAACTCTTGGAAACTGCTTTTCTCTACATTCAACATACAAAACTCTTGGAAACCACATCTCTCTAGACCAATGTTACAGAACTCCCGTAAGCTGCGTCTCCTGCACTCAGGCTACAGGATTCCCATATAGAGCGTATGCCTACTCTCAGACTACAGAACTCTTGGAAACAGCTTCTCTCTACATTCAATATACAAATCTCTTGGAAACTGCATCTCTCTAGACCAATCTTACAGAACTCCCGTAAGCTGTGTCTCCTACACACAGCAGACAAAAAACCCACATATAGCGAATGCCTAATTCCAGGCCACAGAACTCTTGGAAACAGCTTCTGTCTACATTCAACATACAAAACTCTTGGAAACCGCATCTCTCTAGACCAATGTTATAGAACTCCCATAAGCTGCGTCTGATACACTCAGCATACAGAAAACCCGCGTATAGTGAATACCTGCTCATAGGCTACAGAATTCTTGGAAACAGCTTCTGTCTACATTCAACATACAAAACTCTTGGAAACCGCATCTCTCTAGACCAATGTTACAGAACTCCCATAAGCTGCGTCTGCTGCACTCAGGCTACAGGATTCCCATAGAGAGCATATACCTACTCACAGACTACAGAACTCTTGGAAACAGCTTCTCTCCACATTCAATATACAAATCTCTTGGAAACTGCATCTCTCTAGACCAATGTTACAGAACTCCCATAAGCTGCGTCTCCTACACTCAGCATAAGGAAAACCCGCATATAGCGAATAACTATGCCCAGGCTACCGAAATCGCAGAAACAGCTTCCCTCTACATTCAGCCTACGGAACTCCTGGATACTGTGTCTCTACGCTTAGGTTGTGCAACTCCCTTAAGCTGCGTCTCCTACACAGAGCATACGGAAAACCCGCATATAGCGAATGCCTAATTCAAGGACACAGAACTCTTGGAAACAGCTTTTCTCTACATTCAACATACAAAACTCTTGGAAACCGCATCTCTCTAGACCAATGTTACAGAACTCCCATAAGCTGCGTCTGCTGCACTCAGGCTACAGGATTCCCATATAGAGCATTTACCTACTCACAGACTACAGAACTCTTGGAAACAGCTTCTCTCCACATTCAATATACAAATCTCTTTGAAACGGCATCTCTCTAGACCAATGTTACAGAACTCCCATAAGCTGCGTCTCCTACACACAGCAGACAAAAAACCCGCATATAGCGAATGCCTAATTCCAGGCTACAGAAATCCAGTAAACAGCTTCTCCCTACACTCTGATACAGAACTTCGGTAAACTGTGTCTCTCTAATTCTAGGTTACAGAACTTCCATAAGCTGTGTCGGCTGCACTCAGGCTACAGGAATCCCATATACAGCGTATGCCTACACTCAGAATACAGAACTCGTGGAAACAGCTTCTCTCAACATTCAACATACAGAACTATTGGAAACTGCATCTGTATACACAAAGCTTACAGAACTCATGAAAGCTGCATCTGCTACACAGCATACAGAATATCCGCAAATAGCGAATGCCTAATTCCAGGCCACAGAACTCTTGGAAACAGCTTCTCTCTACATTCAATATACAAATCTATTGGAAACTGAATCTCTCTAGACCAATGTTACACAACTCCCGTAAGCTGCGTCTCCTACACACAGCAGACAAAAAACCCGCATACAGCGAATGCCTACTTCCAGGTCACAGAACTCTTGGAAACAGCTTTTCTCTACATTGAACATACAAAACTCTTGGAAACCGCATCTCTCTAGACCAATGTTACAGAACTCCCATAAGCTGCGTCTGCTGCACTCAGGCTACAGGATTCCCATAGAGAGCGTATGCCTACTCTCAGACTACAGAACTCTTGGAGACAGCTTCTCTCTACATTCAATATACAAATCTCTTGGAAACTGCATCTCTCTAGACCAATGTTACAGAACTCCCATAAGCTGCGTCTCCTACACTCAGCATAAGGAAAACCCGCATATAGCGAATAACTATGCCCAGGCTACCGAAATCGCAGAAACAGCTTCTCTCTACATTCAGCCTACGGAACTCCTGGATACTGTGTCTCTACCCTTAGGTTGTTCAACTCCCTTAAGCTGGGCCTCCTACACAGAGCATACGGAAAACCCGCATATAGCGAATGCCTAATTCAAGGCCACAGAACTCTTGGAAACTGCTTTTCTCTACATTCAACATACAAAACTCTTGGAAACCACATCTCTCTAGACCAATGTTACAGAACTCCCGTAAGCTGCGTCTCCTGCACTCAGGCTACAGGATTCCCATAAAGAGCGTATGCCTACTCTCAGACTACAGAACTCTTGGAAACAGCTTCTCTCTACATTCAATATACAAATCTCTTGGAAACTGCATCTCTCTAGACCAATCTTACAGAACTCCCGTAAGCTGTGTCTCCTACACACAGCAGACAAAAAACCCACATATAGCGAATGCCTAATTCCAGGCCACAGAACTCTTGGAAACAGCTTCTGTCTACATTCAACATACAAAACTCTTGGAAACCGCATCTCTCTAGACCAATGTTATAGAACTCCCATAAGCTGCGTCTGATACACTCAGCATACAGAAAACCCGCGTATAGTGAATAACTGCTCATAGGCTACAGAATTCTTGGAAACAGCTTCTGTCTACATTCAACATACAAAACTCTTGGAAACCGCATCTCTCTAGACCAATGTTACAGAACTCCCATAAGCTGCGTCTGCTGCACTCAGGCTACAGGATTCCCATAGAGAGCATATACCTACTCACAGACTACAGAACTCTTGGAAACAGCTTCTCTCCACATTCAATATACAAATCTCTTGGAAACTGCATCTCTCTAGACCAATGTTACAGAACTCCCATAAGCTTCGTCTCCTACACACAGCAGACAAAAAACCCGCATATAGCAAATGCCTAATTCCAGGCTACAGAAATCCAGTAAACAGCTTCTCCCTACACCCTGATACAGAACTTCGGTAAACTGTGTCTCTCTAATTCTAGGTTACAGAACTCCCATAAGCTGCATTGGCTGTACTCAGGCTACAGGAATCCCATATACAGCGTATGCCTACTCTCAGAATACAGAACTCGTGGAAACAGCTTCTCTCAACATTCAACATACAGAACTATTGGAAACTGCATCTGTATACACAGACTTACAGAACTCATGAAAGCTGCATCTGCTACACAGCATATAGAATATCCGCAAATAGCGAATGCCTAATGCCAGGCCACAGAACTCTTGGAAACAGCTTCTCTCTACATTCAATATACAAATCTATTGGAAACTGAATCTCTCTAGACCAATGTTACACAACTCCCGTAAGCTGCGTCTCCTACACACAGCAGACAAAAAACCCGCATATAGCGAATGCCTCATTCCAAGCCACAGAACTCTTGGAAACAGCTTTTCTCTACATTCAACATACAAAACTCTTGGAAACCGCATCTCTCTAGACCAATGTTACAGAACTCCCATAAGCTGCGTCTGCTGCACTCAGGCTACAGGATTCCCATAGAGATCGTATGCCTACTCTCAGACTACAGAACTCTTGGAAACAGCTTCTATCTACATTCAATATACAAATCTATTGGAAACTGCATCTCTCTAGACCAATGTTACAGAACTCCCATAAGCTGCGTCTCCTACACACAGCAGACAAAAAACCCGCATATAGTGAATGCCTAATTCCAGGCTACAGAAATCCAGTAAACAGCTTCTCCCTACACCCTGATACAGAACTTCGGTAAACTGTGTCTCTCTAATTCTAGGTTACAGAACTCCCATAAGCTGCGTCGGCTGCACTCAGGCTACAGGAATCCCATATACAGCGTATGCCTACACTCAGAATACAGAACTCGTGGAAACAGCTTCTCTCAACATTCAACATACAGAACTATTGGAAACTGCATCTGTATACACAAAGCTTACAGAACTCATGAAATCTTCATCTGCTACACAGCATACAGAATATCCACAAATAGCGAATGCCTAATTCCAGGCCACAGAACTCTTGGAAACAGCTTCTCTCTACATTCAATATACAAATCTATTGGAAACTGCATCTCTCTAGACCAATGTTACAGAACTCCCATAAGCTGCGTCTCCTACACTCAGCATAAGGAAAACCCGCATATAGCGAATAACTATGCCCAGGCTACCGAAATCGCAGAAACAGCTTCTCTCTACATTCAGCCTACGGAACTCCTGGATACTGTGTCTCTACCCTTAGGTTGTTCAACTCCCTTAAGCTGGGCCTCCTACACAGAGCATTTGGCAAACCCGCATATAGCGAATGCCTAATTCAAGGACACAGAACTCTTGGAAACAGCTTTTCTCTACATTCAACATACAAAACTCTTGGAAACCACATCTCTCTAGACCAATGTTACAGAACTCCCGTAAGCTGCGTCTCCTGCACTCAGGCTACAGGATTCCCATAGAGAGCGTATGCCTACTCTCAGACTACAGAACTCTTGGAAACATCTTCTCTCTACATTCAATATACAAATCTCTTGGAAACTGCATCTCTCTAGACCAATGTTACAGAACTCCCATAAGCTGCGTCTCCTACACTCAGCATAAGGAAAACCCGCATATAGCGAATAACTATGCCCAGGCTACCGAAATCGCAGAAACAGCTTCCCTCTACATTCAGCCTACGGAACTCCTGGATACTGTGTCTCAACATTTAGGTTTTGCAACTCCCTTAAGCTGCGTCTCCTACACACAGCAGACAAAAAACCCGAATATAGCGAATGCCTATTTCCAGGCCACAGAACCCTTGGAAACAGCTTTTCTCTACATTCAACATACAAAACTCTTGGAAACCGCATCTCTCTAGACCAATGTTACAGAACTCCCATAAGCTGCGTCTCCTGCACTCAGGCTACAGGATTCCCTTCTAGAGCGTATGCCTACTCTCAGACTACAGAACACTTGGAAACAGCTTCTCTCTACATTCAATATCCAAATCTCTTGGAAACTGCATCTCTCTAGACCAATGTTACAGAACTCCCGTAAGCTGTGTCTCCTACACACAGCAGACAAAAAACCCACATATAGCGAATGCCTAATTCCAGGCCACAGAACTCTTGGAAAGAGCTTCTGTCTACATTCAACATACAAAACTCTTGGAAACCGCATCTCTCTAGACCAATGTTACAGAACTCCCATAAGCTGCGTCTGCTGCACTCAGGCTACAGGATTCCCATAGAGAGCGTATGCCTACTCTCAGACTACAGAACTCTTGGAAACAGCTTCTCTCTACATTCAATATACAAATCTCTTGGAAACTGCATCTCTCTAGACCAATGTTACAGAACTCCCATAAGCTGCGTCTCCTACACTCAGCATAAGGAAAACCCGCATATAGCGAATAACTATGCCCAGGCTACCGAAATCGCAGAAACAGCTTCCCTCTACATTCAGCCTACGGAACTCCTGGATACTGTGTCTCTACGCTGAGGTTGTGCAACTCCCTTAAGCTGCGTCTCCTACACAGAGCATACGGAAAACCCGCATATAGCGAATGCCTAATTCAAGGACACAGAACTCTTGGAAACAGCTTTTCTCTACATTCAACATACAAAACTCTTGGAAACCGCATCTCTCTAGACCAATGTTACAGAACTCCCATATCTGCGTCTCCTGCACTCAGGCTACAGGATTCCCTTATAGAGCGTATGCCTACTCTCAGACTACAGAACACTTGGAAACAGCTTCTCTCTACATTCAATATCCAAATCTCTTGGAAACTGCATCTCTCTAGACCAATGTTACAGAACTCCCGTAAGCTGTGTCTCCTACACACAGCAGACAAAAAACCCACATATAGCGAATGCCTAATTCCAGGCCACAGAACTCTTGGAAACAGCTTCTCTCTACATTCAATATACAAATCTCTTGGAAACTGCATCTCTCTAGACCAATGTTACAGAACTCCCGTAAGCTGCGTCTCCTACACACAGCAGACAAAAAACCCGCATATAGCGAATGCCTAATTCCAGGCCACAGAACTCTTGGAAACAGCTTCTGTCTACATTCAACATACAAAACTCTTGGAAACCGCATCTCTCTAGACCAATGTTACAGAACTCCCATAAGCTGCGTCTCCTACACTCAGCATAAGGAAAACCCGCATATAGCGAATAACTATGCCCAGGCTACCGAAATCGCAGAAACAGCTTCCCTCTACATTCAGCCTACGGAACTCCTGGATACTGTGTCTCTACGCTTAGGTTGTGCAACTCCCTTAAGCTGCGTCTCCTACACAGAGCATACGGAAAACCCGCATATATCGAATGCCTAATTCAAGGACACAGAACTCTTGGAAACAGCTTTTCTCTACATTAAACATACAAAACTCTTGGAAACCGCATCTCTCTAGACCAATGTTACAGAACTCCCATAAGCTGCGTCTGCTGCACTCAGGCTACAGGATTCCCATATAGAGCATATACCTACTCTCAGACTACAGAACTCTTGGAAACAGCTTCTCTCCACATTCAATATACAAATCTCTTGGAAACTGCATCTCTCTAGACCAATGTTACACAACTCCCATAAGCTTCGTCTCCTACACACAGCAGACAAAAAACCCGCATATAGCGAATGCCTAATTCCAGGCTACAGAAATCCAGTAAACAGCTTCTCCCTACACCCTGATACAGAACTTCGGTAAACTGTGTCTCTCTAATTCGAGGTTACAGAACTCCCATAAGCTGCGTCGGCTGCACTCAGGCTACAGGAATCCCATATACAGCGTATGCCTACACTCAGAGTACAGAACTCGTGGAAACAGCTTCTCTCAACATTCAACATACAGAACTATTGGAAACTGCATCTGTATACACAAAGCTTACAGAACTCATGAAAGCTTCATCTGCTACACAGCATACAGAATATCCGCAAATAGCGAATGCCTAATTCCAGGCCACAGAACTCTTGGAAACAGCTTCTCTCTACATTCAATATACAAATCTATTGGAAACTGCATCTCTCTAGACCAATGTTACAGAACTCCCATAAGCTGCGTCTCCTACACTCAGCATAAGGAAAACCCGCATATAGCGAATAACTATGCCCAGGCTACCGAAATCGCAGAAACAGCTTCTCTCTACATTCAGCCTACGGAACTCCTGGATACTGTGTCTCTACCCTTAGGTTGTGCAACTCCCTTAAGCTGCGTCTCCTACACAGAGCATAAGGAAAACCCGCATATAGCGAATGCCTAATTCAAGGCCACAGAACTCTTGGAAAAAGCTTTTCTCTACATTCAACATACAAAACTCTTGGAAGCTGCATCTCTCCAGACCAATGTTACAGAACTCCCATAAGCTGCGTCTCCTGCACTCAGGCTACAGGATTCCCTTATAGAGCGTATGCCTACTCTCAGACTACAGAACACTTGGAAACAGCTTCTCTCTACATTCAATATCCAAATCTCTTGGAAACTGTATCTCTCTAGACCAATGTTACAGAACTCCCGTAAGCTGTGTCTCCTACACACAGCAGACAAAAAACCCACATATAGCGAATAGCTAATTCCAGGCCACAGAACTCTTGGAAACAGCTTCTCTCTACATTCAATATCCAAATCTCTTGGAAACTGCATCTCTCTAGACCAATGTTACAGAACTCCCGTAAGCTGCGTCTCCTACACACAGCAGACAAAAAACCCGCATATAGCGAATGCCAAATTCCAGGCCACAGTACTCTTGGAAACAGCTTCTGTCTACATTCAACATACAAAACTCTTGGAAACCGCATCTCTCTAGACCAATGTTACAGAACTCCCATAAGCTGCGTCTCCTACACTCAGCATAAGGAAAACCCGCATATAGCGAATAACTATGCCCAGGCTACCGAAATCGCAGAAACAGCTTCCCTCTACATTCAGCCTACGGAACTCCTGGATACTGTGTCTCTACGCTTAGGTTGTGCAACTCCCTTAAGCTGCGTCTCCTACACAGAGCATACGGAAAACCCGCATATAGCGAATGCCTAATTCAAGGACACAGAACTCTTGGAAACAGCTTTTCTCTACATTCAACATACAAAACTCTTGGAAACCGCATCTCTCTAGACCAATGTTACAGAACTCCCATAAGCTGCGTCTGCTGCACTCAGGCTACAGGATTCCCATAGAGAGCATATACCTACTCACAGACTACAGAGCTCTTGGAAACAGCTTCTCTCTACATTCAATATACAAATCTCTTTGAAACTGCATCTCTCTAGACCAAGGTTACAGAACTCCCATAAGCTGCATCTCCTACACACAGCAGACAAAAAACCCGCATATAGCGAATGCCTAATTCCAGGCTACAGAAATCCAGTAAACAGCTTCTCCCTACACCCTGATACAGAACTTCGGTAAACTGTGTCTCTCTAATTCTAGGTTACAGAACTCCCATAAGCTGCGTCAGCTGCACTCAGGCTACAGGAATCCCATATACAGCGTATGCCTACACTCAGAATACAGAACTCGTGGAAACAGCTTCTCTCAACATTCAACATACAGAACTATTGGAAACTGCATCTGTATACACAAAGCTTACAGAACTCATGAAAACTGCATCTGCTACACAGCATACAGAATATCCGCAAATAGCAAATGCCTAATTCCAGGCCACAGAACTCTTGGAAACAGCTTCTCTCTACATTCAATATACAAATCTCTTGGAAACTGCATCTCTCTAGACCAATGTTACAGAATTCCCGTAAGCTGCGTCTCCTACACACAGCAGACAAAAAACCCGCATACAGCGAATGCCTAATTCCAAGCCATAGAACTCTTGGAAACAGCTTTTCTCTACATTCAACATACAAAACTCTTGGAAAACACATCTCGCTAGACCAATGTTACAGAACTCCCGTAAGCTGCGTCTCCTGGACTCAGGCTACAGGATTCCCATATAGAGCGTATGCCTACTCCCAGACTACAGAACTCTTGGAAACAGCTTCTCTCTACATTCAATATACAAATCTCTTGGAAACTGCATCTCTCTAGACCAATGTTACAGAACTCCCGTAAGCTGTGTCTCCTACACACAGCAGACAAAAAACCCACATATAGCGAATGCCTAATTCCAGGCCACAGAACTCTTGGCAGCAGTTTCTCTCTACATTCAATATACAAATCTCTTGGAAACTGCATCTCTCTAGACCAATGTTACAGAACTCCCGTGAGCTGCGTCTCCTACACATAGCATACAGAAAACCCGCGTATAGTGAATACCTGCTCATAGGCTACAGAACTCTTGGGAACAGCTTCTGTCTACATTCAACATACAAAACTCTTGGAAACCGCATCTCTCTAGACCAATGTTATAGAACTCCCATAAGCTGCGTCTGATACATTCAGCATACAGAAAACCCGCATATAGTGAATACCTGCTCATAGGCTACAGAACTCTTGGAAACAGCTTTTGTCTACATTCAACATACAAAACTCTTGGAAACCGCATCTCTCTAGACCAATGTTACAGAACTCCCATAAGCTGCGTCTGCTGCACTCAGGCTACAGGATTCCCATAGAGAGCATATACCTACTCACAGACTACAGAACTCTTGGAAACAGCTTCTCTCCACATTCAATATACAAATCTCTTGGAAACTGCATCTCTCTAGACCAATGTTACAGAACTCCCATAAGCTGCGTCTCCTACACACAGCAGACAAAAAACCCGCATATAGCGAATGCCTAATTCCAGGCTACAGAAATCCAGTAAACAGCTTCTCCCTACACCCTGATACAGAACTTCGGTAAACTGTGTCTCTCTAATTCTAGGTTACAGAACTCCCATAAGCTGCATCGGCTGTACTCAGGCTACAGAAATCCCATATACAGCGTATGCCTACTCTCAGAATACAGAACTCGTGGAAACAGCTTCTCTCAACATTCAACATACAGAACTATTGGAAACTGCATCTGTATACACAAAGCTTACAGAACTCATGAAAACTGCATCTGCTACACAGCATACAGAATATCCGCAAATAGCGAATGCCTAATTCCAGGCCACAGAACACTTGGAAACAGCTTCTCTCTACATTCAATATACAAATCTCTTGGAAACTGCATCTCTCTAGACCAATGTTACACAACTCCCGTAAGCTTCGTCTCCTACACACAGCAGACAAAAAACCCGCATATAGCGAATGCCTAATTCCAAGCCACAGAACTCTTGGAAACAGCTTTTCTCTACATTCAACATACAAAACTCTTGGAAACCGCATCTCTCTAGACCAATGTTACAGAACTCCCATAAGCTGCGTCTGCTGCACTCAGGCTACAGGATTCCCATATAGAGCATATACCTACTCTCAGACTACAGAACTCTTGGAAACAGCTTCTCTCCACATTCAATATACAAATCTCTTGGAAACTGCATCTCTCTAGACCAATGTTACAGAACTCCCATAAGCTTCGTCTCCTACACACAGCAGACAAAAAACCCGCATATAGCGAATGCCTAATTCCAGGCTACAGAAATCCAGTAAACAGCTTCTCCCTTCACCCTGATACAGAACTTCGGTAAACTGTGTCTCTCTAATTCGAGGTTACAGAACTCCCATAAGCTGCGTCGGCTGCACTCA
Organism: Lepus europaeus; assembly: GCF_033115175.1. Classification (NCBI taxonomy): domain Eukaryota; kingdom Metazoa; phylum Chordata; class Mammalia; order Lagomorpha; family Leporidae; genus Lepus; species Lepus europaeus. The sequence goes on from NC_084835.1 coordinate 50,915,676, forward strand.
GGCTACAGGAATCCCATATACAGCGTATGCCTACACTCAGAATACAGAACTCGTGGAAACAGCTTCTCTCAACATTCAACATACAGAACTATTGGAAACTGCATCTGTATACACAAAGCTTACAGAACTCATGAAAGCTTCATCTGCTACACAGCATACAGAATATCCGCAAATAGCGAATGCCTAATTCCAGGCCACAGAACTCTTGGAAACAGCTTCTCTCTACATTCAATATACAAATCTCTTGGAAACTGCATCTCTCTAGACCAATGTTACAGAACTCCCATAAGCTGCGTCTCCTACACTCAGCATAAGGAAAACCCGCATATAGCGAATAACTATGCCCAGGCTACCGAAATCGCAGAAACAGCTTCTCTCTACATTCAGCCTACGGAACTCCTGCATACTGTGTCTCTACCCTTAGGTTGTGCAACTCCCTTAAGCTGCGTCTCCTACACAGAGCATACGGAAAACCCGCATATAGCGAATGCCTAATTCAAGGACACAGAACTCTTGGAAAAAGCTTTTCTCTACATTCAACATACAAAACTCTTGGAAGCTGCATCTCTCCAGACCAATGTTACAGAACTCCCATAAGCTGCGTCTCCTGCACTCAGGCTACAGGATTCCCATATAGAGCGTATGCCTACACTCAGACTACAGAACTCTTGGAAACAGCTTCTCTCCACATTCAATATACAAATCTCTTTGAAACTGCATCTCTCTAGACCAATGTTAGAGAACTCCCATAAGCTGCGTCTCCTACACACAGCAGACAAAAAACCCGCATATAGCGAATGCCTAATTCCAGGCTACAGAAATCCAGTAAACAGCTTCTCCCTACACCCTGATACAGAACTTCGGTAAACTGTGTCTCTCTAATTCTAGGTTACAGAACTCCCATAAGCTGCGTCGGCTGCACTCAGGCTACAGGAATCCCATATACAGCGTATGCCTACACTCAGAATACAGAACTCGTGGAAACAGCTTCTCTCAACATTCAACATACAGAACTATTGGAAACTGCATCTGTATACACAAAGCTTACAGAACTCATGAAAGCTGCATCTGCTACACAGCATACAGAATATCCGCAAATAGCGAATGCCTAATTCCAGGCCACAGAACTCTTGGAAACAGCTTCTCTCCACGTTCAATATACAAATCTATTGGAAACTGCATCTCTCTAGACCAATGTTACACAACTCCCGTAAGCTGCGTCTCCTACACACAGCAGACAAAAAACCCGCATACAGCGAATGCCTAATTCCAGGCCACAGAACTCTTGGAAACAGATTTTCTCTACATTCAACATACCAAACTCTTGGAAACCGCATCTCTCTAGACCAATGTTACAGAACTCCCATAAGCTGCGTCTGCTGCACTCAGGCTACAGGATTCCCATAGAGAGCGTATGCCTACTCTCAGACTACAGAACTCTTGGAAACAGCTTCTCTCTACATTCAATATACAAATCTCTTGGCAACTGCATCTCTCTAGACCAATGTTACAGAACTCCCGTAAGCTGTGTCTCCTACACACAGCAGACAAAAAACCCACATATAGCGAATGCCTAATTCCAGGCCACAGAACTCTTGGCAGCAGTTTCTCTCTACATTCAATATACAAATCTCTTGGAAACTGCATCTCTCTAGACCAATGTTACAGAACTCCCGTGAGCTGCGTCTCCTACACATAGCATACAGAAAACCCGCGTATAGTGAATACCTGCTCATAGGCTACAGAACTCTTGGGAACAGCTTCTGTCTACATTCAACATACAAAACTCTTGGAAACCGCATCTCTCTAGACCATTGTTATAGAACTCCCATAAGCTGCGTCTGATACATTCAGCATACAGAAAACCCGCGTATAGTGAATACCTGCTCATAGGCTACAGAACTCTTGGAAACAGCTTTTGTCTACATTCAACATACAAAACTCTTGGAAACCGCATCTCTCTAGACCAATGTTACAGAACTCCCATAAGCTGCGTCTGCTGCACTCAGGCTACAGGATTCCCATAGAGAGCATATACCTACTCACAGACTACAGAACTCTTGGAAACAGCTTCTCTCCACATTCAATATACAAATCTCTTGGAAACTGCATCTCTCTAGACCAATGTTACAGAACTCCCATAAGCTGCGTCTCCTAAACACAGCAGACAAAAAACCCGCATATAGCGAATGCCTAATTCCAGGCTACAGAAATCCAGTAAACAGCTTCTCCCTACACCCTGATACAGAACTTCGGTAAACTGTGTCTCTCTAATTCGAGGTTACAGAACTCCCATAAGCTGCATCGGCTGCACTCAGGCTACAGGAATCCCATATACAGCGTATGCCTACTCTCAGAATACAGAACTCGTGGAAACAGCTTCTCTCAACATTCAACATACAGAACTATTGGAAACTGCATCTGTATACACAAAGCTTACAGAACTCATGAAAACTGCATCTGCTACACAGCATACAGAATATCCGCAAATAGCGAATGCCTAATTCCAGGACACAGCACACTTGGAAACAGCTTCTCTCTACATTCAATATACAAATCTCTTGGAAACTGCATCTCTCTAGACCAATGTTACAGAACTCCCGTAAGCTGCGTCTCCTACACACAGCAGACAAAAAACCCGCATATAGCGAATGCCTAATTCCAAGCCACAGAACTCGTGGAAACAGCTTTTCTCTGCATTCAACATACAAAACTCTTGGAAACCGCATCTCTCTAGACCAATGTTACAGAACTCCCATAAGCTGCGTCTGCTGCACTCAGGCTACAGGATTCCCATATAGAGCATATACCTACTCTCAGACTACAGAACTCTTGGAAACAGCTTCTCTCCACATTCAATATACAAATCTCTTGGAAACTGCATCTCTCTAGACCAATGTTACAGAACTCCCATAAGCTGCGTCTCCTACACTCAGCATAAGGAAAACCCGCATATAGCGAATAACTATGCCCAGGCTACCGAAATCGCAGAAACAGCTTCTCTCTATATTCAGCCTACGGAAATCCTGGATACTGTGTCTCTACCCTTAGGTTGTGCAACTCCCTTAAGCTGCGTCTCCTACACAGAGCATACGGAAAACCCGCATATAGCGAATGCCTAATTCAAGGACACAGAACTCTTGGAAAAAGCTTTTCTCTACATTCAACATACAAAACTCTTGGAAGCTGCATCTCTCCAGACCAATGTTACAGAACTCCCATAAGCTGCGTCGGCTGCACTCAGGCTACAGGAATCCCATATACAGCGTATGCCTACACTCAGAATACAGAACTCGTGGAAACAGCTTCTCTCAACATTCAACATACAGAACTATTGGAAACTGCATCTGTATACACAAAGCTTACAGAACTCATGAAAACTGCATCTGCTACACAGCATACAGAATATCCGCAAATAGCGAATGCCTAATTCCAGGCCACAGAACTCTTGGAAACAGCTTCTCTCTACATTCAATATACAAATCTATTGGAAACTGAATCTCTCTAGACCAATGTTACACAACTCCCGTAAGCTGCGTCTCCTACACACAGCAGACAAAAAACCCGCATACAGCGAATGCCTAATTCCAGGCCACAGAACTCTTGGAAACAGCTTTTCTCTACATTCAACATACAAAACTCTTGGAAACCGCATCTCTCTAGACCAATGTTACAGAACTCCCATAAGCTGCGTCTGCTGCACTCAGGCTACAGGATTCCCATATAGAGCATATACCTACTCTCAGACTACAGAACTCTTGGAAACAGCTTCTCTCCACATTCAATATACAAATCTCTTGGAAACTGCATCTCTCTAGACCAATGTTACAGAACTCCCATAAGCTTCGTCTCCTACACACAGCAGACAAAAAACCCGCATATAGCGAATGCCTAATTCCAGGCTACAGAAATCCAGTAAACAGCTTCTCCCTACACCCTGATACAGAACTTCGGTAAACTGTGTCTCTCTAATTCGAGGTTACAGAACTCCCATAAGCTGCGTCGGCTGCACTCAGGCTACAGGAATCCCATATACAGCGTATGCCTACACTCAGAATACAGAACTCGTGGAAACAGCTTCTCTCAACATTCAACATACAGAACTATTGGAAACTGCATCTGTATACACAAAGCTTACAGAACTCATGAAAGCTTCATCTGCTACACAGCATACAGAATATCCGCAAATAGCGAATGCCTAATTCCAGGCCACAGAACTCTTGGAAACAGCTTCTCTCGACATTCAATATACAAATCTCTTGGAAACTGCATCTCTCTAGACCAATGTTACAGAACTCCCATAAGCTGCGTCTCCTACACTCAGCATAAGGAAAACCCGCATATAGCGAATAACTATGCCCAGGCTACCGAAATCGCAGAAACAGCTTCTCTCTACATTCAGCCTACGGAACTCCTGCATACTGTGTCTCTACCCTTAGGTTGTGCAACTCCCTTAAGCTGCGTCTCCTACACAGAGCATACGGAAAACCCGCATATAGCGAATGCCTAATTCAAGGCCACAGAACTCTTGGAAAAAGCTTTTCTCTACATTCAACATACAAAACTCTTGGAAGCTGCATCTCTCCAGACCAATGTTACAGAACTCCCATAAGCTGCGTCTCCTGCACTCAGGCTACAGGATTCCCATATAGAGCGTATGCCTACACTCAGACTACAGAACTCTTGGAAACAGCTTCTCTCCACATTCAATATACAAATCTCTTTGAAACTGCATCTCTCTAGACCAATGTTAGAGAACTCCCATAAGCTGCGTCTCCTACACACAGCAGACAAAAAACCCGCATATAGCGAATGCCTAATTCCAGTCTACAGAAATCCAGTAAACAGCTTCTCCCTACACCCTGATACAGAACTTCGGTAAACTGTGTCTCTCTAATTCTAGGTTACAGAACTCCCATAAGCTGCGTCGGCTGCACTCAGGCTACAGGAATCCCATATACAGCGTATGCCTACACTCAGAATACAGAACTCGTGGAAACAGCTTCTCTCAACATTCAACATACAGAACTATTGGAAACTGCATCTGTATACACAAAGCTTACAGAACTCATGAAAGCTTCATCTGCTACACAGCATACAGAATATCCGCAAATAGCGAATGCCTAATTCCAGGCCACAGAACTCTTGGAAACAGCTTCTCTCCACATTCAATATACAAATCTATTGGAAACTGAATCTCTCTAGACCAATGTTACACAACTCCCGTAAGCTGCGTCTCCTACACACAGCAGACAAAAAACCCGCATACAGCGAATGCCTAATTCCAGGCCACAGAACTCTTGGAAACAGATTTTCTCTACATTCAACATACCAAACTCTGGGAAACCGCATCTCTCTAGACCAATGTTACAGAACTCCCATAAGCTGCGTCTGCTGCACTCAGGCTACAGGATTCCCATAGAGAGCGTATGCCTACTCTCAGACTACAGAACTCTTGGAAACAGCTTCTCTCTACATTCAATATACAAATCTCTTGGCAACTGCATCTCTCTAGACCAATGTTACAGAACTCCCGTAAGCTGTGTCTCCTACACACAGCAGACAAAAAACCCACATATAGCGAATGCCTAATTCCAGGCCACAGAACTCTTGGCAGCAGTTTCTCTCTACATTCAATATACAAATCTCTTGGAAACTGCATCTCTCTAGACCAATGTTACAGAACTCCCGTGAGCTGCGTCTCCTACACATAGCATACAGAAAACCCGCGTATAGTGAATACCTGCTCATAGGCTACAGAACTCTTGGGAACAGCTTCTGTCTACATTCAACATACAAAACTCTTGGAAACCGCATCTCTCTAGACCAATGTTATAGAACTCCCATAAGCTGCGTCTGATACATTCAGCATACAGAAAACCCGCGTATAGTGAATACCTGCTCATAGGCTACAGAACTCTTGGAAACAGCTTTTGTCTACATTCAACATACAAAACTCTTGGAAACCGCATCTCTCTAGACCAATGTTACAGAACTCCCATAAGCTGCGTCTGCTGCACTCAGGCTACAGGATTCCCATAGAGAGCATATACCTACTCACAGACTACAGAACTCTTGGAAACAGCTTCTCTCCACATTCAATATACAAATCTCTTGGAAACTGCATCTCTCTAGACCAATGTTACAGAACTCCCATAAGCTGCGTCTCCTAAACACAGCAGACAAAAAACCCGCATATAGCGAATGCCTAATTCCAGGCTACAGAAATCCAGTAAACAGCTTCTCCCTACACCCTGATACAGAACTTCGGTAAACTGTGTCTCTCTAATTCGAGGTTACAGAACTCCCATAAGCTGCATCGGCTGCACTCAGGCTACAGGAATCCCATATACAGCGTATGCCTACTCTCAGAATACAGAACTCGTGGAAACAGCTTCTCTCAACATTCAACATACAGAACTATTGGAAACTGCATCTGTATACACAAAGCTTACAGAACTCATGAAAACTGCATCTGCTACACAGCATACAGAATATCCGCAAATAGCGAATGCCTAATTCCAGGCCAGAGAACTCTTGGAAACAGCTTCTCTCTACATTCAATATACAAATCTCTTGGAAACTGCATCTCTCTAGACCAATGTTACAGAACTCCCGTAAGCTGCGTCTCCTACACACAGCAGACAAAAAACCCGCATATAGCGAATGCCTAATTCCAAGCCACAGAACTCTTGGAAACAGCTTTTCTCTGCATTCAACATACAAAACTCTTGGAAACCGCATCTCTCTAGACCAATGTTACAGAACTCCCATAAGCTGCGTCTGCTGCACTCAGGCTACAGGATTCCCATATAGAGCATATACCTACTCTCAGACTACAGAACTCTTGGAAACAGCTTCTCTCCACATTCAATATACAAATCTCTTGGAAACTGCATCTCTCTAGACCAATGTTACAGAACTCCCATAAGCTGCGTCTCCTACACTCAGCATAAGGAAAACCCGCATATAGCGAATAACTATGCCCAGGCTACCGAAATCGCAGAAACAGCTTCTCTCTATATTCAGCCTACGGAAATCCTGGATACTGTGTCTCTACCCTTAGGTTGTGCAACTCCCTTAAGCTGCGTCTCCTACACAGAGCATACGGAAAACCCGCATATAGCGAATGCCTAATTCAAGGACACAGAACTCTTGGAAAAAGCTTTTCTCTACATTCAACATACAAAACTCTTGGAAGCTGCATCTCTCCAGACCAATGTTACAGAACTCCCATAAGCTGCGTCGGCTGCACTCAGGCTACAGGAATCCCATATACAGCGTATGCCTACACTCAGAATACAGAACTCGTGGAAACAGCTTCTCTCAACATTCAACATACAGAACTATTGGAAACTGCATCTGTATACACAAAGCTTACAGAACTCATGAAAACTGCATCTGCTACACAGCATACAGAATATCCGCAAATAGCAAATGCCTAATTCCAGGCCACAGAACTCTTGGAAACAGCTTCTCTCTACATTCAATATACAAATCTATTGGAAACTGAATCTCTCTAGACCAATGTTACACAACTCCCGTAAGCTGCGTCTCCTACACACAGCAGACAAAAAACCCGCATACAGCGAATGCCTAATTCCAGGCCACAGAACTCTTGGAAACAGCTTTTCTCTACATTCAACATACAAAACTCTTGGAAACCGCATCTCTCTAGACCAATGTTACAGAACTCCCATAAGCTGCGTCTGCTGCACTCAGGCTACAGGATTCCCATAGGGAGCGTATGCCTACTCTCAGACTACAGAACTCTTGGAAACAGCTTCTCTCTATATTCAATATACAAATCTCTTGGAAACTGCATCTCTCTAGACCAATGTTACAGAACTCCCATAAGCTGCGTCTCCTACACTCAGCATAAGGAAAACGCGCATATAGAGAATAACTATGCCCAGGCTACCGAAATCGCAGAAACAGCTTCCCTCTTCATTCAGCCTACGGAACTCCTGGATACTGTGTCTCTACGCTTAGGTTGTGCAACTCCCTTAAGCTGCGTCTCCTACACAGAGCATACGGAAAACCCGCATATAGCGAATGCCTAATTCAAGGACACAGAACTCTTGGAAACAGCTTTTCTCTACATTCAACATACAAAACTCTTGGAAACCGCATCTCTCTAGACCAATGTTACAGAACTCCCATAAGCTGCGTCTCCTGCACTCAGGCTACAGGATTCCCATAGAGAGCATATACCTACTCACAGACTACAGAACTCTTGGAAACAGCTTCTCTCCACATTCAATATACAAATCTCTTGGAAACTGCATCTCTCTAGACCAATGTTACAGAACTCCCATAAGCTGCGTCTCCTACACACAGCAGACAAAAAACCCGCATATAGCGAATGCCTAATTCCAGGCTACAGAAATCCAGTAAACAGCTTCTCCCTACACCCTGATACAGAACTTCGGTAAACTGTGTCTCTCTAATTCGAGGTTACAGAACTCCCATAAGCTGCGTCGGCTGCACTCAGGGTACAGGAATCCCATATACAGCGTATGCCTACACTCAGAATACAGAACTCGTGGAAACAGCTTCTCTCAACATTCAACATACAGAACTATTGGAAACTGCATCTGTATACACAAAGCTTACAGAACTCATGAAAGCTGCATCTGCTACACAGCATACAGAATATCCGCAAATAGCGAATGCCTAATTCCAGGCCACAGAACTCTTGGAAACAGCTTCTCTCTACATTCAATATACAAATCTCTTGGAAACTGCATCTCTCTAGACCAATGTTACAGAACTCCCATAAGCTGCGTCTCCTACACTCAGCATAAGGAAAACCCGCATATAGCGAATAACTATGCCCAGGCTACCGAAATCGCAGAAACAGCTTCCCTCTACATTCAGCCTACGGAACTCCTGGATACTGTGTCTCTACACTTAGGTTGTGCAACTCCCTTAAGCTGCGTCTCCTACACACAGCAGACAAAAAACCCGCATATAGCGAATGCCTAATTCAAGGACACAGAACTCTTGGAAACAGCTTTTCTCTGCATTCAACATACAAAACTCTTGGAAACCGCATCTCTCTAGACCATTGTTACAGAACTCCCTTAAGCTGCGTCTCCTGCACTCAGGCACAGGATTCCCTTATAGAGCGTATGCCTACTCTCAGAATAGAGAACACTTGGAAACAGCTTCTCTCTACATTCAATATCCAAATCTCTTGGAAACTGCATCTCTCTAGACCAATGTTACAGAACTCCCGTAAGCTGTGTCTCCTACACACAGCAGACAAAAAACCCACATATAGCGAATGCCTAATTCCAGGCCACAGAACTCTTGGCAGCAGTTTCTCTCTACATTCAATATACAAATCTCTTTGAAACTTCATCTCTCTAGACCCATGTTACAGAACTCCCATAAGCTGCGTCTCCTACACTCAGCATAAGGAAAACCCGCATATAGCGAATAACTCTGCCCAGGCTACCGAAATCGCAGAAACAGATTCTTTCTACATTCAGCCTACGGAACTCCTGGATACTGTGTCTCTACACTTAGGTTGTGCAACTCACTTAAGCTGCGTCTCCTACACAGAGCATACGGAAAACACGCATATAGCGAATGCCTAATTCAAGGACACAGAACTCTTGGAAAAAGCTTTTCTCTACATTCAACATACAAAACTCTTGGAAACTGCATCTCTCCAGACCAATGTTACAGAACTCCCATAAGCTGCGTCTCCTGCACTCAGGCTACAGGATTCCCATATAGAGCGTATGCCTACACTCAGACTACAGAACTCTTGGAAACAGCTTCTCTCCACATTCAATATACAAATCTCTTGGAAACTGCATCTCTCTAGACCAAGGTTACAGAACTCCCATAAGCTGCGTCTCCTACACACAGCAGACAAAAAACCCGCATATAGCGAATGCCTAATTCCAGGCTACAGAAATCCAGTAAACAGCTTCTCCCTACACCCTGATACAGAACTTCGGTAAACTGTGTCTCTCTAATTCGAGGTTTCAGAACTCCCATAAGCTGCGTCGGCTGCACTCAGGCTACAGGAATCCCATATACAGCGTATGCCTACACTCAGAATACAGAACTCGTGGAAACAGCTTCTCTCAACATTCAACATGCAGAACTATTGGAAACTGCATCTGTATACACAAAGCTTACAGAACTCATGAAAACTGCATCTGCTACACAGCATACAGAATATCCGCAAATAGCGAATGCCTAATTCCAGGCCACAGAACTCTTGGAAACAGCTTCTCTCTACATTCAATATACAAATCTATTGGAAACTGCATCTCTCTAGACCAATGTTACAGAACTCCCATAAGCTGCGTCTCCTACACACAGCAGACAAAAAACCCGCATATAGCGAATAACTATGGCCAGGCTACCGAAATCGCAGAAACAGCTTCTCTCTACATTCAACGTACGGAACTCCTCGATACTGTGTGTCTCTACCCTTAGGTTGTGCAACTCCCTTAAGCTGGGCCTCCTACACAGAGCATACGGAACACCCGCATATAGCGAATATCTATGCCCAGACTACCAAAATATTAGAAACAGCTTCTCATTACTTTCAACATATGGAACTTATGGATACTGTATGTCTCTACACTTAGGTTATGGAACTCCCGTAAGCTGCATCTCCTACACACAGCATACAGAAAACACGGAATAGTGCATGCCTAATTCCAGGCCACTGAACTCTTCGAAACAGCTTCTCTCTACATTCAACATAAACAACTCTTGGAAACTGCATCTCTCCAGACCAAGGTTACAGAACTCCCATAAGCTGCGTCTCCTACACACAGCAGACAAAAAACCCGCATATAGCGAATGCCTAATTCCAGGCTACAGAAATCCATTAAACAGCTTCTCCCTACACCCAGATACAGAACTTCGGTAAACTCTGTCTCTCTAATTCTAGGTTACAGAACTCCCATAAGCTGCGTCGCCTGCACTCAGTCTACAGGAATCCCATATACAGCGTATGCCTACTCTCAGAATACAGAACTCGAGGAAACAGCTTCTCTCAACATTCAACATACAGAACTATTGGAAACTGCATCTGTATACACAAAGCTTACAGAACTCATGAAAGCTGCATCTGCTACACAGCATACAGAATATCCGCAAATAGCGAATGCCTAATTCCAGGCCACAGCACACTTGGAAACAGCTTCTCTCTACATTCAATATACAAATCTCTTGGAAACTGAATCTCTCTAGACCAATGTTACAGAACTCCCATAAGCTGCGTCTCCTACACACAACAGACAAAAAACCCGCATAGAGTGAATGCTTCATTCCAGGCCACAGAACACTTGGAAACAGCTTCTCTCTACATTCAGTATACAAATCTCTTGGAAACTGCATCTCTCTAGACCAATGTTACAGAACTCCCATCAGCTGCGTCTGCTGCACTCAGGCTACAGGATTCCCATATAGTGCATATGCCTACTCTCAGACCACAGAACTCTTGGAAACAGCTTCTCTCTACATTCAATATACAAATCTCTTGGAAACCTCATCTCTCTAGACCAATGTTACAGAACTCCCGTGAGCTGCGTCTCCTACACACAGCAGACAAAAAACCCGCATATAGCGAATGCCTAATTTCAGGCCACAGCACTCTGGGAAACAGCTTTTCTCTACATTCAACATACAAAACTCTTGGAAACCGCATCTCTCTAGACCAATGTTACAGAACTCCATAAGCTGCGTCTGATACACTCAGCATACAGAAAACCCGCGTATAGTGAATACCTGCCCATAGGCTACAGAACTCTTGGAAACAGGTTCTGTCTACATTCAACATACAAAACTCTTGGAAACTGCATCTCTCTAGACCAAGGTTACAGAACTCCCATAAGCTGCCTCTCCTACACACAGCATAAGGAAAACCCGCATATAGCGAATAACTATGCCCAGGCTACCGAAATCGCAGAAAGAGCTTCTCTCTACATTCAACATACGGAACTCCTCGATACTGTATGTCTCTACACTTAGGTTGTGCAACTCCCTTAAGCTGCGTCTCCTACACAGAGCATACGGAACACCCGCATATAGCGAATATCTGTGCCCAGACTACCAAAATATTAGAAACAGCTTCTCATTACTTTCAACATATGGAACTTATGGATACTGTATGTCTCTACACTTAGGTTACGGAACTCCCGTAAGCTGCATCTCCTACACACAGCATACAGAAAACACGGAAATAGTGCATGCCTAATTCCAGGCCACTGAACTCTTGGAAACAGCTTCTCTCTACATTCAACATAAACAACTCTTGGAAACTGCATCTCTCTAGACCAATGTTACAGAACTCCCGTAAGCTGCGTCTCCTGCACTCAGGCTACAGGATTCCCATATAGAGCGTATGCCTACTCTCAGACTACAGAACTCTTGGAAACAGCTTCTCTCTACATTCAATATACAAATCTCTTGGAAACTGCATCTCTCTAGACCAATGTTACAGAACTCCCGTAAGCTGTGTCTCCTACACACAGCAGACAAAAAACCCACATATATCGAATGCCTAATTCCAGGCCACAGAACTCTTGGCAGCAGTTTCTCTCTACATTCAATATACAAATCTCTTGGAAACTGCATCTCTCTAGACCAATGTTACAGAATCCCGTAAGCTGCGTCTCCTACACACAGCAGACAAAAAACATGCATATAGCGAATGCCTAATTCCAGGCCACAGAACTCTTGGAAACAGCTTTTCTCTACATTCAACATACAAAACTCTTGGAAACTGCATCTCTCTAGACCAATGTTACAGAACTCCCATAAGCTGCGTCTGCTGCACTCAGGCTACTGGATTCCCATATAGTGCGTATGCCTACTCTCAGACTACAGAACTCTTGGAAACAGCTTCTCTCTACATTCAATATAGAAATCTCTTGGAAACTGCATCTCTCTAGACCAATGTTACAGAACTCCTGTGAGCTGCGTCTCCTACACACAGCAGACAAAAAACCCGCATATAGCGAATGCCTAATTCCAGGCCACAGAACTCTTGGAAACAGCTTTTCTCTACATTCAACATACAAAACTCTTGGAAACCGCATCTCTCTAGACCAATGTTACAGAACTCCCATAAGCTGCGTCTGATACACTCAGCATACAGAAAACCTGCGTATAGTGAATACCTGCTCATAGGATACAGAACTCTTGGAAACAGCTTCTGTCTACATTCAACATACAAAACTCTTGGAAACTGCATCTCTCTAGACCAAGGTTACAGAACTCCCATAAGCTGCCTCTCCTACACACAGCATAAGGAAAACCCGCATATAGCGAATAACTATGCCCAGGCTACCGAAATCGCAGAAACAGCTTCTCTCTACATTCAGCCTACGGAACTCCTGGATACTGTGTCTCTACACTTAGGTTGTGCAACTCCCTTAAGCTGCGTCTCCTACACAGAGCATACGGAAAACCCGCATATAGCGAATGCCTAATTCAAGGACACAGAACTCTTGGAAACAGCTTTTCTCTACATTCAACATACAAAACTCTTGGAAACCGCATCTCTCTAGACCAATGTTACAGAACTCCCATAAGCTGCGTCGGCTGCACTCAGGCTACAGGAATCCCATATACAGCGTATGCCTACTCTCAGAATACAGAACTCGAGGAAACAGCTTCTCTCAACATTCAACATACAGAACTATTGGAAACTGCATCTGTATACACAAAGCTTACAGAACCCATGAAAGCTGCATCTGATACACAGCATACAGAATATCCGCAAATAGCGAATGCCTAATTCCAGGCCACAGCACACTTGGAAACAGCTTCTCTCTACATTCAATATACAAATCTATTGGAAACTGAATCTCTCTAGACCAATGTTACAGAACTCCCATAAGCTGCGTCTCCTACACACAGCAGACAAAAAACCCGCCTATAGCGAATGCCTAATTCCAGGCTACAGAAATCCAGTAAACAGCTTCTCCCTACACCCTGATACAGAACTTCGGTAAACTGTGTCTCTCTAATTCTAGGTTACAGAACTCCCATAAGCTGCGTTGGCTGCACTCAGGCTACAGGAATCCCATATACAGCGTATGCCTACACTCAGAATACAGAACTCGTGGAAACAGCTTCTCTCAACATTCAACATACAGAACTATTGGAAACTGCATCTGTATACACAAAGCTTACAGAACTCATGAAAGCTGCATCGGCTACACAGCATACAAAATATCCGCAAATAGCGAATGCCTAATTCCAGGCCACAGAACTCTTGGAAACAGCTTCTCTCTACATTCAATATACAAATCTCTTGGAAACTGCATCTCTCTAGACCAATGTTACAGAACTCCCATAAGCTGCGTCTCCTACACACAGCAGACAAAAAACCCGCATATAGCGAATAACTATGCCCAGGCTACCGAAATCGCAGAAACAGCTTCTCTCTACATTCAACATACGGAACTCCTCGATACTGTGTGTCTCTACCCTTAGGTTGTGCAACTCCCTTAAGCTGGGCCTCCTACACAGAGCATACGGAACACCCGCATATAGCGAATATCTATGCCCAGACTACCAAAATATTAGAAACAGCTTCTCATTACTTTCAACATATGGAACTTATGGATACTGTATGTCTCTACACTTAGGTTACGGAACTCCCGTAAGCTGCATCTCCTACACACAGCATACAGAAAACACGGAAATAGTGCATGCCTAATTCCAGGCCACTGAACTCTAGGAAACAACTTCTCTCTACATTCAACATAAACAACTCTAGGAAACTGCATCTCTCCAGACCAATGTTACAGAACTCCCATAAGCTGCGTCTCCTACACACAGCAGACAAAAAACCCGCATATAGCGAATAACTATGCCCAGGCTACCGAAATCGCAGAAACAGCTTCTCTCTACATTCATCCTACGGAACTCCTGGATACTGTGTCTCTACCCTTAGGTTGAGAAACTCCCTTAAGCTGGGCCTCCTACACAGAGCATACGGAAAACCCGCATATAGCGAATGCCTAATTCAAGGACACAGAACTCTTGGAAACAGCTTTTCTCTACATTCAACATACAAAACTCTTGGAAACCGCATCTCTCTAGACCAATGTTACAGAACTCCCGTAAGCTGCGTCTCCTGCACTCAGGCTACAGGATTCCCATATAGAGCGTATGCCTACTCTCAGACTACAGAACTCTTGGAAACAGCTTCTCTCTACATTCAATATACAAATCTCTTGGAAACTGCATCTCTCTAGACCAATGTTACAGAACTCCCGTAAGCTGTGTCTCCTACACACAGCAGACAAAAAACCCACATATAGCGAATGCCTAATTGCAGGCCACAGAACTCTTGGCAGCAGTTTCTCTCTACATTCAATATACAAATCTCTTGGAAACTGCATCTCTCTAGACCAATGTTACAGAACTCCCGTAAGCTGCGTCTCCTACACACAGCAGACAAAAAACATGCATATAGCGAATGCCTAATTCCAGGCCACAGAACTCTTGGAAACAGCTTTTCTCTACATTCAACATACAAAACTCTTGGAAACTGCATCTCTCTAGACCAATGTTACAGAACCTCCATAAGCTGCGTCTGCTGCACTCAGGCTACAGGATTCCCATATAGTGCATATGCCTACTCTCAGACTACAGAACTCTTGGAAACAGCTTCTCTCTACATTCAATATACAAATCTCTTGGAAACTGCATCTCTCTAGACCAATGTTACAGAACTCCCGTGAGCTGCGTCTCCTACACACAGCAGACAAAAAACCCGCATATAGCGAATGCCTAATTCCAGGCCACAGAACTCTTGGAAACAGCTTTTCTCTACATTCAACATACAAAACTCTTGGAAACCGCATCTCTCTAGACCAATGTTACAGAACCCCCATAAGCTGCGTCTGATACACTCAGCATACAGAAAACCCGCGTATAGTGAATAACTGCTCATAGGCTACAGAACTCTTGGAAACAGCTTCTGTCTACATTCAACATACAAAACTCTTGGAAACTGCATCTCTCTAGACCAAGGTTACAGAACTCCCATAAGCTGCCTCTCCTACACACAGCATAAGGAAAACCCGCATATAGCGAATAACTATGCCCAGGCTACCGAAATCGCAGAAACAGCTTCTCTCTACATTCAACATACGGAACTCCTCGATACTGTATGTCTCTACACTTAGGTTGTGCAACTCCCTTAAGCTGCGTCTCCTACACAGAGCATACGGAACACCCGCATATAGCGAATATCTATGCCCAGACTACCAAAATATTAGAAACAGCTTCTCATAACTTTCAACATATGGAACTTATGGATACTGTATGTCTCTACACTTAGGTTACGCAACTCCCGTAAGCTGCATCTCCTACACACAGCATACAGAAAACACGGAAATAGTGCATGCCTAATTACAGGCCACAGAACTCTTGGAAACAGCTTCTCTCTACATTCAACATACACAACTCTTGGAAACTGCATCTCTCCAGACCAAGGTTACAGAACTCCCATAAGCTGCGTCTCCTACACACAGCAGACAGAAAACCCGCATATAGCGAATGCCTAATTCCGGGCTACAGAAATCCAGTAAACAGCTTCTCCCTACACCCAGATACAGAACTTCCGTAAACTGTGTCTCTCTAATTCTAGGTTACAGAACTCCCATAAGCTGCGTCGGCTGCACTCAGGCTGCAGGAATCCCATATACAGCGTATGCCTACTCTCAGAATACAGAACTCGAGGAAACAGCTTCTCTCAACATTCAACATACAGAACTATTGGAAACTGCATCTGTATACACAAAGCTTACAGAACTCATGAAAGCTGCATCTGCTACACAGCATACAGAATATCCGCAAATAGCGAATGCCTAATTCCAGGCCACAGAACTCTTGGAAACAGCTTCTCTCTACATTCAATATACAAATCTCTTGGAAACTGCATCTCTCTAGACCAAAGTTACAGAACTCCCGTAAGCTGCGTCTCCTACACACAGCAGACAAAAAACATGCATATAGCGAATGCCTAACTCCAGGCCACAGAACTCTTGGAAACAGCTTTTCTCTACATTCAACATACAAAACTCTTGGAAACCGCATCTCTCTAGACCAATGTTACAGAACTCCCATAAGCTGCGTCTCCTACACACAACAGACAAAAAACCCGCATAGAGTGAATGCTTCATTCCAGGCCACAGAACACTTGGAAACAGCTTCTCTCTACATTCAATATACAAATCTCTTGGAAACTGCATCTCTCTAGACCAATGTTACAGAACTCCCGTAAGCTGTGTCTCCTACACACAGCAGACAAAAAACCCACATATATCGAATGCCTAATTCCAGGCCACAGAACTCTTGGCAGCAGTTTCTCTCTACATTCAATATACAAATCTCTTGGAAACTGCATCTCTCTAGACCAATGTTACAGAATCCCGTAAGCTGCGTCTCCTACACACAGCAGACAAAAAACATGCATATAGCGAATGCCTAATTCCAGGCCACAGAACTCTTGGAAACAGCTTTTCTCTACATTCAACATACAAAACTCTTGGAAACTGCATCTCTCTAGACCAATGTTACAGAACTCCCATAAGCTGCGTCTGCTGCACTCAGGCTACTGGATTCCCATATAGTGCGTATGCCTACTCTCAGACTACAGAACTCTTGGAAACAGCTTCTCTCTACATTCAATATAGAAATCTCTTGGAAACTGCATCTCTCTAGACCAATGTTACAGAACTCCTGTGAGCTGCGTCTCCTACACACAGCAGACAAAAAACCCGCATATAGCGAATGCCTAATTCCAGGCCACAGAACTCTTGGAAACAGCTTTTCTCTACATTCAACATACAAAACTCTTGGAAACCGCATCTCTCTAGACCAATGTTACAGAACTCCCATAAGCTGCGTCTGATACACTCAGCATACAGAAAACCTGCGTATAGTGAATACCTGCTCATAGGATACAGAACTCTTGGAAACAGCTTCTGTCTACATTCAACATACAAAACTCTTGGAAACTGCATCTCTCTAGACCAAGGTTACAGAACTCCCATAAGCTGCCTCTCCTACACACAGCATAAGGAAAACCCGCATATAGCGAATAACTATGCCCAGGCTACCGAAATCGCAGAAACAGCTTCTCTCTACATTCAGCCTACGGAACTCCTGGATACTGTGTCTCTACACTTAGGTTGTGCAACTCCCTTAAGCTGCGTCTCCTACACAGAGCATACGGAAAACCCGCATATAGCGAATGCCTAATTCAAGGACACAGAACTCTTGGAAACAGCTTTTCTCTACATTCAACATACAAAACTCTTGGAAACCGCATCTCTCTAGACCAATGTTACAGAACTCCCATAAGCTGCGTCTGCTGCACTCAGGCTACAGGAATCCCATATACAGCGTATGCCTACTCTCAGAATACAGAACTCGAGGAAACAGCTTCTCTCAACATTCAACATACAGAACTATTGGAAACTGCATCTGTATACACAAAGCTTACAGAACCCATGAAAGCTGCATCTGATACACAGCATACAGAATATCCGCAAATAGCGAATGCCTAATTCCAGGCCACAGCACACTTGGAAACAGCTTCTCTCTACATTCAATATACAAATCTCTTGGAAACTGAATCTCTCTAGACCAATGTTACAGAACTCCCATAAGCTGCGTCTCCTACACACAGCAGACAAAAAACCCGCCTATAGCGAATGCCTAATTCCAGGCTACAGAAATCCAGTAAACAGCTTCTCCCTACACCCTGATACAGAACTTCGGTAAACTGTGTCTCTCTAATTCTAGGTTACAGAACTCCCATAAGCTGCGTTGGCTGCACTCAGGCTACAGGAATCCCATATACAGCGTATGCCTACACTCAGAATACAGAACTCGTGGAAACAGCTTCTCTCAACATTCAACATACAGAACTATTGGAAACTGCATCTGTATACACAAAGCTTACAGAACTCATGAAAGCTGCATCGGCTACACAGCATACAAAATATCCGCAAATAGCGAATGCCTAATTCCAGGCCACAGAACTCTTGGAAACAGCTTCTCTCTACATTCAATATACAAATCTCTTGGAAACTGCATCTCTCTAGACCAATGTTACAGAACTCCCATAAGCTGCGTCTCCTACACACAGCAGACAAAAAACCCGCATATAGCGAATAACTATGCCCAGGCTACCGAAATCGCAGAAACAGCTTCTCTCTACATTCAACATACGGAACTCCTCGATACTGTGTGTCTCTACCCTTAGGTTGTGCAACTCCCTTAAGCTGGGCCTCCTACACAGAGCATACGGAACACCCGCATATAGCGAATATCTATGCCCAGACTACCAAAATATTAGAAACAGCTTCTCATTACTTTCAACATATGGAACTTATGGATACTGTATGTCTCTACACTTAGGTTACGGAACTCCCGTAAGCTGCATCTCCTACACACAGCATACAGAAAACACGGAAATAGTGCATGCCTAATTCCAGGCCACTGAACTCTAGGAAACAACTTCTCTCTACATTCAACATAAACAACTCTAGGAAACTGCATCTCTCCAGACCAATGTTACAGAACTCCCATAAGCTGCGTCTCCTACACACAGCAGACAAAAAACCCGCATATAGCGAATAACTATGCCCAGGCTACCGAAATCGCAGAAACAGCTTCTCTCTACATTCATCCTACGGAACTCCTGGATACTGTGTCTCTACCCTTAGGTTGAGAAACTCCCTTAAGCTGGGCCTCCTACACAGAGCATACGGAAAACCCGCATATAGCGAATGCCTAATTCAAGGACACAGAACTCTTGGAAACAGCTTTTCTCTACATTCAACATACAAAACTCTTGGAAACCGCATCTCTCTAGACCAATGTTACAGAACTCCCGTAAGCTGCGTCTCCTGCACTCAGGCTACAGGATTCCCATATAGAGCGTATGCCTACTCTCAGACTACAGAACTCTTGGAAACAGCTTCTCTCTACATTCAATATACAAATCTCTTGGAAACTGCATCTCTCTAGACCAATGTTACAGAACTCCCGTAAGCTGTGTCTCCTACACACAGCAGACAAAAAACCCACATATAGCGAATGCCTAATTGCAGGCCACAGAACTCTTGGCAGCAGTTTCTCTCTACATTCAATATACAAATCTCTTGGAAACTGCATCTCTCTAGACCAATGTTACAGAACTCCCGTAAGCTGCGTCTCCTACACACAGCAGACAAAAAACATGCATATAGCGAATGCCTAATTCCAGGCCACAGAACTCTTGGAAACAGCTTTTCTCTACATTCAACATACAAAACTCTTGGAAACTGCATCTCTCTAGACCAATGTTACAGAACCTCCATAAGCTGCGTCTGCTGCACTCAGGCTACAGGATTCCCATATAGTGCATATGCCTACTCTCAGACTACAGAACTCTTGGAAACAGCTTCTCTCTACATTCAATATACAAATCTTTTGGAAACTGCATCTCTCTAGACCAATGTTACAGAACTCCCGTGAGCTGCGTCTCCTACACACAGCAGACAAAAAACCCGCATATAGCGAATGCCTAATTCCAGGCCACAGAACTCTTGGAAACAGCTTTTCTCTACATTCAACATACAAAACTCTTGGAAACCGCATCTCTCTAGACCAATGTTACAGAACCCCCATAAGCTGCGTCTGATACACTCAGCATACAGAAAACCCGCGTATAGTGAATAACTGCTCATAGGCTACAGAACTCTTGGAAACAGCTTCTGTCTACATTCAACATACAAAACTCTTGGAAACTGCATCTCTCTAGACCAAGGTTACAGAACTCCCATAAGCTGCCTCTCCTACACACAGCATAAGGAAAACCCGCATATAGCGAATAACTATGCCCAGGCTACCGAAATCGCAGAAACAGCTTCTCTCTACATTCAACATACGGAACTCCTCGATACTGTATGTCTCTACACTTAGGTTGTGCAACTCCCTTAAGCTGCGTCTCCTACACAGAGCATACGGAACACCCGCATATAGCGAATATCTATGCCCAGACTACCAAAATATTAGAAACAGCTTCTCATAACTTTCAACATATGGAACTTATGGATACTGTATGTCTCTACACTTAGGTTACGCAACTCCCGTAAGCTGCATCTCCTACACACAGCATACAGAAAACACGGAAATAGTGCATGCCTAATTACAGGCCACAGAACTCTTGGAAACAGCTTCTCTCTACATTCAACATACACAACTCTTGGAAACTGCATCTCTCCAGACCAAGGTTACAGAACTCCCATAAGCTGCGTCTCCTACACACAGCAGACAGAAAACCCGCATATAGCGAATGCCTAATTCCGGGCTACAGAAATCCAGTAAACAGCTTCTCCCTACACCCAGATACAGAACTTCCGTAAACTGTGTCTCTCTAATTCTAGGTTACAGAACTCCCATAAGCTGCGTCGGCTGCACTCAGGCTACAGGAATCCCATATACAGCGTATGCCTACTCTCAGAATACAGAACTCGAG
The DNA here is from genome assembly GCF_033115175.1 of Lepus europaeus. Lineage (NCBI taxonomy): Eukaryota > Metazoa > Chordata > Mammalia > Lagomorpha > Leporidae > Lepus > Lepus europaeus. The sequence goes on from NC_084835.1 coordinate 50,937,205, forward strand.
GAAACAGCTTCTCTCAACATTCAACATACAGAACTATTGGAAACTGCATCTGTATACACAAAGCTTACAGAACTCATGAAAGCTGCATCTGCTACACAGCATACAGAATATCCGCAAATAGCGAATGCCTAATTCCAGGCCACAGAACTCTTGGAAACAGCTTCTCTCTACATTCAATATACAAATCTCTTGGAAACTGCATCTCTCTAGACCAAAGTTACAGAACTCCCGTAAGCTGCGTCTCCTACACACAGCAGACAAAAAACATGCATATAGCGAATGCCTAACTCCAGGCCACAGAACTCTTGGAAACAGCTTTTCTCTACATTCAACATACAAAACTCTTGGAAACCGCATCTCTCTAGACCAATGTTACAGAACTCCCATAAGCTGCGTCTCCTACACACAACAGACAAAAAACCCGCATAGAGTGAATGCTTCATTCCAGGCCACAGAACACTTGGAAACAGCTTCTCTCTACATTCAATATACAAATCTCTTGGAAACTGCATCTCTCTAGACCAATGTTACAGAACTCCCGTGAGCTGCGTCTCCTACACACAGCAGACAAAAAACCCGCATATAGCGAATGCCTAATTTCAGGCCACAGCACTCTGGGAAACAGCTTTTCTCTACATTCAACATACAAAACTCTTGGAAACCGCATCTCTCTAGACCAATGTTACAGAACTCCCATAAGCTGTGTCTGATACACTCAGGATACAGAAAACCCGCGTATAGTGAATACCTGCCCATAGGCTACAGAACTCTTGGAAACAGCTTCTGTCTACATTCAACATACAAAACTCTTGGAAACTGCATCTCTCTAGACCAAGGTTACAGAACTCCCGTAAGCTGCATCTCCTACACACAGCATACAGAAAACACGGAAATAGTGCATGCCTAATTCCAGGCCACTGAACTCTTGGAAACAGCTTCTCTCTACATTCAACATAAACAACTCTAGGAAATTGCATCTCTCCAGACCAATGTTACAGAACTCCCATAAGCTGCGTCTCCTACACACAGCAGACAAAAAACCCGCATATAGCGAATAACTATGCCCAGGCTACCGAAATCGCAGAAACAGCTTCTCTCTACATTCAGCCTACGGAACTCCTGGATACTGTGTCTCTACCCTTAGGTTGAGAAACTCCCTTAAGCTGGGCCTCCTACACAGAGCATACGGAAAACCCACATATAGCGAATGCCTAATTCAAGGACACAGAACTCTTGGAAACAGCTTTTCTCTACATTCAACATACAAAACTCTTGGAAACCGCATCTCTCTAGACCAATGTTACAGAACTCCCGTAAGCTGCGTCTCCTCTACTCAGGCTACAGGATTCCCATACAGAGCGTATGCCTACTCTCAGACTACAGAACACTTGGAAACAGCTTCTCTCTACATTCAATATACAAATCTCTTGGAAACTGCATCTCTCTAGACCAATGTTACAGAACTCCCGTAAGCTGTGTCTCCTACACACAGCAGACAAAAAACCCACATATAGCGAATGCCTAATTGCAGGCCACAGAACTCTTGGCAGCAGTTTCTCTCTACATTCAATATACAAATCTCTTGGAAACTGCATCTCTCTAGACCAATGTTACAGAACTCCTGTAAGCTGCGTCTCCTACACACAGCAGACAAAAAACATGCATATAGCGAATGCCTAATTCCAGGCCACAGAACTCTTGGAAACAGCTTTTCTCTACATTCAACATACAAAACTCTTGGAAACTGCATCTCTCTAGACCAATGTTACAGAACTCCCATAAGCTGCGTCTGCTGCACTCAGGCTACAGGATTCCCATATAGAGCATATGCCTACTCTCAGACTTCAGAACTCTTGGAAACAGCTTCTCTCTACATTCAATATACAAATCTCTTGGAAACTGCATCTCTCTAGACCAATGTTACAGAACTCCCGTGAGCTGCGTCTCCTACACACAGCAGACAAAAAACCCGCATATAGCGAATGCCTAATTCCAGGCCACAGAACTCTTGGAAACAGCTTTTCTCTACATTCAACATACAAAACTCTTGGAAACCGCATCTCTATAGACCAATGTTACAGAACTCCCATAAGCTGCGTCTGATACACTCAGCATACAGAAAACCCGCGTATAGTGAATACCTGCTCATAGGCTACAGAACTCTTGGAAACAGCTTCTGTCTACATTCAACATACAAAACTCTTGGAAACTGCATCTCTCTAGACCAAGGTTACAGAACTCCCATAAGCTGCCTCTCCTACACACAGCATAAGGAAAACCCGCATATAGCGAATAACTATGCCCAGGCTACCGAAATCGCAGAAACAGCTTCTCTCTACATTCAACATACGGAACTCTTCGATACTGTATGTCTCTACACTTAGGTTGTGCAACTCCCTTAAGCTGCGTCTCCTACACAGAGCATACGGAACACCCGCATATAGCGAATATCTATGCCCAGACTACCAAAATATTAGAAACAGCTTCTCATTACTTTCAACATATGGAACTTATGGATACTGTATGTCTCTACACTTAGGTTACGGAACTCCCGTAAGCTGCATCTCCTACACACAGCATACAGAAAACACGGAAATAGTGCATGCCTAATTACAGGCCACAGAACTCTTGGAAACAGCTTCTCTCTACATTCAACATAAACAACTCTTGGAAACTGCATCTCTCCAGACCAAGGTTACAGAACTCCCATAAGCTGCGTCTCCTACACACAGCAGACAGAAAACCCGCATATAGCGAATGCCTAATTCCAGGCTACAGAAATCCAGTAAACAGCTTCTCCCTACACCCAGATACAGAACTTCGGTAAACTGTGTCTCTCTAATTCTAGGTTACAGAACTCCCATAAGCTGCGTCGGCTGCACTCAGGCTACAGGAATCCCATATACAGCGTATGCCTACTCTCAGAATACAGAACTCGAGGAAACAGCTTCTCTCAACATTCAACATACAGAACTATTGGAAACTGCATCTGTATACACAAAGCTTACAGAAATCATGAAAGCTGCATCTGCTACACAGCATACAGAATATCCGCAAATAGCGAATGCCTAATTCCAGGCCACAGCACACTTGGAAACAGCTTCTCTCTACATTCAATATACAAATCTCTTGGAAACTGCATCTCTCTAGACCAATGTTACAGAACTCCCGTAAGCTGCGTCTCCTACACACAGCAGACAAAAAACATGCATATAGCGAATGCCTAACTCCAGGCCACAGAACTCTTGGAAACAGCTTTTCTCTACATTCAACATACAAAACTCTTGGAAACCGGATCTCTCTAGACCAATGTTACAGAACTCCCATAAGCTGCGTCTCCTACACACAACAGACAAAAAACCCGCATAGAGTGAATGCTTCATTCCAGGCCACAGAACACTTGGAAACAGCTTCTCTCTACATTCAGTATACAAATCTCTTGGAAACTGCATCTCTCTAGACCAATGTTACAGAACTCCCATCAGCTGCGTCTGCTGCACTCAGGCTACAGGATTCCCATATAGTGCATATGCCTACTCTCAGACTACAGAACTCTTGGAAACAGCTTCTCTCTACATTCAATATACAAATCTCTTGGAAACTGCATCTCTCTAGACCAATGTTACAGAACTCCCGTGAGCTGCGTCTCCTACACACAGCAGACAAAAAACCCGCATATAGCGAATGCCTAATTCCAGGCCACAGAACTCTTGGAAACAGCTTTTCTCTACATTCAACATACAAAACTCTTGGAAACCGCATCTCTCTAGACCAATGTTATAGAACTCCCATAAGCTGCGTCTGATACACTCAGCATACAGAAAACCCGCGTATAGTGAATACCTGCTCATAGGCTACAGAACTCTTGGAAACAGCTTCTGTCTACATTCAACATACAAAACTCTTGGAAACTGCATCTCTCTAGACCAAGGTTACAGAACTCCCATAAGCTGCCTCTCCTACACACAGCATAAGGAAAACCCGCATATAGCGAATAACTATGCCCAGGCTACCGAAATCACAGAAACAGCTTCTCTCTACATTCAACATACGGAACTCCTCGATACTGTATGTCTCTACACTTAGGTTGTGCAACTCCCTTAAGCTGCGTCTCCTACACAGAGCATACGGAACACCCGCATATAGCAAATATCTATGCCCAGACTACCAAAATATTAGAAACAGCTTCTCATTACTTTCAACATATGGAACTTATGGATACTGTATGTCTCTACACTTAGGTTACGCAACTCCCGTAAGCTGCATCTCCTACACACAGCATACAGAAAACACGGAAATAGTGCATGCCTAATTCCAGGCCACAGAACTCTTGGAAACAGCTTCTCTCTACATTCAACATAAACAACTCTTGGAAACTGCATCTCTCCAGACCAAGGTTACAGAACTCCCATAAGCTGCGTCTCCTACACACAGCAGACAGAAAACCCGCATATAGCGAATGCCTAATTCCAGGCTACAGAAATCCAGTAAACAGCTTCTCCCTACACCCAGATACAGAACTTCGGTAAACTGTGTCTCTCTAATTCTAGGTTACAGAACTCCCATAAGCTGCGTCGGCTGCACTCAGGCTACAGGAATCCCATATACAGCGTATGCCTACTCTCAGAATACAGAACTCGAGGAAACAGCTTCTCTCAACATTCAACATACAGAACTATTGGAAACTGCATCTGTATACACAAAGCTTACAGAAATCATGAAAGCTGCATCTGCTACACAGCATACAGAATATCCGCAAATAGCGAATGCCTAATTCCAGGCCACAGCACACTTGGAAACAGCTTCTCTCTACATTCAATATACAAATCTCTTGGAAACTGCATCTCTCTAGACCAATGTTACAGAACTCCCGTAAGCTGCGTCTCCTACACACAGCAGACAAAAAACATGCATATAGCGAATGCCTAACTCCAGGCCACAGAACTCTTGGAAACACCTTTTCTCTACATTCAACATACAAAACTCTTGGAAACCGCATCTCTCTAGACCAATGTTACAGAACTCCCATAAGCTGCGTCTCCTACACACAACAGACAAAAAACCCGCATAGAGTGAATGCTTCATTCCAGGCCACAGAACACTTGGAAACAGCTTCTCTCTACATTCAGTATACAAATCTCTTGGAAACTGCATCTCTCTAGACCAATGTTACAGAACTCCCATCAGCTGCGTCTGCTGCACTCAGGCTACAGGATTCCCATATAGTGCATATGCCTACTCTCAGACTACAGAACTCTTGGAAACAGCTTCTCTCTACATTCAATATACAAATCTCTTGGAAACTGCATCTCTCTAGACCAATGTTACAGAACTCCCGTGAGCTGCGTCTCCTACACACAGCAGACAAAAAACCCGCATATAGCGAATGCCTAATTCCAGGCCACAGAACTCTTGGAAACAGCTTTTCTCTACATTCAACATACAAAACTCTTGGAAACCGCATCTCTCTAGACCAATGTTACAGAACTCCCATAAGCTGCGTCTGATACACTCAGCATACAGAAAACCCGCGTATAGTGAATACCTGCTCATAGGCTACAGAACTCTTGGAAACAGCTTCTGTCTACATTCAACATACAAAACTCTTGGAAACTGCATCTCTCTAGACCAAGGTTACAGAACTCCCATAAGCTGCCTCTCCTACACACAGCATAAGGAAAACCCGCATATAGCGAATAACTATGCCCAGGCTACCGAAATCGCAGAAACAGCTTCTCTCTACATTCAACATACGGAACTCCTCGATACTGTATGTCTCTACACTTAGGTTGTGCAACTCCCTTAAGCTGCGTCTCCTACACAGAGCATACGGAACACCCGCATATAGCGAATATCTATGCCCAGACTACCAAAATATTAGAAACAGCTTCTCATTACTTTCAACATATGGAACTTATGGATACTGTATGTCTCTACACTTAGGTTACGGAACTCCCGTAAGCTGCATCTCCTACACACAGCATACAGAAAACACGGAAATAGTGCATGCCTAATTCCAGGCCACTGAACTCTTGGAAACAGCTTCTCTCTACATTCAACATACACAACTCTAGGAAACTGCATCTCTCCAGACTAAGGTTACAGAACTCCCATAAGCTGCGTCTCCTACACACAGCAGACAGAAAACCCGCATATAGCGAATGCCTAATTCCAGGCTACAGAAATCCAGTAAACAGCTTCTCCCTACACCCAGATACAGAACTTCGGTAAACTGTGTCTCTCTAATTCTAGGTTACAGAACTCCCATAAGCTGCGTCGGCTGCACTCAGGCTACAGGAATCCCATATACAGCGTATGCCTACTCTCAGAATACAGAACTCGAGGAAACAGCTTCTCTCAACATTCAACATACAGAACTATTGGAAACTGCATCTGTATACACAAAGCTTACAGAAATCATGAAAGCTGCATCTGCTACACAGCATACAGAATATCCGCAAATAGCGAATGCCTAATTCCAGGCCACAGCAGACTTGGAAACAGCTTCTCTCTACATTCAATATACAAATCTCTTGGAAACTGCATCTCTCTAGACCAATGTTACAGAACTCCCGTAAGCTGCGTCTCCTACACACAGCAGACAAAAAACATGCATATAGCGAATGCCTAACTCCAGGCCACAGAACTCTTGGAAACAGCTTTTCTCTACATTCAACATACAAAACTCTTGGAAACCGCATCTCTCTAGACCAATGTTACAGAACTCCCATAAGCTGCGTCTCCTACACACAACAGACAAAAAACCCGCATAGAGCGAATGCTTCATTCGAGGCCACAGAACACTTGGAAACAGCTTCTCTCTACATTCAGTATACAAATCTCTTGGAAACTGCATCTCTCTAGACCAATGTTACAGAACTCCCATAAGCTGCGTCTGCTGTACTCAGGCTACAGGATTCCCATATAGTGCATATGCCTACTCTCAGACTACAGAACTCTTGGAAACAGCTTCTCTCTACATTCAATATACAAATCTCTTGGAAACTGCATCTCTCTAGACCAATGTTACAGAACTCCCGTGAGCTGCGTCTCCTACACACAGCAGACAAAAAACCCGCATATAGCGAATGCCTAATTCCAGGCCACAGAACTCTTGGAAACAGCTTTTCTCTACATTCAACATACAAAACTCTTGGAAACCGCATCTCTCTAGACCAATGTTACAGAACTTCCATAAGCTGCGTCTGATACACTCAGCATACAGAAAACCCGCGTATAGTGAATACCTGCTCATAGGCTACAGAACTCTTGGAAACAGCTTCTGTCTACATTCAACATACAAAACTCTTGGAAACTGCATCTCTCTAGACCAATGTTACAGAACTCCCATAAGCTGCCTCTCCTACACACAGCATAAGGAAAACCCGCATATAGCGAATAACTATGCCCAGGCTACCGAAATCGCAGAAACAGCTTCTCTCTACATTCAACATACGGAACTCCTCGATACTGTATGTCTCTACACTTAGGTTGTGCAACTCCCTTAAGCTGCGTCTCCTACACAGAGCATACGGAACAACCGCATATAGCGAATATCTATGCCCAGACTACCAAAATATTAGAAACAGCTTCTCATTACTTTCAACATATGGAACTTATGGATACTGTATGTCTCTACACTTAGGTTACGGAACTCCCGTAAGCTGCATCTCCTACACACAGCATACAGAAAACACGGAAATAGTGCATGCCTAATTCCAGGCCACTGAACTCTTGGAAACAGCTTCTCTCTACATTCAACATACACAACTCTTGGAAACTGCATATCTCCAGACCAAGGTTACAGAACTCCCATAAGCTGCGTCTCCTACACACAGCAGACAAAAAACCCCATATAGCGAATGCCTAATTCCAGGCTACAGAAATCCAGTAAACAGCTTCTCCCTACACCCAGATACAGAACTTCGGTAAACTGTGTCTCTCTAATTCTAGGTTACAGAACTCCCATAAGCTGCGTCGGCTGCACTCAGGCTACAGGAATCCCATATACAGCGTATGCCTACTCTCAGAATACAGAACTCGAGGAAACAGCTTCTCTCAACATTCAACATACAGAACTATTGGAAACTGCATCTGTATACACAAAGCTTACAGAAATCATGAAAGCTGCATCTGCTACACAGCATACAGAATATCCGCAAATAGCGAATGCCTAATTCCAGGCCACAGCACACTTGGAAACAGCTTCTCTCTACATTCAATATACAAATCTCTTGGAAACTGCATCTCTCTAGACCAATGTTACAGAACTCCCGTAAGCTGCGTCTCCTACACACAGCAGACAAAAAACCCACATATAGCGAATGCCTAATTGCAGGCCACAGAACTCTTGGCAGCAGTTTCTCTCTACATTCAATATACAAATCTCTTGGAAACTGCATCTCTCTAGACCAATGTTACAGAACTCCTGTAAGCTGCGTCTCCTACACACAGCAGACAAAAAACATGCATATAGCGAATGCCTAATTCCAGGCCACAGAACTCTTTGAAACTGCTTTTCTCTACATTCAACATACAAAACTCTTGGAATCTGCATCTCTCTAGACCAATGTTACAGAACTCCCATAAGCTGCGTCTGCTGCACTCAGGCTACAGGATTCCCATATAGAGCATATGCCTACTCTCAGACTTCAGAACTCTTGGAAACAGCTTCTCTCTACATTCAATATACAAATCTCTTGGAAACTGCATCTCTCTAGACCAATGTTACAGAACTCCCGTGAGCTGCGTCTCCTACACACAGCAGACAAAAAACCCGCATATAGCGAATGCCTAATTCCAGGCCACAGAACTCTTGGAAACAGCTTTTCTCTACATTCAACATACAAAACTCTTGGAAACCGCATCTCTCTAGACCAATGTTACAGAACTCCCATAAGCTGCGTCTGATACACTCAGCATACAGAAAACCCGCGTATAGTGAATACCTGCTCATAGGCTACAGAACTCTTGGAAACAGCTTCTGTCTACATTCAACATACAAAACTCTTGGAAACTGCATCTCTCTAGACCAAGGTTACAGAACTCCCATAAGCTGCCTCTCCTACACACAGCATAAGGAAAACCCGCATATAGCGAATAACTATGCCCAGGCTACCGAAATCGCAGAAACAGCTTCTCTCTACATTCAACATACGGAACTCTTCGATACTGTATGTCTCTACACTTAGGTTGTGCAACTCCCTTAAGCTGCGTCTCCTACACAGAGCATACGGAACACCCGCATATAGCGAATATCTATGCCCAGACTACCAAAATATTAGAAACAGCTTCTCATTACTTTCAACATATGGAACTTATGGATACTGTATGTCTCTACACTTAGGTTACGGAACTCCCGTAAGCTGCATCTCCTACACACAGCATACAGAAAACACGGAAATAGTGCATGCCTAATTACAGGCCACAGAACTCTTGGAAACAGCTTCTCTCTACATTCAACATAAACAACTCTTGGAAACTGCATCTCTCCAGACCAAGGTTACAGAACTCCCATAAGCTGCGTCTCCTACACACAGCAGACAAAAAACCCGCATATAGCGAATGCCTAATTCCAGGCTACAGAAATCCAGTAAACAGCTTCTCCCTACACCCAGATACAGAACTTCGGTAAACTGTGTCTCTCTAATTCTAGGTTACAGAACTCCCATAAGCTGCGTCGGCTGCACTCAGGCTACAGGAATCCCATATACAGCGTATGCCTACTCTCAGAATACAGAACTCGAGGAAACAGCTTCTCTCAACATTCAACATACAGAACTATTGGAAACTGCATCTGTATACACAAAGCTTACAGAAATCATGAAAGCTGCATCTGCTACACAGCATACAGAATATCCGCAAATAGCGAATGCCTAATTCCAGGCCACAGCACACTTGGAAACAGCTTCTCTCTACATTCAATATACAAATCTCTTGGAAACTGCATCTCTCTAGACCAATGTTACAGAACTCCCGTAAGCTGCGTCTCCTACACACAGCAGACAAAAAACATGCATATAGCGAATGCCTAACTCCAGGCCACAGAACTCTTGGAAACAGCTTTTCTCTACATTCAACATACAAAACTCTTGGAAACCGCATCTCTCTAGACCAATGTTACAGAACTCCCATAAGCTGCGTCTCCTACACACAACAGACAAAAAACCCGCATAGAGTGAATGCTTCATTCCAGGCCACAGAACACTTGGAAACAGCTTCTCTCTACATTCAGTATACAAATCTCTTGGAAACTGCATCTCTCTAGACCAATGTTACAGAACTCCCATCAGCTGCGTCTGCTGCACTCAGGCTACAGGATTCCCATATAGTGCATATGCCTACTCTCAGACTACAGAACACTTGGAAACAGCTTCTCTCTACATTCAATAAACAAATCTCTTGGAAACTGCATCTCTCTAGACCAATGTTACAGAACTCCCGTGAGCTGCGTCTCCTACACACAGCAGACAAAAAACCCGCATATAGCGAATGCCTAATTCCAGGCCACAGAACTCTTGGAAACAGCTTTTCTCTACATTCAACATACAAAACTCTTGGAAACCGCATCTCTCTAGACCAATGTTACAGAACTCCCATAAGCTGCGTCTGATACACTCAGCATACAGAAAACCCGCGTATAGTGAATACCTGCTCATAGGCTACAGAACTCTTGGAAACAGCTTCTGTCTACATTCAACATACAAAACTCTTGGAAACTGCATCTCTCTAGACCAAGGTTACAGAACTCCCATAAGCTGCCTCTCCTACACACAGCATAAGGAAAACCCGCATATAGCGAATAACTATGCCCAGGCTACCGAAATCGCAGAAACAGCTTCTCTCTACATTCAACATACGGAACTCCTCGATACTGTATGTCTCTACACTTAGGTTGTGCAACTCCCTTAAGCTGCGTCTCCTACACAGAGCATACGGAACACCCGCATATAGCGAATATCTATGCCCAGACTACCAAAATATTAGAAACAGCTTCTCATTACTTTCAACATATGGAACTTATGGATACTGTATGTCTCTTCACTTAGGTTACGCAACTCCCGTAAGCTGCATCTCCTACACACAGCATACAGAAAACACGGAAATAGTGCATGCCTAATTCCAGGCCACTGAACTCTTGGAAACAGCTTCTCTCTACATTCAACATACACAACTCTTGGAAACTGCATCTCTCCAGACCAAGGTTACAGAACTCCCATTAGCTGCGTCTCCTACACACAACAGACAAAAAACCCGCATAGAGCGAATGCTTCATTCGAGGCCACAGAACACTTGGAAACAGCTTCTCTCTACATTCAGTATACAAATCTCTTGGAAACTGCATCTCTCTAGACCAATGTTACAGAACTCCCATAAGCTGCGTCTGCTGCACTCAGGCTACAGGATTCCCATATAGTGCATATGCCTACTCTCAGACTACAGAACCCTTGGAAACAGCTTCTCTCTACATTCAATATACAAATCTCTTGGAAAGTGCATCTCTCTAGACCAATGTTACAGAACTCCCGTGAGCTGCGTCTCCTACACACAGCAGACAAAAAACCCGCATATAGCGAATGCCTAATTCCAGGCCACAGAACTCTTGGAAACAGCTTCTCTCTACATTCAACATAAACAACTCTTGGAAACTGCATCTCTCCAGACCAAGGTTACAGAACTCCCATAAGCTGCGTCTCCTACACACAGCAGACAGAAAACCCGCATATAGCGAATGCCTAATTCCAGGCTACAGAAATCCAGTAAACAGCTTCTCCCTACACCCAGATACAGAACTTCGGTAAACTGTGTCTCTCTAATTCTAGGTTACAGAACTCCCATAAGCTGCGTCGGCTGCACTCAGGCTACAGGAATCCCATATACAGCGTATGCCTACTCTCAGAATACAGAACTCGAGGAAAGAGCTTCTCTCAACATTCAACATACAGAACTATTGGAAACTGCATCTGTATACACAAAGCTTACAGAAATCATGAAAGCTGCATCTGCTACACAGCATACAGAATATCCGCAAATAGCGAATGCCTAATTCTAGGACACAACACACTTGGAAACAGCTTCTCTCTACATTCAATATACAAATCTCTTGGAAACTGCATCTCTCTAGACCAATGTTACAGAACTCCCGTAAGCTGCGTCTCCTACACACAGCAGACAAAAAACATGCATATAGCGAATGCCTAACTCCAGGCCACAGAACTCTTGGAAACAGCTTTTCTCTACATTCAACATACAAAACTCTTGGAAACCGCATCTCTCTAGACCAATGTTACAGAACTCCCATAAGCTGCGTCTGATACACTCAGCATACAGAAAACCCGCGTATAGTGAATACCTGCTCATAGGCTACAGAACTCTTGGAAACAGCTTCTGTCTACATTCAACATACAAAACTCTTGGAAACTGCATCTCTCTAGACCAAGGTTACAGAACTCCCATAAGCTGCCTCTCCTACACACAGCATAAGGAAAACCCGCATATAGCGAATAACTATGCCCAGGCTACCGAAATCGCAGAAACAGCTTCTCTCTACATTCAACATACGGAACTCCTCGATACTGTATGTCTCTACACTTAGGTTGTGCAACTCCCTTAAGCTGCGTCTCCTACACAGAGCATACATAACACCCGCATATAGCGAATATCTATGCCCAGACTACCAAAATATTAGAAACAGCTTCTCATTACTTTCAACATATGGAACTTATGGATACTGTATGTCTCTACACTTAGGTTACGCAACTCCCGTAAGCTGCATCTCCTACACACAGCATACAGAAAACACGGAAATAGTGCATGCCTAATTCCAGGCCACTGAACTCTTGGAAACAGCTTCTCTCTACATTCAACATACACAACTCTTGGAAACTGCATCTCTCCAGACCAAGGTTACAGAACTCCCATTAGCTGCGTCTCCTACACACAACAGACAAAAAACCCGCATAGAGCGAATGCTTCATTCGAGGCCACAGAACACTTGGAAACAGCTTCTCTCTACATTCAGTATACAAATCTCTTGGAAACTGCATCTCTCTAGACCAATGTTACAGAACTCCCATAAGCTGCGTCTGCTGCACTCAGGCTACAGGATTCCCATATAGTGCATATGCCTACTCTCAGACTACAGAACTCTTGGAAACAGCTTCTCTCTACATTCAATATACAAATCTCTTGGAAACTGCATCTCTCTAGACCAATGTTACAGAACTCCCGTGAGCTGCGTCTCCTACACACAGCAGACTAAAAACCCGCATATAGCGAATGCCTAATTCCAGGCCACAGAACTCTTGGAAACAGCTTTTCTCTACATTCAACATACAAAACTCTTGGAAACCGCATCTCTCTAGACCAATGTTACAGAACTCCCATAAGCTGCGTCTGATACACTCAGCATACAGAAAACCCGCGTATAGTGAATACCTGCTCATAGGCTACAGAACTCTTGGAAACAGCTTCTGTCTACATTCAACATACAAAACTCTTGGAAACTGCATCTCTCTAGACCAAGGTTACAGAACTCCCATAAGCTGCCTCTCCTACACACAGCATAAGGAAAACCCGCATATAGCGAATAACTATGCCCAGGCTACCGAAATCGCAGAAACAGCTTCTCTCTACATTCAACATACGGAATTCCTCGATACTGTATGTCTCTACACTTAGGTTGTGCAACTCCCTTAAGCTGCGTCTCCTACACAGAGCATACGGAACAACCGCATATAGCGAATATCTATGCCCAGACTACCAAAATATTAGAAACAGCTTCTCATTACTTTCAACATATGGAACTTATGGATACTGTATGTCTCTACACTTAGGTTACGCAACTCCCGTAAGCTGCATCTCCTACACACAGCATACAGAAAACACGGAAATAGTGCATGCCTAATTCCAGGCCACTGAACTCTTGGAAACAGCTTCTCTCTACATTCAACATACACAACTCTTGGAAACTGCATCTCTCCAGACCAAGGTTACAGAACTCCCATAAGCTGCGTCTCCTACACACAGCAGAAAAAAAACCCCATATAGCGAATGCCTAATTCCAGGCTACAGAAATCCAGTAAACAGCTTCTCCCTACACCCAGATACAGAACTTCGGTAAACTGTGTCTCTCTAATTCTAGGTTACAGAACTCCCATAAGCTGCGTCGGCTGCACTCAGGCTACAGGAATCCCATATACAGCGTATGCCTACTCTCAGAATACAGAACTCGAGGAAACAGCTTCTCTCAAAATTCAACATACAGAACTATTGGAAACTGCATCTGTATACACAAAGCTTACAGAAATCATGAAAGCTGCATCTGCTACACAGCATACAGAATATCCGCAAATAGCGAATGCCTAATTCCAGGCCACAGCACACTTGGAAACAGCTTCTCTCTACATTCAATATACAAATCTCTTGGAAACTGCTTTTCTCTAGACCAATGTTAGAGAACTCCCGTGAGCTCCGTCTCCTACACACAGCAGACAAATACCCGCATATACCGAATGCCTAATTCCAGGCCACAGAACTCTTGGAAACTGCTTTTCTCTACATTCAACATACAAAACTCTTGGAAACCGCATCTTTCCAGACCAATGTTACAGAACTCCCATAAGCTGCGTCTGATACACTCAGCATACAGAAAACCCGCGTATAGTGAATACCTGCTCATAGGCTACAGAACTCTTGGAAACAGCTTCTGTCTACATTCAACATACACAACTCTTGGAAACTGCATCTCTCCAGACCAAGGTTACAGAATTCCCATAAGCTGCGTCTCCTACACACAGCAGACAGAAAACCCACATATAGCGAATGCCTAATTCCAGGCTACAGAAATCCATTAAACAGCTTCTCCCTACACCCTGATACAGAACTTCGGTAAACTGTGTCTCTCTAATTCTAGGTTACAGAACTCCCATAAGCTGCGTCGGCTGCACTCAGGCTACAGGATCCCATATACAGCGTATGCCTACACTCAGAATACAGAACTCGTGGAAACAGCTTCTCTCAATATTCAACATACAGAACTATTGGAAACTGTATCTGTATACACAAAGCTTACAGAACTCATGAAAGCTGCATCTGCTACAGAGCATACAGAATATCCGCAAATAGCGAATGCCTAATTGCAGGCCACAGAACTCTTGGAAACAGCTTCTCTCTACATTCAATATACAAATCTCTTGGAAACTGCATCTCTCTAGACCAATGTTACAAAACTCCCATAAGCTGCGTCTCCTACACACAGCAGACAAAAAACCCGCATATAGCGAATGCCTAATTCCAGGCAACAGGACTCTTGGAAACAGCTTTTCTCTACATTCAACATACAAAACTCTTGGAAACCGCATCTCTCTAGACCAATGTTACAGAACTCCTATAAGCTGTGTCTGTTGCACTCAGGCTACAGGATTCCCATATAGAGCATATGCCTACTCTCAGACTACAGAACTCTTGGAAACAGCTTCTCTCTACATTCAATATACAAATCTCTTGGAAACTGCATCTCTCTAGACCAAGATAACAGAACTCCCATAAGCTGCGTCTCCTACACACAACAGACAAAAAACCCGCATAGAGCGAATGCTTCATTCCAGGCCACAGAACACTTGGAAACAGCTTCTCTCTACATTCAGTATACAAATCTCTTGGAAACTGCATCTCTCTAGACCAATGTTACAGAACTCCTGTAAGCTGCGTCTCCTACACACAGCAGACAAAAAACCCGCATATAGCGAATGCCTAATTCCAGGCCACAGAACTCTTGGAAAGAGCTTTTCTCTACATTCAACATACAAAACTCTTGTAAACCGCATATCTCTAGACCAATGTTACAGAACTCCCATAAACTGCATCTGCTGCACTCAGGCTATAGGAATCCCATATAGAGCGTATGCCTAGTCTCAGACTACAGAACTCTTGGAAACAGCTTCTCTCTACATTCAACATACAAAACTGTTTGAAACTGCATCTCCCTAGACCAAGGTTACAGAACTCCCATAAGCTGCGTCTCCTACACACAGCATAAGGAAAACCTGCATATAGCGAATAACTATGCCCAGGCTACCGAAATCGCAGAAACAGCTTCCCTCTACATTCAGCCTACGGAACTCCTGGATACTATATGTCTCTACACTTAGGTTGTGCAACTCCCTTAAGCTGCGTCTCCTACACACAGCAGACAAAAAACCCACATATAGCGAATGCCTAATTCAAGGCCAAAGAACACTTGGAAACAGCTTTTCTCTACATTCAACATACAAAACTCTTGGAAACCGCATCTCTCTAGACCAATGTTACAGAACTCCCATAAGCTGCGTCTACTGCACTCAGGTTATAGGAATCCCATATAGAGCGTATGCCTAGTCTCAGAATACAGAACTCTTGGAAACAGCTTTTCTCTACATTCAACATACAAAACTGTTTGAAACTGCATCTCCCTAGATCAATGTTACAGAACTCTCATAAGCTGCGTCTCCTACACACAGCATAAGGAAAACCCGCATATAGCGAATAACTATGCCCAGGCTACCGAAATCGCAGAAACAGCTTCTCTCTACATTCAACATACGGAACTCCTCGATACTGTATGTCTCTACACTAAGGTTGTGCAAATCCCTTAAGCTGCGTCTCCTACACACAGCATAAGGAAAACCCGCATATAGCGAATAACTATGCCCAGGCTACCGAAATCGCAGAAACAGCTTCTCTCTACATTCAGCCTACGGAACTCCTGGATACTGTGTCTCTACCCTTAGGTTGTACAATTCCCTTAAGCTGCGTCTCCTACACAGAGCATACGGAAAACCTGCATATAGCGAATGCCTAATTCAAGGATACAGAACTCTTGGAAACAGCTTTTCTCTACATTCAACATACAAAACTCTTGGAAACCGCATCTCTCTAGACCAATGTTACAGAACTCCCATAAGCTGCGTCTGTTGCACTCAGGCTACAGGATTCCCATGTAGAGCATATGCCTACTCTCAGACTACAGAACTCTTGGAAACAGCTTCTCTCTACATTCAATATACAAATCTCTTGGAAACTGCATCTCTCTAGACCAAGATAACAGAACTCCCATAAGCTGCGTCTCCTACACACAACAGACAAAAAACCCGCATAGAGTGAATGCCTAATTTCAGGCCACAGAACAATTGGAAACAGCTTTTCTCTACATTCAACATACAGAACTCTTGGAAACCGCATCTCTCTAGACCAATGTTACAGAACTCCCATAAGCTGCGTCTGCTGCACTCAGGCTACAGGATTCCCATATAGAGCATATACCTACTCTCAGACTACAGAACACTTGGAAACAGCTTCTCTCCACATTCAGTATACAAATCTCTTGGAAACTGCATCTCTCTAGACCAATGTTACAGAACTCCCATGAGCTGCATCTCCTAAACACAGCATAAGGAAAACCCGCATATAGTGAATAACTATGCCCAGGCTACCGAAATCGCAGAAACAGCTTCTCTCTACATTCAACATACGGAACTCCTGGATACTATATGTCTCTACACTTAGGTTGTGCAACTCCCCTAAGCTGCGTCTCCTACACACAGCAGACAAAAAACCCGCATATAGCGAATGCCTAATTCAAGGCTAAAGATCACTTGGAAACAACTTTTCTCTACATTCAACATACAAAACTCTTGGAAACCGCATCTCTCTAGACCAATGTTACAGAACTCCCATAAGCTGCGTCTACTGCACTCAGGTTATAGGAATCCCATATAGAGCGTATGCCTAGTCTCAGAATACAGAACTCTTGGAAACAGCTTTTCTCTACATTCAACATACAAAACTCTTGGAAACCGCATCTCTCTAGACCAATGTTACAGAACTCCCATAAGCTGCGTCTGCTGCACTCAGGCTACTGCATTCCCATATAGAGCATATGCCTACTCTCAGACTACAGAACTCTTGGAAACAGCTTCTCTCTACATTCAATATACAAATCTCTTGGAAACTGCATCTCTCTAGACCAATGTTACAGAACTCCCGTGAGCTCCGTCTCCTACACACAGCAGACAAATACTCGCATATACCGAATGCCTAATTCAAGGCCACAGAACTCTTGGAAACTGCTTTTCTCTACATTCAACATACAAAACTCTTGGAAACCGCATCTCTCTAGACCAATGTTACAGAACTCCCATAAGCTGCGTCTGATACACTCAGCATACAGAAAACCCGCGTATAGTGAATACCTGCTCATAGGCTACAGAACTCTTGGAAACAGCTTCTGTCTACATTCAACATACACAACTCTTGGAAACTGCATCTCTCCAGACCAAGGTTACAGAATTCCCATAAGCTGCGTCTCCTACACACAGCAGACAGAAAACCCACATATAGCGAATGCCTAATTCCAGGATACAGAAATCCAGTAAACAGCTTCTCCCTACACCCTGATACAGAACTTCGGTAAACTGTGTCTCTCTAATTCTAGGTTACAGAACTCCCATAAGCTGCGTCGGCTGCACTCAGGCTACAGGATCCCATATACAGCGTATGCCTACACTCAGAATACAGAACTCGTGGAAACAGCTTCTCTCAATATTCAACATACAGAACTATTGGAAACTGTATCTGTATACACAAAGCTTACAGAACTCATGAAAGCTGCATCTGCTACAGAGCATACAGAATATCCGCAAATAGCGAATGCCTAATTGCAGGCCACAGAACTCTTGGAAACAGCTTCTCTCTACATTCAATATAAAAATCTCTTGGAAACTGCATCTCTCTAGACCAATGTTACAGAACTCCCGTAAGCTGCGTCTCCTACACACAGCAGACAAAAAACCCGCATATAGCGAATGCCTAATTCCAGGCAACAGGACTCTTGGAAACAGCTTTTCTCTGCATTCAACATACAAAACTCTTGGAAACCGCATCTCTCTAGACCAATGTTACAGAACTCCTATAAGCTGTGTCTGTTGCACTCAGGCTACAGGATTCCCATATAGAGCATATGCCTACTCTCAGACTACAGAACTCTTGGAAACAGCTTCTCTCTACATTCAATATACAAATCTCTTGGAAACTGCATCTCTCTAGACCAAGATAACAGAACTCCCATAAGCTGCGTCTCCTACACACAACAGACAAAAAACCCGCATAGAGCGAATGCTTCATTCCAGGCCACAGAACACTTGGAAACAGCTTCTCTCTACATTCAGTATACAAATCTCTTGGAAACTGCATCTCTCTAGACCAATGTTACAGAACTCCTGTAAGCTGCGTCTCCTACACACAGCAGACAAAAAACCCGCATATAGCGAATGCCTAATTCCAGGCCACAGAACTCTTGGAAAGAGCTTTTCTCTACATTCAACATACAAAACTCTTGTAAACCGCATATCTCTAGACCAATGTTACAGAACTCCCATAAACTGCATCTGCTGCACTCAGGCTATAGGAATCCCATATAGAGCGTATGCCTAGTATCAGTCTACAGAACTCTTGGAAACAGCTTCTCTCTACATTCAACATACAAAACTGTTTGAAACTGCATCTCCCTAGACCAAGGTTACAGAACTCCCATAAGCTGCGTCTCCTACACACAGCATAAGGAAAACCTGCATATAGCGAATAACTATGCCCAGGCTACCGAAATCGCAGAAACAGCTTCCCTCTACATTCAGCCTACGGAACTCCTGGATACTATATGTCTCTACACTTAGGTTGTGCAACTCCCTTAAGCTGCGTCTCCTACACACAGCAGACAAAAAACCCGCATATAGCGAATGCCTAATTCAAGGCCAAAGAACACTTGGAAACAGCTTTTCTCTACATTCAACATACAAAACTCTTGGAAACCGCATCTCTCTAGACCAATGTTACAGAACTCCCATAAGCTACGTCTACTGCACTCAGGTTATAGGAATCCCATATAGAGCGTATGCCTAGTCTCAGAATACAGAACTCTTGGAAACAGCTTTTCTCTACATTCAACATACAAAACTGTTTGAAACTGCATCTCCCTAGATCAATGTTACAGAACTCTCATAAGCTGCGTCTCCTACACACAGCATAAGGAAAACCCGCATATAGCGAATAACTATGCCCAGGCTACCGAAATCGCAGAAACAGCTTCTCTCTACATTCAACATACGGAACTCCTCGATACTGTATGTCTCTACACTAAGGTTGTGCAAATCCCTTAAGCTGCGTCTCCTACACACAGCATAAGGAAAACCCGCATATAGCGAATAACTATGCCCAGGCTACCGAAATCGCAGAAACAGCTTCTCTCTACATTCAGCCTACGGAACTCCTGGATACTGTGTCTCTACCCTTAGGTTGTGCAACTCCCTTAAGCTGCGTCTCCTACACACAGCAGACAAAAAACCCGCATATAGCGAATGCCTAATTCAAGGCCAAAGAACACTTAGAAACAGCTTTTCTCTACATTCAACATACAAAACTCTTGGAAACCGCATCTCTCTAGACCAATGTTACAGAACTCCCATAAGCTGCGTCTACTGCACTCAGGTTATAGGAATCCCATATAGAGCGTATGCCTAGTCTCAGAATACAGAACTCTTGGAAACAGCTTTTCTCTACATTCAACATACAAAACTGTTTGAAACTGCATCTCCCTAGATCAATGTTACAGAACTCTCATAAGCTGCGTCTCCTACACACAGCATAAGGAAAACCCGCATATAGCGAATAACTATGCCCAGGCTACCGAAATCGCAGAAACAGCTTCTCTCTACATTCAAAATACGGAACTCCTCGATACTGTATGTCTCTACACTAAGGTTGTGCAAATCCCTTAAGCTGCGTCTCCTACACACAGCATAAGGAAAACCCGCATATAGCGAATAACTATGCCCAGGCTACCGAAATCGCAGAAACAGCTTCTCTCTACATTCAGCCTACGGAACTCCTGGATACTGTGTCTCTACCCTTAGGTTGTGCAACTCCCTTAAGCTGCGTCTCCTACACACAGCAGACAAAAACCCGCATATAGCGAATGCCTAATTCAAGGCCAAAGAACACTTGGAAACAGCTTTTCTCTACATTCAACATACAAAACTCTTGGAAACCGCATCTCTCTAGACCAATGTTACAGAACTCCCATAAGCTGCGTCTACTGCACTCAGGTTATAGGAATCCCATATAGAGCGTATGCCTAGTCTCAGAATACAGAACTCTTGGAAACAGCTTTTCTCTACATTCAACATACAAAACTGTTTGAAACTGCATCTCCCTAGATCAATGTTACAGAACTCTCATAAGCTGCGTCTCCTACACACAGCATAAGGAAAACCCGCATATAGCGAATAACTATGCCCAGGCTACCGAAATCGCAGACAGCTTCTCTCTACATTCAACATACGGAACTCCTCGATACTGTATGTCTCTACACTAAGGTTGTGCAAATCCCTTAAGCTGCGTCTCCTACACACAGCATAAGGAAAACCCGCATATAGCGAATAACTATGCCCAGGCTACCGAAATCGCAGAAACAGCTTCTCTCTACATTCAGCCTACGGAACTCCTGGATACTGTGTCTCTACCCTTAGGTTGTGCAACTCCCTTAAGCTGCGTCTCCTACACAGAGCATACGGAAAACCTGCATATAGCGAATGCCTAATTCAAGGACACAGAACTCTTGGAAACAGCTTTTCTCTACATTCAACATACAAAACTCTTGGAAACCGCATCTCTCTAGACCAATGTTACAGAACTCCCATAAGCTGCGTCTGCTGCACTCAGGCTACAGGATTCCCATAGAGAGCGTATGCCTACTCTCAGACTACAGAACTCTTGGAAACAGCTTCTCTCTACATTCAATATACAAATCTATTGGAAACTGCATCTCTCTAGACCAATGTTACAGAACTCCCATAAGCTGCGTCTCCTACACTCAGCATAAGGAAAACCCGCATATAGCGAATAACTATGCCCAGGCTACCGAAATCGCAGAAACAGCTTCTCTCTACATTCAGCCTACGGAACTCCTGGATACTGTGTCTCTACCCTTAGGTTGTGCAACTCCCTTAAGCTGCGTCTCCTACACAGAGCATACGGAAAACCCGCATATAGCGAATGCCTAATTCCAGGCCACAGAACTCTTGGAAACAGCTTTTCTCTACATTCAACATACAAAACTCTTGGAAACCGCATCTCTCTAGACCAATGTTACAGAACTCCCATAAGCTGCGTCTCATGCACTCAGGCTACAGGATTCCCATAGAGAGCGTATGCCTACTCTCAGACTACAGAACTCTTGGAAACAGCTTCTCTCCACATTCAATATACAAATCTCTTTGAAACTGCATCTCTCTAGACCAATGTTACAGAACTCCCATAAGCTGCGTCTCCTACACACAGCAGACAAAAAACCCGCATATAGCGAATGCCTAATTCCAGGCTACAGAAATCCAGTAAACAGCTTCTCCCTACACCCTGATACAGAACTTCGGTAAACTGTGTCTCTCTAATTCTAGGTTACAGAACTCCCATAAGCTGCGTCGGCTGCACTCAGGCTACAGGAATCCCATATACAGCGTATGCCTACACTCAGAATACAGAACTCGTGGAAACAGCTTCTCTCAACATTCAACATACAGAACTATTGGAAACTGCATTTGTATACACAAAGCTTACAGAACTCATGAAAGCTGCATCTGCTACACAGCATACAGAATATCCGCAAATAGCGAATGCCTAATTCCAGGCCACAGAACTCTTGGAAACAGCTTCTCTCTACATTCAATATACAAATCTCTTTGAAACTGAATCTCTCTAGACCAATGTTACACAACTCCCGTAAGCTGCGTCTCCTACACACAGCAGACAAAAAACCCGCATATAGCGAATGCCTAATTCCAGGCCACAGAACTCTTGGAAACAGCTTTTCTCTACATTCAACATACAAAACTCTTGGAAACCGCATCTCTCTAGACCAATGTTACAGAACTCCCATAAGCTGCGTCTCCTGCACTCAGGTTACAGGATTCCCATAGAGAGCGTATGCCTACTCTCAGACTACAGAACTCTTGGAAACAGCTTCTCTCTACATTCAATATACAAATCTCTTGGAAACTGCATCTCTCTAGACCAATGTTACAGAACTCCCATAAGCTGCGTCTCCTACACTCAGCATAAGGAAAACCCGCATATAGCGAATAACTATGCCCAGGCTACCGAAATCGCAGAAACAGCTTCTCTCTACATTCAGCCTACGGAACTCCTGGATACTGTGTCTCTACCCTTAGGTTGTGCAACTCCCTTAAGCTGCGTCTCCTACACAGAGCATACCGAAAACCCGCATATAGCGAATGCCTAATTCAAGGACACAGAACTATTGGAAACAGCTTTTCTCTACATTCAACATACAAAACTCTTGGAAACCGCATCTCTCTAGACCAATGTTACAGATCTCCCATAAGCTGCGTCTGCTGCACTCAGGCTACAGTATTCTATATAGAGCATATACCTACTCACAGACTACAGAACTCTTGGAAACAGCTTCTCTCCACATTCAATATACAAATCACTTGGAAACTGCATCTCTCTAGACCAAGGTTACAGAACTCCCATAAGCTGCGTCTCCTACACACAGCAGACAAAAAACCCGCATATAGCGAATGCCTAATTCCAGGCTACAGAAATCCAGTAAACAGCTTCTCCCTACACCCTGATACAGAACTTCGGTAAACTGTGTCTCTCTAATTCGAGGTTACAGAACTCCCATAAGCTGCGTCGGCTGCACTCAGGCTACAGGAATCCCATATACAGCGTATGCCTACACTCAGAATACAGAACTCGTGGAAACAGCTTCTCTCAACATTCAACATACAGAACTATTGGAAACTGCATCTGTATACACAAAGCTTACAGAACTCATGAAAGCTGCATATGCTACACAGCATACAGAATATCCGCAAATAGCGAATGCCTAATTCCAGGCCACAGAACTCTTGGAAACAGCTTCTCTCTACATTCAATATACAAATCTATTGGAGACTGAATCTCTCTAGACCAATGTTACACAACACCCGTAAGCTGTGTCTCCTACACACAGCAGACAAAAAACCCACATATAGCGAATGCCTAATTCCAGGCCACAGAACTCTTGGAAACAGCTTTTCTCTACATTCAACATACAAAACTCTTGGAAACCGCATCTCTCTAGACCAATGTTACAGAACTCCCATAAGCTGCGTCTCCTGCACTCAGGCTACAGGATTCCCATAGAGAGCGTATGCCTACTCTCAGACTACAGAACTCTTGGAAACAGCTTCTCTCTACATTCAATATACAAATCTCTTGGAAACTGCATCTCTCTAGACCAATGTTACAGAACTCCCATAAGCTGCGTCTCCTACACTCAGCATAAGGAAAACCCGCATATAGCGAATAACTATGCCCAGGCTACCGAAATCGCAGAAACAGCTTCTCTCTACATTCAGCCTACGGAACTCCTGGATACTGTGTCTCTACGCTTAGGTTGTGCAACTCCCTTAAGCTGCGTCTCCTACACAGAGCATACGGAAATCCCGCATATAGCAAATGCCTAATTCAAGGACACAGAACTATTGGAAACAGCTTTTCTCTACATTCAACATACAAAACTCTTGGAAACCGCATCTCTCTAGACCAATGTTACAGAACTCCCATAAGCTGCGTCTGCTGCACTCAGGCTACAGGATTCCCATATAGAGCATATACCTACTCACAGACTACAGAACTCTTGGAAACAGCTACTCTCCACATTCAATATACAAATCTCTTTGAAACTGCATCTCTCTAGACCAAGGTTACAGAACTCCCATAAGCTGCATCTCCTACACACAGCAGACAAAAAACCCGCATATAGCGAATGTCTAATTCCAGGCTACAGAAATCCAGTAAACAGCTTCTCCCTACACTCTGATACAGAACTTCGGTAAACTGTGTCTCTCTAATTCTAGGTTACAGAACTCCCATAAGCTGCGTCGGCTGCACTCAGGCTACAGGAATCCCATATACAGCGTATGCCTACACTCAGAATACAGAACTCGTGGAAACAGCTTCTCTCAACATTCAACATACAGAACTATTGGAAACTGCATCTGTATACACAAAGCTTACAGAACTCATGAAAGCTGCATCTGCTACACAGCATACAGAATATCCGCAAATAGCGAATGCCTAATTCCAGGCCACAGAACTCTTGGAAACAGCTTCTCTCCACATTCAATATACAAATCTCTTTGAAACTGCATCTCTCTAGACCAATGTTACAGAACTCCCATAAGCTGCGTCTCCTGCACTCAGGCTACAGGATTCCCATATAGAGCATTTACCTACTCACAGACTACAGAACTCTTGGAAACAGCTTCTCTCCACATTCAATATACAAATCTCTTGGAAACTACATCTCTCTAGACCAATGTTACAGAACTCCCATAAGCTGCGTCTCCTACACACAGCAGACAAAAAACCCGCATATAGCGAATGCCTAATTCCAGGCTACAGAAATCCAGTAAACAGCTTCTCCCTACACCCTGATACAGAACTTCGGTAAACTGTGTCTCTCTAATTCTAGGTTACAGAACTCCCATAAGCTGCGTCGGCTGCACTCAGGCTACAGGAATCCCATATACAGCGTATGCCTACTCTCAGAATACAGAACTCGTGGAAACAGCTTCTCTCAACATTCAACATACAGAACTATTGGAAACTGCATCTGTATACACAAAGCTTACAGAACTCATGAAAGCTGTATCTGCTACACAGCATACAGAATATCCGCAAATAGCGAATGCCTAATTCCAGGCCACAGAACTCTTGGAAACAGCTTCTCTCTACATTCAATATACAAATCTCTTGGAAACTGAATCTCTCTAGACCAATGTTACAGAACTCCCATAAGCTGCGTCTCCTACACTCAGCATAAGGAAATCCCGCATATAGCGAATAACTATGCCCAGGCTACCGAAATCGCAGAAACAGCTTCTCTCTACATTCAGCCTACGGAACTCCTGGATACTGTGTCTCTACCCTTAGGTTGTGCAACTCCCTTAAGCTGCGTCTCCTACAAGGAGCATACGGAAAACCCGCATATAGCAAATGCCTAATTCAAGGACACAGAACTATTGGAAACAGCTTTTCTCTACATTCAACATACAAAACTCTTGGAAACCGCATCTCTCTAGACCAATGTTACAGAACTCCCATAAGCTGCGTCTGCTGCACTCAGGCTACAGGATTCCCATATAGAGCATATACCTACTCACAGACTACAGAACTCTTGGAAAAAGCTTCTCTCCACATTCAATATACAAATCTCTTTGAAACTGCATCTCTCTAGACCAAGGTTACAGAACTCCCATGAGCTGCGTCTCCTACACACAGCAGACAAAAAACCCGCATATAGTGAATGCCTAATTCCAGGCTACAGAAATCCAGTAAACAGCTTCTTCCTACACCCTGATACAGAACTTCGGTAAACTGTGTCTCTCTAATTCTAGGTTACAGAACTCCCATAAGCTGCGTCGGCTGCACTCAGGCTACAGGAATCCCATATACAGCGTATGCCTACTCTCAGAATACAGAACTCGTGGAAACAGCTTCTTTCAACATTCAACATACAGAACTATTGGAAACTGCATCTGTATACACAAAGCTTACAGAACTCATGAAAGCTGCATCTGCTACACAGCATACAGAATATCCGCAAATAGCGAATGCCTAATTCCAGGCCACAGAACTCTTGGAAACAGCTTCTCTCTACATTCAATATACAAATCTATTGGAAACTGAATCTCTCTAGACCAATGTTACACAACTCCCGTAAGCTGCGTCTCCTACACACAGCAGACAAAAAACCCGCATATAGCGAATGCCTAATTCCAGGCCACAGAACTCTTGGAAACAGCTTTTCTCTACATTCAACATACAAAACTCTTGGAAACCGCATCTCTCTAGACCAATGTTACAGAACTCCCATAAGCTGCGTCTGCTGCACTCAGGCTACAGGATTCCCATAGAGAGCGTATGCCTACTCTCAGACTACAGAACTCTTGGAAACAGCTTCTCTCTACATTCAATATACAAATCTCTTGGAAACTGCATCTCTCTAGACCAATGTTACACAACTCCCATAAGCTGCGTCTCCTACACACAGCAGACAAAAAACCCGCATATAGCGAATAACTATGCCCAGGCTACCGAAATCGCAGAAACAGCTTCTCTCTACATTCAGCCTACGGAACTCCTGGATACTGTGTCTCTACCCTTAGGTTGTGCAACTCCCTTAAGCTGCGTCTCCTACACAGAACATACGGAAAACCCGCATATAGCAAATGCCTAATTCAAGGACACAGCACTATTGGAAACAGCTTTTCTCTACATTCAACATACAAAACTCTTGGAAACCGCATCTCTCTAGACCAATGTTACAGAACTCCCATAAGCTGCGTCTGCTGCACTCAGGCTACAGGATTCCCGTATAGAGCATATACCTACTCACAGACAACAGAACTCTTGGAAACAGCTTCTCTCCACATTCAATATACAAATCTCTTGGAAACTGCATCTCTCTAGACCAAGGTTACAGAACTCCCATAAGCTGCATCTCCTACACACAGCAGACAAAAAACCCGCATATAGCGAATGCCTAATTCCAGGCCACAGAACTCTTGGAAACAGCTTTTCTCTACATTCAACATACAAAACTCTTGGAAACCCCATCTCTCTAGACCAATGTTACAGAACTCCCATAAGCTGCGTCTGCTGCATCAGGCTACAGGATTCCCATAGAGAGCGTATGCCTACTCTCAGACTACAGAACTCTTGGAAACAGCTTTTCTCTACATTCAATATACAAATCTCTTGGAAACTGCATCTCTCTAGACCAATGTTACAGAACTCCCATAAGCTGCGTCTCCTGCGCTCAGGCTACAGGATTCCCATATAGAGCATTTACCTACTCACAGACTACAGAACTCTTGGAAACAGCTTCTCTCCACATTCAATATACAAATCTCTTGGAAACTGCATCTCTCTAGACCAAGGTTACAGAACTCCCATAAGCTGCATCTCCTACACACAGCAGACAAAAAACCCGCATATAGCGAATGCCTAATTCCAGGCTACAGAAATCCAGTAAACAGCTTCTCCCTACACCCTGATACAGAACTTCGGTAAACTGTGTCTCTCTAATTCTAGGTTACAGAACTCCCATAAGCTGCGTCGGCTGCACTCAGGCTACAGGAATCCCATATACAGCGTATGCCTACACTCAGAATACAGAACTCGTGGAAACAGCTTCTCTCAACATTCAACATACAGAACTATTGGAAACTGCATCTGTATACACAAAGCTTCCAGAACTCATGAAAGCTGCATCTGCTACACAGCATACAGAATATCCGCAAATAGCGAATGCCTAATTCCAGGCCACAGAACTCTTGGAAACAGCTTCTCTCTACATTCAATATACAAATCTATTGGAAACTGAATCTCTCTAGACCAATGTTACACAACTCCCGTAAGCTGCGTCTCCTACACACAGCAGACAAAAAACCCGCATATAGCGAATAACTATGCCCAGGCTACCGAAATCGCAGAAACAGCTTCTCTCTACATTCAGCCTACGGAACTCCTGGATACTGTGTCTCTACCCTTAGGTTGTGCAACTCCCTTAAGCTGCGTCTCCTACACAGAGCATACGGAAAACCCGCATATAGCAAATGCCTAATTCAAGGACACAGAACTCTTGGAAACAGCTTTTCTCTACATTCATATGCAAAACTCTTGGAAACCGCATCTCTCTAGACCAATGTTACAGAACTCCCATAAGCTGCGTCTGCTGCACTCAGGCTACAGGATTCCCATATAGAGCATATACCTACTCACAGACTACAGAACTCTTGGAAACAGCTTCTCTCCACATTCAATATACAAATCTCTTGGAAACTGCATCTCTCTAGACCAAGGTTACAGAACTCCCATAAGCTGCGTCTCCTACACACAGCAGACAAAAAACCCGCATATAACGAATGCCTAATTCCAGGCTACAGAAATCCAGTAAACAGCTTCTCCCTACACCCTGATACAGAACTTCGGTAAACTGTGTCTCTCTAATTCTAGGTTACAGAACTCCCATAAGCTGCGTTGGCTGCACTCAGGCTACAGGAATCCCATATACAGCGTATGCCTACACTCAGAATACAGAACTCGTGGAAACAGCTTCTCTCAACATTCAACATACAGAACTATTGGAAACTGCATCTGTATACACAAAGCTTACAGAACTCATGAAAGCTGCATCTGCTACACAGCATACAGAATATCCGCAAATAGCGAATGCCTAATTCCAGGCCACAGAACTCTTGGAAACAGCTTCTCTCTATTTCAATATACAAATCTATTGGAAACTGAATCTCTCTAGACCAATGTTACACAACTCCCGTAAGCTGCATCTCCTACACACAGCAGACAAAAAACCCGCATATAGCGAACGCCTAATTCCAGGCCACAGAACTCTTGGAAACAGCTTCTCTCTACATTCAATATACAAATCTATTGGAAACTGCATCTCTCTAGACCAATGTTACAGAACTCCCGTAAGCTGCGTCTCCTACACACAGCAGACAAAAAACCCGCATATAGCGAATGCCTAATTCCAGGCCACAGAACTCTTGGAAACAGCTTTTCTCTACATTCAACATACAAAACTCTTGGAAACCGCATCTCTCTAGACCAATGTTACAGAACTCCCGTAAGCTGCATCTCCTACACACAGCAGACAAAAAACCCGCATATAGCGAATGCCTAATTCCAGGCCACAGAACTCTTGGAAACAGCTTTTCTCTACATTCAACATACAAAACTCTTGGAAACCGCATCTCTCTAGACCAATGTTACAGAACTCCCATAAGCTGCGTCTGCTGCACTCAGGCTACAGGATTCCCATAGAGAGCGTATGCCTACTCTCAGACTACAGAACTCTTGGAAACAGCTTCTCTCTACATTCAATATACAAATCTATTGGAAACTGCATCTCTCTAGACCAATGTTACAGAACTCCCATAAGCTGCGTCTCCTACACTCAGCATAAGGAAAACCCGCATATAGCGAATAACTATGCCCAGGCTACCGAAATCGCAGAAACAGCTTCTCTCTACATGCAGCCTACGGAACTCCTGGATACTGTGTCTCTACCCTTAGGTTGTGCAACTCCCTTAAGCTGCGTCTCCTACACAGAGCATACCGAAAACCCGCATATAGCGAATGCCTAATTCCAGGCCACAGAACTCTTGGAAACAGGTTTTCTCTACATTCAACATACAAAACTCTTGGAAACCGCATCTCTCTAGACCAATGTTACAGAACTCCCATAAGCTGCGTCTCCTGCACTCAGGCTACAGGATTCCCATATAGAGCATATACCTACTCCCAGACTACAGAACACTTGGAAACAGCTTCTCTCTACATTCAATATACAAATCTATTGGAAACTGCATCTCTCTAGACCAATGTTACAGAACTCCCGTAAGCTGCGTCTCCTACACACAGCAGACAAAAAACCCGCATATAGCGAATGCCTAATTCCAGGCTACAGAAATCCAGTAAACAGCTTCTCCCTACACCCTGATACAGAACTTCGGTAAACTGTGTCTCTCTAATTCTAGGTTACAGAACTCCCATAAGCTGTGTCGGCTGCACTCAGGCTACAGGAATCCCATATACAGCATATGCCTACTCTCAGAATACAGAACTCGTGGAAACAGCTTCTTTCAACATTCAACATACAGAACTATTGGAAACTGCATCTGTATACACAAAGCTTACAGAACTCATGAAAGCTGCATCTGCTACACAGCATACAGAATATCCGCAAATAGCGAATGCCTAATTCCAGGCCACAGAACTCTTGGAAACAGCTTCTCTCTACATTCAATATACAAATCTATTGGAAACTGAATCTCTCTAGACCAATGTTACACAACTCCCGTAAGCTGCGTCTCCTACACACAGCAGACAAAAAACCCGCATATAGCGAATGCCTAATTCCAGGCCACAGAACTCTTGGAAACAGCTTTTCTCTACATTCAACATACAAAACTCTTGGAAACCGCATCTTTCTAGACGAATGTTACAGAACTCCCATAAGCTGTGTCTGCTGCACTCAGGCTACAGGATTCCCATAGAGAGCGTATGCCTACTCTCAGACTACAGAACTCTTGGAAACAGCTTCTCTCTACATTCAATATACAAATCTCTTGGAAACTGCATCTCTCTAGACCAATGTTACAGAACTCCCATAAGCTGCGTCTGCTGCACTCAGGCTACAGGATTCCCATATAGAGCATTTACCTACTCACAGACTACAGAACTCTTGGAAACAGCTTCTCTCCACATTCAATATACAAATCTCTTGGAAACTGCATCTCTCTAGACCAATGTTACAGAACTCCCATAAGCTGCGTCTCCTACGCACAGTAGACAAAAAACCCGCATATAGCGAATGCCTAATTCCAGGCTACAGAAATCCAGTAAACGGCTTCTCCCTACACCCTGATACAGAACTTCAGTAAACTGTGTCTCTCTAATTCTAGGTTACAGAACTCCCATATCTGCGTCGGCTGCACTCAGGCTACAGGAATCCCATATACAGCGTATGCCTACTCTCAGAATACAGAACTCGTGGAAACAGCTTCTCTCAACATTCAACATACAGAACTATTGGAAACTGCATCTCTATACACAAAGCTTACAGAACTCATGAAAGCTGCATCTGCTACACAGCATACAGAATATCCGCAAATAGCGAATGCCTAATTCCAGGCCACAGAACTCTTGGAAACAGCTTCTCTCTACATTCAATATACAAATCTCTTGGAAACTGCATCTCTCTAGACCAATGTTACAGAACTCCCATAAGCTGCGTCTCCTACACTCAGCATAAGGAAATCCCGCATATAGCGAATAACTATGCCCAGGCTACCGAAATCGCAGAAACAGCTTCTCTCTACATTCAGCCTACGGAACTCCTGGATACTGTGTCTCTACCCTTAGGTTGTGCAACTCCCTTAAGCTGCGTCTCCTACAAGGAGCATACGGAAAACCCGCATATAGCAAATGCCTAATTCAAGGACACAGAACTATTGGAAACAGCTTTTCTCTACATTCAACATACAAAACTCTTGGAAACCGCATCTCTCTAGACCAATGTTACAGAACTCCCATAAGCTGCGTCTGCTGCACTCAGGCTACAGGATTCCCATATAGAGCATATACCTACTCACAGACTACAGAACTCTTGGAAACAGCTTCTCTCCACATTCAATATACAAATCTCTTGGAAACTGCATCTCTCTAGACCAAGGTTACAGAACTCCCATGAGCTGCGTCTCCTACACACAGCAGACAAAAAACCCGCATATAGCGAATGCCTAATTCCAGGCTACCGAAATCCAGTAAACAGCTTCTCCCTACACCCTGATACAGAACTTCGGTAAACTGTGTCTCTCTAATTCGAGGTTACAGAACTCCCATAAGCTGCGTCGGCTGCACTCAGGCTACAGGAATCCCATATACAGCGTATGCCTACACTCAGAATACAGAACTCGTGGAAACAGCTTCTCTCAACATTCAACATACAGAACTATTGGAAACTGCATTTGTATACACAAAGCTTACAGAACTCATGAAAGCTGCATCTGCTACACAGCATACAGAATATCCGCAAATAGCGAATGCCTAATTCCAGGCCACAGAACTCTTGGAAACAGCTTCTCTCTACATTCAATATACAAATCTCTTGGAAACTGAATCTCTCTAGACCAATGTTACACAACTCCCGTAAGCTGTGTCTCCTACACACAGCAGACAAAAAACCCGCATATAGCGAATGCCTAATTCCAGGCCACAGAACTCTTAGAAACAGCTTTTCTCTACATTCAACATACAAAACTCTTGGAAACCGCATCTCTCTAGACCAATGTTACAGAACTCCCATAAGCTGCGTCTCCTGCACTCAGGCTATAGGATTCCCATAGAGAGCGTATGCCTACTCTCAGACTACAGAACTCTTGGAAACAGCTTCTCTCTACATTCAATATACAAATCTCTTGGAAACTGCATCTCTCTAGACCAATGTTACAGAACTCCCATAAGCTGCGTCTCCTACACTCAGCATAAGGAAAACCCGCATATAGCGAATAACTATGCCCAGGCTACCGAAATCGCAGAAACAGCTTCTCTCTACATTCAGCCTACGGAACTCCTGGATACTGTGTCTCTACCCTTAGGTTGTGCAACTCCCTTAAGCTGCGTCTCCTACACAGAGCATACGGAAAACCCGCATATAGCGAATGCCTAATTCCAGGCCACAGAACTCTTGGAAACAGCTTTTCTCTACATTCAACATACAAAACTTTTGGAAACCGCATCTCTCTAGACCAATGTTACAGAACTCCCATATGCTGCGTCTCCTGCACTCAGGCTACAGGATTCCCATATAGAGCATTTACCTACTCACAGACTACAGAACTCTTGGAAACAGCTTCTCTCCACATTCAATATACAAATCTCTTTGAAACTGCATCTCTCTAGACCAATGTTACAGAACTCCCATAAGCTGCGTCTCCTACACACAGCAGACAAAAAACCCGCATATAGCGAATGCCTAATTCCAGGCTACAGAAATCCAGTAAACAGCTTCTCCCTACACCCTGGTACAGAACTTCGGTAAACTGTGTCTCTCTAATTCTAGGTTACAGAACTCCCATAAGCTGCGTCGGCTGCACTCAGGCTACAGGAATCCCATATACAGCGTATGCCTACACTCAGAATACAGAACTCGTGGAAACAGCTTCTCTCAACATTCAACATACAGAACTATTGGAAACTGCATCTGTATACACAAAGCTTACAGAACTCATGAAAGCTGCATCTGCTACACAGCATACAGAATATCCGCAAATAGCGAATGCCTAATTCCAGGCCACAGAACTCTTGGAAACAGCTTCTCTCTACATTCAATATACAAATCTCTTGGAAACTGAATCTCTCTAGACCAATGTTACACAACTCCCGTAAGCTGCGTCTCCTACACACAGCAGACAAAAAACCCGCATATAGCGAATGCCTAATTCCAGGCCACAGAACTCTTGGAAACAGCTTTTCTCTACATTCAACATACAAAACTCTTGGAAACCGCATCTCTCTAGACCAATGTTACAGAACTCCCATAAGCTGCGTCTGCTGCACTCAGGCTACAGGATTCCCATAGAGAGCGTATGCCTACTCTCAGACTACAGAACTCTTGGAAACAGCTTCTCTCTACATTCAATATACAAATCTCTTGGAAACTGCATCTCTCTAGACCAATGTTACAGAACTCCCATAAGCTGCGTCTCCTACACTCAGCATAAGGAAAACCTGCATATAGCGAATAACTATGCCCAGGCTACCGAAATCGCAGAAACAGCTTCTCTCTACATTCAGCCTACGGAACTCCTGGATACTGTGTCTCTACCCTTAGGTTGTGCAACTCCCTTAAGCTGCGTCTCCTACACAGAGCATACGGATAACCCGCATATAGCGAATGCCTAGTTCAAGGACACAGAACTCTTGGAAACAGCTTTTCTCTACATTCAACATACAAAACTCTTGGAAACCGCATCTCTCTAGACCAATGTTACAGAACTCCCATAAGCTGCGTCTGCTGCACTCAGGCTACAGGATACCCATAGAGAGCATATACCTACTCACAGACTACAGAACTCTTGGAAACAGCTTCTCTCCACATTCAATATACAAATCTCTTGGAAACTGCATCTCTCTAGACCAATGTTACAGAACTCCCATAAGCTGTGTCTCCTACACACAGCAGACAAAAAACCCGCATATAGCGAATGCCTAATTCCAGGCTACAGAAATCCAGTAAACAGCTTCTCCCTACACCCTGATACAGAACTTCGGTAAACTGTGTCTCTCTAATTCTAGGTTACAGAACTCCCATAAGCTGCGTCGGCTGCACTCAGGCTATAGGAATCCCATATACAGCGTATGCCTTCACTCAGAATACAGAACTCGTGGAAACAGCTTCTCTCAACATTCAACATACAGAACTATTGGAAACTGCATCTGTATACACAAAGCTTACAGAACTCATGAAAGCTGCATCTGCTACACAGCATACAGAATATCCGCAAATAGCGAATGCCTAATTCCAGGCCACAGAACTCTTGGAAACAGCTTCTCTCTACATTCAATATACAAATCAATTGGAAACTGAATCTCTCTAGACCAATGTTACAGAACTCCCATAAGCTGCGTCTCCTACACTCAGCATAAGGAAAACCCGCATATAGCGAATAACTATGCCCAGGCTACCGAAATCGCAGAAACAGCTTCTCTCTACATTCAGCCTACGGAACTCCTGGATACTGTGTCTCTACCCTTAGGTTGTGCAACTCCCTTAAGCTGCGTCTCCTACACAGAGCATACGGATAACCCGCATATAGCGAATGCCTAATTCCAGGCCACAGAACTCTTGGAAACAGCTTTTCTCTACATTCAACATACAAAACTCTTGGAAACCGCATCTCTCTAGACCAATGTTACAGAACTCCCATAAGCTGCGTCTGCTGCACTCAGGCTACAGGATTCCCATATAGAGCATTTACCTACTCACAGACTACAGAACTCTTGGAAACAGCTTCTCTCCACATTCAATATACAAATCTCTTGGAAACTGCATCTCTCTAGACCAATGTTACAGAACTCCCATAAGCTGCGTCTCCTACACACAGCAGACAAAAAACCCGCATATAGCGAATGCCTAATTCCAGGCTACCGAAATCCAGTAAACAGCTTCTCCCTACACCCTGATACAGAACTTCGGTAAACTGTGTCTCTCTAATTCTAGGTTACAGAACTCCCATAAGCTGCGTCGGCTGCACTCAGGCTACAGGAATCCCATATACAGCGTATGCCTACACTCAGAATACAGAACTCGTGGAAACAGCTTCTCTCAACATTCAACATACAGAACTATTGGAAACTGCATCTGTATACACAAAGCTTACAGAACTCATGAAAGCTGCATCTGCTACACAGCATACAGAATATCCGCAAATAGCGAATGCCTAATTCCAGGCCACAGAACTCTTGGAAACAGCTTCTCTCTACATTCAATATACAAATCTCTTGGAAACTGAATCTCTCTAGACCAATGTTACACAACTCCCGTAAGCTGCGTCTCCTACACACAGCAGACAAAAGCCCGCATATAGCGAATGCCTAATTCCAGGCCACAGAACTCTTGGAAACAGCTTTTCTCTACATTCAACATACAAAACTCTTGGAAACCGCATCTCTCTAGACCAATGTTACAGAACTCCCATAAGCTGCGTCTGCTGCACTCAGGCTACAGGATTCCCATAGAGAGCGTATGCCTACTCTCAGACTACAGAACTCTTGGAAACAGCTTCTCTCTACATTCAATATACAAATCTCTTGGAAACTGCATCTCTCTAGACCAATGTTACAGAACTCCCATAAGCTGCGTCTCCTACACTCAGCATAAGGAAAACCTGCATATAGCGAATAACTATGCCCAGGCTACCGAAATCGCAGAAACAGCTTCTCTCTACATTCAGCCTACGGAACTCCTGGATACTGTGTCTCTACCCTTAGGTTGTGCAACTCCCTTAAGCTGCGTCTCCTACACAGAGCATACGGATAACCCGCATATAGCGAATGCCTAATTCAAGGACACAGAACTCTTGGAAACAGCTTTTCTCTACATTCAACATACAAAACTCTTGGAAACCGCATCTCTCTAGACCAATGTTACAGAACTCCCATAAGCTGCGTCTGCTGCACTCAGGCTACAGGATTCCCATAGAGAGCATATACCTACTCACAGACTACAGAAGTCTTGGAAACAGCTTCTCTCCACATTCAATATACAAATCTCTTGGAAACTGCATCTCTCTAGACCAATGTTACAGAACTCCCATAAGCTGTGTCTCCTACACACAACAGACAAAAAACCCGCATATAGCGAATGCCTAATTCCAGGCTACAGAAATCCAGTAAACAGCTTCTCCCTACACCCTGATACAGAACTTCGGTAAACTGTGTCTCTCTAATTCTAGGTTACAGAACTCCCATAAGCTGCGTCGGCTGTACGCAGGCTATAGGAATCCCATATACAGCGTATGCCTTCACTCAGAATACAGAACTCGTGGAAACAGCTTCTCTCAACATTCAACATACAGAACTATTGGAAACTGCATCTGTATACACAAAGCTTACAGAACTCATGAAAGCTGCATCTGCTACACAGCATACAGAATATCCGCAAATAGCGAATGCCTAATTCCAGGCCACAGAACTCTTGGAAACAGCTTCTCTCTACATTCAATATACAAATCAATTGGAAACTACATCTCTCTAGACCAATGTTACAGAACTCCCATAAGCTGCGTCTCCTACACTCAGCATAAGGAAAACCCGCATATAGCGAATAACTATGCCCAGGCTACCGAAATCGCAGAAACAGCTTCTCTCTACATTCAGCCTACGGAACTCCTAGATACTGTGTCTCTACCCTTAGGTTGTGCAACTCCCTTAAGCTGCGTCTCCTACACAGAGCATACGGATAACCCGCATATAGCGAATGCCTAATTCAAGGCCACAGAACTCTTGGAAACAGCTTTTCTCTACATTCAACATACAAAACTCTTGGAAACCGCATCTCTCTAGACCAATGTTACAGAACTCCCATAAGCTGCGTCTGCTGCACTCAGGCTACAGGATTCCCATATAGAGCATTTACCTACTCACAGACTACAGAACTCTTGGAAACAGCTTCTCTCCACATTCAATATACAAATCTCTTGGAAACTGCATCTCTCTAGACCAATGTTACAGAACTCCCATAAGCTGCGTCTCCTACACACAGCAGACAAAAAACCCGCATATAGCGAATGCCTAATTCCAGGCTACCGAAATCCAGTAAACAGCTTCTCCCTACACCCTGATACAGAACTTCGGTAAACTGTGTCTCTCTAATTCTAGGTTACAGAACTCCCATAAGCTGCGTCGGCTGCACTCAGGCTACAGGAATCCCATATACAGCGTATGCCTACACTCAGAATACAGAACTCGTGGAAACAGCTTCTCTCAACATTCAACATACAGAACTATTGGAAACTGCATCTGTATACACAAAGCTTACAGAACTCATGAAAGCTGCATCTGCTACACAGCATACAGAATATCCGCAAATAGCGAATGCCTAATTCCAGGCCACAGAACTCTGGGAAACAGCTTCTCTCTACATTCAATATACAAATCTCTTGGAAACTGAATCTCTCTAGACCAATGTTACACAACTCCCGTAAGCTGCGTCTCCTACACACAGCAGACAAAAAACCCGCATATAGCGAATGCCTAATTCCAGGCCACAGAACTCTTGGAAACAGCTTTTCTCTACATTCAACATACAAAACTCTTGGAAACCGCATCTCTCTAGACCAATGTTACAGAACTCCCATAAGCTGCGTCTGCTGCACTCAGGCTACAGGATTCCCATAGAGAGCGTATGCCTACTCTCAGACTACAGAACTCTTGGAAACAGCTTCTCTCTACATTCAATATACAAATCTCTTGGAAACTGCATCTCTCTAGACCAATGTTACAGAACTCCCATAAGCTGCGTCTCCTACACTCAGCATAAGGAAAACCTGCATATAGCGAATAACTATGCCCAGGCTACCGAAATCGCAGAAACAGCTTCTCTCTACATTCAGCCTACGGAACTCCTGGATACTGTGTCTCTACCCTTAGGTTGTGCAACTCCCTTAAGCTGCGTCTCCTACACAGAGCATACGGATAACCCGCATATAGCGAATGCCTAGTTCAAGGACACAGAACTCTTGGAAACAGCTTTACTCTACATTCAACATACAAAACTCTTGGAAACCGCATCTCTCTAGACCAATGTTACAGAACTCCCATAAGCTGCGTCTGCTGCACTCAGGCTACAGGATACCCATAGAGAGCATATACCTACTCACAGACTACAGAACTCTTGGAAACAGCTTCTCTCCACATTCAATATACAAATCTCTTGGAAACTGCATCTCTCTAGACCAATGTTACAGAACTCCCATAAGCTGTGTCTCCTACACACAGCAGACAAAAAACCCGCATATAGCGAATGCCTAATTCCAGGCTACAGAAATCCAGTAAACAGCTTCTCCCTACACCCTGATACAGAACTTCGGTAAACTGTGTCTCTCTAATTCTAGGTTACAGAACTCCCATAAGCTGCGTCGGCTGCACGCAGGCTATAGGAATCCCATATACAGCGTATGCCTTCACTCAGAATACAGAACTCGTGGAAACAGCTTCTCTCAACATTCAACATACAGAACTATTGGAAACTGCATCTGTATACACAAAGCTTACAGAACTCATGAAAGCTGCATCTGCTACACAGCATACAGAATATCCGCAAATAGCGAATGCCTAATTCCAGGCCACAGAACTCTTGGAAACAGCTTCTCTCTACATTCAATATACAAATCAATTGGAAACTGAATCTCTCTAGACCAATGTTACAGAACTCCCATAAGCTGCGTCTCCTACACTCAGCATAAGGAAAACCCGCATATAGCGAATAACTATGCCCAGGCTACCGAAATCGCAGAAACAGCTTCTCTCTACATTCAGCCTACGGAACTCCTGGATACTGTGTCTCTACCCTTAGGTTGTGCAACTCCCTTAAGCTGCGTCTCCTACACAGAGCATACGGATAACCCGCATATAGCGAATGCCTAATTCAAGGCCACAGAACTCTTGGAAACAGCTTTTCTCTACATTCAACATACAAAACTCTTGGAAACCGCATCTCTCTAGACCAATGTTACAGAACTCCCATAAGCTGCGTCTGCTGCACTCAGGCTACAGGATTCCCATATAGAGCATTTACCTACTCACAGACTACAGAACTCTTGGAAACAGCTTCTCTCCACATTCAATATACAAATCTCTTGGAAACTGCATCTCTCTAGACCAATGTTACAGAACTCCCATAAGCTGCGTCTCCTACACACAGCAGACAAAAAACCCGCATATAGCGAATGCCTAATTCCAGGCTACCGAAATCCAGTAAACAGCTTCTCCCTACACCCTGATACAGAACTTCGGTAAACTGTGTCTCTCTAATTCTAGGTTACAGAACTCCCATAAGCTGCGTCGGCTGCACTCAGGCTACAGGAATCCCATATACAGCGTATGCCTACACTCAGAATACAGAACTCGTGGAAACAGCTTCTCTCAACATTCAACATACAGAACTATTGGAAACTGCATCTGTATACACAAAGCTTACAGAACTCATGAAAGCTGCATCTGCTACACAGCATACAGAATATCCGCAAATAGCGAATGCCTAATTCCAGGCCACAGAACTCTTGGAAACAGCTTCTCTCTACATTCAATATACAAATCTCTTGGAAACTGAATCTCTCTAGACCAATGTTACACAACTCCCGTAAGCTGCGTCTCCTACACACAGCAGAAAAAAGCCCGCATATAGCGAATGCCTAATTCCAGGCCACAGAACTCTTGGAAACAGCTTTTCTCTACATTCAACATACAAAACTCTTGGAAACCGCATCTCTCTAGACCAATGTTACAGAACTCCCATAAGCTGCGTCTGCTGCACTCAGGCTACAGGATTCCCATAGAGAGCGTATGCCTACTCTCAGACTACAGAACTCTTGGAAACAGCTTCTCTCTACATTCAATATACAAATCTCTTGGAAACTGCATCTCTCTAGACCAATGTTACAGAACTCCCATAAGCTGCGTCTCCTACACTCAGCATAAGGAAAACCTGCATATAGCGAATAACTATGCCCAGGCTACCGAAATCGCAGAAACAGCTTCTCTCTACATTCAGCCTACGGAACTCCTGGATACTGTGTCTCTACCCTTAGGTTGTGCAACTCCCTTAAGCTGCGTCTCCTACACAGAGCATACGGATAACCCGCATATAGCGAATGCCTAATTCAAGGACACAGAACTCTTGGAAACAGCTTTTCTCTACATTCAACATACAAAACTCTTGGAAACCGCATCTCTCTAGACCAATGTTACAGAACTCCCATAAGCTGCGTCTGCTGCACTCAGGCTACAGGATTCCCATAGAGAGCATATACCTACTCACAGACTACAGAAGTCTTGGAAACAGCTTCTCTCCACATTCAATATACAAATCTCTTGGAAACTGCATCTCTCTAGACCAATGTTACAGAACTCCCATAAGCTGTGTCTCCTACACACAACAGACAAAAAACCCGCATATAGCGAATGCCTAATTCCAGGCTACAGAAATCCAGTAAACAGCTTCTCCCTACACCCTGATACAGAACTTCGGTAAACTGTGTCTCTCTAATTCTAGGTTACAGAACTCCCATAAGCTGCGTCGGCTGTACGCAGGCTATAGGAATCCCATATACAGCGTATGCCTTCACTCAGAATACAGAACTCGTGGAAACAGCTTCTCTCAACATTCAACATACAGAACTATTGGAAACTGCATCTGTATACACAAAGCTTACAGAACTCATGAAAGCCGCATCTGCTACACAGCATACAGAATATCCGCAAATAGCGAATGCCTAATTCCAGGCCACAGAACTCTTGGAAACAGCTTCTCTCTACATTCAATATACAAATCAATTGGAAACTACATCTCTCTAGACCAATGTTACAGAACTCCCATAAGCTGCGTCTCCTACACTCAGCATAAGGAAAACCCGCATATAGCGAATAACTATGCCCAGGCTACCGAAATCGCAGAAACAGCTTCTCTCTACATTCAGCCTACGGAACTCCTAGATACTCTGTCTCTACCCTTAGGTTGTGCAACTCCCTTAAGCTGCGTCTCCTACACAGAGCATACGGATAACCCGCATATAGCGAATGCCTAATTCAAGGCCACAGAACTCTTGGAAACAGCTTTTCTCTACATTCAACATACAAAACTCTTGGAAACCGCATCTCTCTAGACCAATGTTACAGAACTCCCATAAGCTGCGTCTGCTGCACTCAGGCTACAGGATTCCCATATAGAGCATTTACCTACTCACAGACTACAGAACTCTTGGAAACAGCTTCTCTCCACATTCAATATACAAATCTCTTGGAAACTGCATCTCTCTAGACCAATGTTACAGAACTCCCATAAGCTGCGTCTCCTACACACAGCAGACAAAAAACCCGCATATAGCGAATGCCTAATTCCAGGCTACCGAAATCCAGTAAACAGCTTCTCCCTACACCCTGATACAGAACTTCGGTAAACTGTGTCTCTCTAATTCTAGGTTACAGAACTCCCATAAGCTGCGTCGGCTGCACTCAGGCTACAGGAATCCCATATACAGCGTATGCCTACACTCAGAATACAGAACTCGTGGAAACAGCTTCTCTCAACATTCAACATACAGAACTATTGGAAACTGCATCTGTATACACAAAGCTTACAGAACTCATGAAAGCTGCATCTGCTACACAGCATACAGAATATCCGCAAATAGCGAATGCCTAATTCCAGGCCACAGAACTCTTGGAAACAGCTTCTCTCTACATTCAATATACAAATCTCTTGGAAACTGAATCTCTCTAGACCAATGTTACACAACTCCCGTAAGCTGCGTCTCCTACACACAGCAGAAAAAAGCCCGCATATAGCGAATGCCTAATTCCAGGCCACAGAACTCTTGGAAACAGCTTTTCTCTACATTCAACATACAAAACTCTTGGAAACCGCATCTCTCTAGACCAATGTTACAGAACTCCCATAAGCTGCGTCTGCTGCACTCAGGCTACAGGATTCCCATAGAGAGCGTATGCCTACTCTCAGACTACAGAACTCTTGGAAACAGCTTCTCTCTACATTCAATATACAAATCTCTTGGAAACTGCATCTCTCTAGACCAATGTTACAGAACTCCCATAAGCTGCGTCTCCTACACTCAGCATAAGGAAAACCTGCATATAGCGAATAACTATGCCCAGGCTACTGAAATCGCAGAAACAGCTTCTCTCTACATTCAGCCTACGGAACTCCTGGATACTGTGTCTCTACCCTTAGGTTGTGCAACTCCCTTAAGCTGCGTCTCCTACACAGAGCATACGGATAACCCGCATATAGCGAATGCCTAATTCAAGGACACAGAACTCTTGGAAACAGCTTTTCTCTACATTCAACATACAAAACTCTTGGAAACCGCATCTCTCTAGACCAATGTTACAGAACTCCCATAAGCTGCGTCTCCTGCACTCAGGCTACAGGATTCCCATAGAGAGCATATACCTACTCACAGACTACAGAAGTCTTGGAAACAGCTTCTCTCCACATTCAATATACAAATCTCTTGGAAACTGCATCTCTCTAGACCAATGTTACAGAACTCCCATAAGCTGTGTCTCCTACACACAGCAGACAAAAAACCCGCATATAGCGAATGCCTAATTCCAGGCTACAGAAATCCAGTAAACAGCTTCTCCCTACACCCTGATACAGAACTTCGGTAAACTGTGTCTCTCTAATTCTAGGTTACAGAACTCCCATAAGCTGCGTCGGCTGCACGCAGGCTATAGGAATCCCATATACAGCGTATGCCTTCACTCAGAATACAGAACTCGTGGAAACAGCTTCTCTCAACATTCAACATACAGAACTATTGGAAACTGCATCTGTATACACAAAGCTTACAGAACTCATGAAAGCTGCATCTGCTACACAGCATACAGAATATCCGCAAATAGCGAATGCCTAATTCCAGGCCACAGAACTCTTGGAAACAGCTTCTCTCTACATTCAATATACAAATCAATTGGAAACTACATCTCTCTAGACCAATGTTACAGAACTCCCATAAGCTGCGTCTCCTACACTCAGCATAAGGAAAACCCGCATATAGCGAATAACTATGCCCAGGCTACCGAAATCGCAGAAACAGCTTCTCTCTACATTCAGCCTACGGAACTCCTGGATACTGTGTCTCTACCCTTAGGTTGTGCAACTCCCTTAAGCTGCGTCTCCTACACAGAGCATACGGATAACCCGCATATAGCGAATGCCTAATTCAAGGCCACAGAACTCTTGGAAACAGCTTTTCTCTACATTCAACATACAAAACTCTTGGAAACCGCATCTCTCTAGACCAATGTTACAGAACTCCCATAAGCTGCGTCTGCTGCACTCAGGCTACAGGATTCCCATATAGAGCATTTACCTACTCACAGACTACAGAACTCTTGGAAACAGCTTCTCTCCACATTCAATATACAAATCTCTTGGAAACTGCATCTCTCTAGACCAATGTTACAGAACTCCCATAAGCTGCGTCTCCTACACACAGCAGACAAAAAACCCGCATATAGCGAATGCCTAATTCCAGGCTACCGAAATCCAGTAAACAGCTTCTCCCTACACCCTGATACAGAACTTCGGTAAACTGTGTCTCTCTAATTCTAGGTTACAGAACTCCCATAAGCTGCGTCGGCTGCACTCAGGCTACAGGAATCCCATATACTGCGTATGCCTACACTCAGAATACAGAACTCGTGGAAACAGCTTCTCTCAACATTCAACATACAGAACTATTGGAAACTGCATCTGTATACACAAAGCTTACAGAACTCATGAAAGCTGCATCTGCTACACAGCATACAGAATATCCGCAAATAGCGAATGCCTAATTCCAGGCCACAGAACTCTTGGAAACAGCTTCTCTCTACATTCAATATACAAATCTCTTGGAAACTGAATCTCTCTAGACCAATGTTACACAACTCCCGTAAGCTGCGTCTCCTACACACAGCAGAAAAAAGCCCGCATATAGCGAATGCCTAATTCCAGGCCACAGAACACTTGGAAACAGCTTTTCTCTACATTCAACATACAAAACTCTTGGA
Source organism: Lepus europaeus (assembly GCF_033115175.1). Taxonomy (NCBI): domain Eukaryota; kingdom Metazoa; phylum Chordata; class Mammalia; order Lagomorpha; family Leporidae; genus Lepus; species Lepus europaeus. The sequence goes on from NC_084835.1 coordinate 50,982,193, forward strand.
AACCGCATCTCTCTAGACCAATGTTACAGAACTCCCATAAGCTGCGTCTGCTGCACTCAGGCTACAGGATTCCCATAGAGAGCGTATGCCTACTCTCAGACTACAGAACTCTTGGAAACAGCTTCTCTCTACATTCAATATACAAATCTCTTGGAAACTGCATCTCTCTAGACCAATGTTACAGAACTCCCATAAGCTGCGTCTCCTACACTCAGCATAAGGAAAACCTGCATATAGAGAATAACTATGCCCAGGCTACCGAAATCGCAGAAACAGCTTCTCTCTACATTCAGCCTACGGAACTCCTGGATACTGTGTCTCTACCCTTAGGTTGTGCAACTCCCTTAAGCTGCGTCTCCTACACAGAGCATACGGATAACCCGCATATAGCGAATGCCTAATTCAAGGACACAGAACTCTTGGAAACAGCTTTTCTCTACATTCAACATACAAAACTCTTGGAAACCGCATCTCTCTAGACCAATGTTACAGAACTCCCATAAGCTGTGTCTGCTGCACTCAGGCTACAGGATTCCCATAGAGAGCATATACCTACTCACAGACTACAGAAGTCTTGGAAACAGCTTCTCTCCACATTCAATATACAAATCTCTTGGAAACTGCATCTCTCTAGACCAATGTTACAGAACTCCCATAAGCTGTGTCTCCTACACACAGCAGACAAAAAACCCGCATATAGCGAATGCCTAATTCCAGGCTACAGAAATCCAGTAAACAGCTTCTCCCTACACCCTGATACAGAACTTCGGTAAACTGTGTCTCTCTAATTCTAGGTTACAGAACTCCCATAAGCTGCGTCGGCTGCACGCAGGCTATAGGAATCCCATATACAGCGTATGCCTTCACTCAGAATACAGAACTCGTGGAAACAGCTTCTCTCAACATTCAACATACAGAACTATTGGAAACTGCATCTGTATACACAAAGCTTACAGAACTCATGAAAGCTGTATCTGCTACAAAGCATACAGAATATCCGCAAATAGCGAATGCCTAATTCCAGGCCACAGAACTCTTGGAAACAGCTTCTCTCTACATTCAATATACAAATCAATTGGAAACTGAATCTCTCTAGACCAATGTTACAGAACTCCCATAAGCTGCGTCTCCTACACTCAGCATAAGGAAAACCCGCATATAGCAAATAACTATGCCCAGGCTACCGAAATCGCAGAAACAGCTTCTCTCTACATTCAGCCTACGGAACTCCTGCATACTGTGTCTCTACCCTTAGGTTGTGCAACTCCCTTAAGCTGCGTCTCCTACACAGTGCATACGGATAACCCGCATATAGCGAATGCCTAATTCAAGGCCACAGAACTCTTGGAAACAGCTTTTCTCTACATTCAACATACAAAACTCTTGGAAACCGCATCTCTCTAGACCAATGTTACAGAACTCCCATAAGCTGCGTCTGCTGCACTCAGGCTACAGGATTCCCATATAGAGCATTTACCTACTCACAGACTACAGAACTCTTGGAAACAGCTTCTCTCCACATTCAATATACAAATCTCTTGGAAACTGCATCTCTCTAGACCAATGTTACAGAACTCCCATAAGCTGCGTCTCCTACACACAGCAGACAAAAAACCCGCATATAGCGAATGCCTAATTCCAGGCTACCGAAATCCAGTAAACAGCTTCTCCCTACACCCTGATACAGAACTTCGGTAAACTGTGTCTCTCTAATTCTAGGTTACAGAACTCCCATAAGCTGCGTCGGCTGCACTCAGGCTACAGGAATCCCATATACAGCGTATGCCTACTCTCAGAATACAGAACTCGTGGAAACAGCTTCTCTCAACATTCAACATACAGAACTATTGGAAACTGCATCTGTATACACAAAGCTTACAGAACTCATGAAAGCTGCATCTGCTACACAGCATACAGAATATCCGCAAATAGCGAATGCCTAATTCCAGGCCACAGAACTCTTGGAAACAGCTTCTCTCTACATTCAATATACAAATCTCTTGGAAACTGAATCTCTCTAGACCAATGTTACAGAACTCCCATAAGCTGCGTCTCCTACACACAGCAGACAAAAAGCCCGCATATAGCGAATGCCTAATTCCAGGCCACAGAACTCTTGGAAACAGCTTTTCTCTACATTCAACATACAAAACTCTTGGAAACCGCATCTCTCTAGACCAATGTTACAGAACTCCCATAAGCTGTGTCTGCTGCACTCAGGCTACAGGATTCCCATAGAGAGCGTATGCCTACTCTCAGACTACAGAACTCTTGGAAACAGCTTCTCTCTACATTCAATATACAAATCTCTTGGAAACTGCATCTCTCTAGACCAATGTTACAGAACTCCCATAAGCTGCGTCTCCTACACTCAGCATAAGGAAAACCTGCATATAGCGAATAACTATGCCCAGGCTACCGAAATCGCAGAAACAGCTTCTCTCTACATTCAGCCTACGGAACTCCTGGATACTGTGTCTCTACCCTTAGGTTGTGCAACTCCCTTAAGCTGCGTCTCCTACACAGAGCATACGGATAACCCGCATATAGCGAATGCCTAATTCAAGGCCACAGAACTCTTGGAAACAGCTTTTCTCTACATTCAACATACAAAACTCTTGGAAACCGCATCTCTCTAGACCAATGTTACAGAACTCCCATAAGCTGTGTCTGCTGCACTCAGGCTACAGGATTCCCATAGAGAGCATATACCTACTCACAGACTACAGAAGTCTTGGAAACAGCTTCTCTCCACATTCAATATACAAATCTCTTGGAAACCGCATCTCTCTAGACCAATGTTACAGAACTCCCATAAGCTGTGTCTCCTACACACAGCAGACAAAAAACCCGCATATAGCGAATGCCTAATTCCAGGCTACAGAAATCCAGTAAACAGCTTCTCCCTACACCCTGATACAGAACTTCGGTAAACTGTGTCTCTCTAATTCTAGGTTACAGAACTCCCATAAGCTGCGTCGGCTGCACGCAGGCTATAGGAATCCCATATACAGCGTATGCCTTCACTCAGAATACAGAACTCGTGGAAACAGCTTCTCTCAACATTCAACATACAGAACTATTGGAAACTGCATCTGTATACACAAAGCTTACAGAACTCATGAAAGCTGTATCTGCTACACAGCATACAGAATATCCGCAAATAGCGAATGCCTAATTCCAGGCCACAGAACTCTTGGAAACAGCTTCTCTCTACATTCAATATACAAATCAATTGGAAACTACATCTCTCTAGACCAATGTTACAGAACTCCCATAAGCTGCGTCTCCTACACTCAGCATAAGGAAAACCCGCATATAGCAAATAACTATGCCCAGGCTACCGAAATCGCAGAAACAGCTTCTCTCTACATTCAGCCTACGGAACTCCTGCATACTGTGTCTCTACCCTTAGGTTGTGCAACTCCCTTAAGCTGCGTCTCCTACACAGAGCATACGGATAACCCGCATATAGCGAATGCCTAATTCAAGGCCACATAACTCTTGGAAACAGCTTTTCTCTGCATTCAACATACAAAACTCTTGGAAACCGCATCTCTCTAGACCAATGTTACAGAACTCCCATAAGCTGCGTCTGCTGCACTCAGGCTACAGGATTCCCATATAGAGCATTTACCTACTCACAGACTACAGAACTCTTGGAAACAGCTTCTCTCCACATTCAATATACAAATCTCTTGGAAACTGCATCTCTCTAGACCAATGTTACAGAACTCCCATAAGCTGCGTCTCCTACACACAGCAGACAAAAAACCCGCATATAGCGAATGCCTAATTCCAGGCTACCGAAATCCAGTAAACAGCTTCTCCCTACACCCTGATACAGAACTTCGGTAAACTGTGTCTCTCTAATTCTAGGTTACAGAACTCCCATAAGCTGCGTCGGCTGCACTCAGGCTACAGGAATCCCATATACAGCGTATGCCTACACTCAGAATACAGAACTCGTGGAAACAGCTTCTCTCAACATTCAACATACAGAACTATTGGAAACTGCATCTGTATACACAAAGCTTACAGAACTCATGAAAGCTGCATCTGCTACACAGCATACAGAATATCCGCAAATAGCGAATGCCTAATTCCAGGCCACAGAACTCTTGGAAACAGCTTCTCTCTACATTCAATATACAAATCTCTTGGAAACTGAATCTCTCTAGACCAATGTTACACAACTCCCGTAAGCTGCGTCTCCTACACACAGCAGAAAAAAGTCCGCATATAGCGAATGCCTAATTCCAGGCCACAGAACTCTTGGAAACAGCTTTTCTCTACATTCAACATACAAAACTCTTGGAAACCGCATCTCTCTAGACCAATGTTACAGAACTCCCATAAGCTGTGTCTGCTGCACTCAGGCTACAGGATTCCCATAGAGAGCGTATGCCTACTCTCAGACTACAGAACTCTTGGAAACAGCTTCTCTCTACATTCAATATACAAATCTCTTGGAAACTGCATCTCTCTAGACCAATGTTACAGAACTCCCATAAGCTGCGTCTCCTACACTCAGCATAAGGAAAACCTGCATATAGCGAATAACTATGCCCAGGCTACCGAAATCGCAGAAACAGCTTCTCTCTACATTCAGCCTACGGAACTCCTGGATACTGTGTCTCTACCCTTAGGTTGTGCAACTCCCTTAAGCTGCGTCTCCTACACAGAGCATACGGATAACCCGCATATAGCGAATGCCTAATTCAAGGCCACAGAACTCTTGGAAACAGCTTTTCTCTACATTCAACATACAAAATTCTTGGAAACCGCATCTCTCTAGACCAATGTTACAGAACTCCCATAAGCTGCGTCTGCTGCACTCAGGCTACAGGATTCCCATATAGAGCATTTACCTACTCACAGACTACAGAACTCTTGGAAACAGCTTCTCTCCACATTCAATATACAAATCTCTTGGAAACTGCATCTCTCTAGACCAATGTTACAGAACTCCCATAAGCTGCGTCTCCTACACACAGCAGACAAAAAACCCGCATATAGCGAATGCCTAATTCCAGGCTACAGAAATCCAGTAAACAGCTTCTCCCTACACCCTGATACAGAACTTCGGTAAACTGTGTCTCTCTAATTCTAGGTTACAGAACTCCCATAAGCTGCGTCGGCTGCACTCAGGCTACAGGAATCCCATATACAGCGTATGCCTACACTCAGAATACAGAACTCGTGGAAACAGCTTCTCTCAACATTCAACATACAGAACTATTGGAAACTGCATCTGTATACACAAAGCTTACAGAACTCATGAAAGCTGCATCTGCTACACAGCATACAGAATATCCGCAAATAGCGAATGCCTAATTCCAGGCCACAGAACTCTTGGAAACAGCTTCTCTCTACATTCAATATACAAATCTATTGGAAACTGAATCTCTCTAGACCAATGTTACAGAACTCCCATAAGCTGCGTCTCCTACACTCAGCATAAGGAAAACCCGCATATAGCGAATAACTATGCCCAGGCTACCGAAATCGCAGAAACAGCTTCTCTCTACATTCAGCCTACGGAACTCCTGGATACTGTGTCTCTACCCTTAGGTTGTGCAACTCCCTTAAGCTGCGTCTCCTACACAGAGCATACGGATAACCCGCATATAGCGAATGCCTAATTCAAGGCCACAGAACTCTTGGAAACAGCTTTTCTCTGCATTCAACATACAAAACTCTTGGAAACCGCATCTCTCTAGACCAATGTTAGAGAACTCCCAAACGCTGCGTCTGCTGCACTCAGGCTACAGGATTCCCATATAGAGCATTTACCTACTCACAGACTACAGAACTCTTGGAAACAGCTTCTCTCCACATTCAATATACAAATCTCTTGGAAACTGCATCTCTCTAGACCAATGTTACAGAACTCCCATAAGCTGCGTCTCCTACACACAGCAGACAAAAAACCCGCATATAGCGAATGCCTAATTCCAGGCTACCGAAATCCAGTAAACAGCTTCTCCCTACACCCTGATACAGAACTTCGGTAAACTGTGTCTCTCTAATTCTAGGTTACAGAACTCCCATAAGCTGCGTCGGCTGCACTCAGGCTACAGGAATCCCATATACAGCGTATGCCTACACTCAGAATACAGAACTCGTGGAAACAGCTTCTCTCAACATTCAACATACAGAACTATTGGAAACTGCATCTGTATACACAAAGCTTACAGAACTCATGAAAGCTGCATCTGCTACACAGCATACAGAATATCCGCAAATAGCGAATGCCTAATTCCAGGCCACAGAACTCTTGGAAACAGCTTCTCACTACATTCAATATACAAATCTCTTGGAAACTGAATCTCTCTAGACCAATGTTACACCACTCCCGTAAGCTGCGTCTCCTACACACAGCAGACAAAAAGCCCGCATATAGCGAATGCCTAATTCCAGGCCACAGAACTCTTGGAAACAGCTTTTCTCTACATTCAACATACAAAACTCTTGGAAACCGCATCTCTCTAGACCAATGTTACAGAACTCCCATAAGCTGCGTCTGCTGCACTCAGGCTACAGGATTCCCTTAGAGAGCGTATGCCTACTCTCAGACTACAGAACTCTTGGAAACAGCTTCTCTCTACATTCAATATACAAATCTCTTGGAAAGTGCATCTCTCTAGACCAATGTTACAGAACTCCCATAAGCTGCGTCTCCTACACTCAGCATAAGGAAAACCTGCATATAGCGAATAACTATGCCCAGGCTACCGAAATCGCAGAAACAGCTTCTCTCTACATTCAGCCTACGGAACTCCTGGATACTGTGTCTCTACCCTTAGGTTGTGCAACTCCCTTAAGCTGCGTCTCCTACACAGAGCATACGGAAAACCCGCATATAGCGAATGCCTAATTCAAGGACACAGAACTCTTGGAAACAGCTTTTCTCTACATTCAACATACAAAACTCTTGGAAACCGCATCTCTCTAGACCAATGTTACAGAACTCCCATAAGCTGCGTCTGCTGCACTCAGGCTACAGGATTCCCATAGAGAGCATATACCTACTCACAGACTACAGAAGTCTTGGAAACAGCTTCTCTCCACATTCAATATACAAATCTCTTGGAAACTGCATCTCTCTAGACCAATGTTACAGAACTCCCATAAGCTGTGTCTCCTACACACAGCAGACAAAAAACCCGCATATAGCGAATGCCTAATTCCAGGCTACAGAAATCCAGTAAACAGCTTCTCCCTACACCCTGATACAGAACTTCGGTAAACTGTGTCTCTCTAATTCTAGGTTACAGAACTCCCATAAGCTGCGTCGGCTGCACTCAGGCTATAGGAATCCCATATACAGCGTATGCCTTCACTCAGAATACAGAACTCGTAGAAACAGCTTCTCTCAACATTCAACATACAGAACTATTGGAAACTGCATCTGTATACACAAAGCTTACAGAACTCATGAAAGCTGAATCTGCTACACAGCATACAGAATATCCGCAAATAGCGAATGCCTAATTCCAGGCCACAGAACTCTTGGAAACAGCTTCTCTCTACATTCAATATACAAATCTATTGGAAACTGCATCTCTCTAGACCAATGTTACACAACTCCCGTAAGCTGCGTCTCCTACACACAGCAGACAAAAAAACCCGCATATAGCGAATGCCTAATTCCAGGCCACAGAACTCTTGGAAACAGCTTTTCTCTACATTCAACATACAAAATTCTTGGAAACCGCATCTCTCTAGACCAATGTTACAGAACTCCCATAAGCTGCGTCTGCTGCACTCAGGCTACAGGAATCCCATATACAGCGTATGCCAACTCTCAGACTACAGAACTCTTGGAAACAGCTTCTCTCTACATTCAATATACAAATCTCTTGGAAACTGCATCTCTCTAGACCAATGTTACAGAACTCCCATAAGCTGCGTCTCCTACACTCAGCATAAGGAAAACCCGCATATAGCGAATAACTATGCCCAGGCTACCGAAATCGCAGAAACAGCTTCTCTCTACATTCAGCCTACGGAACTCCTGGATACTGTGTCTCTACCCTTAGGTTGTGCAACTCCCTTAAGCTGCGTCTCCTACACAGAGCATACAGAAAACCCGCATATAGCGAATGCCTAATTCAAGGCCACAGAACTCTTGGAAACAGCTTTTCTCTGCATTCAACATACAAAACTCTTGGAAACCGCATCTCTCTAGACCAATGTTACAGAACTCCCATAAGCTGCGTCTCCTGCACTCAGGCTACAGGATTCCCATATAGAGCATTTACCTACTCACAGACTACAGAACTCTTGGAAACAGCTTCTCTCCACATTCAATATACAAATCTCTTGGAAACTGCATCTCTCTAGACCAATGTTACAGAACTCCCATAAGCTGCGTCTGCTGCACTCAGGCTACAGGATTCCCATAGAGAGCATATACCTACTCACAGACTACAGAAGTCTTGGAAACAGCTTCTCTCCACATTCAATATACAAATCTCTTGGAAACTGCATCTCTCTAGACCAATGTTACAGAACTCCCATAAGCTGTGTCTCCTACACACAGCAGACAAAAAACCCGCATATAGCGAATGCCTAATTCCAGGCTACAGAAATCCAGTAAACAGCTTCTCCCTACACCCTGATACAGAACTTCGGTAAACTGTGTCTCTCTAATTCTAGGTTACAGAACTCCCATAAGCTGCGTCGGCTGCACTCAGGCTACAGGAATCCCATATACAGCGTATGCCTTCACTCAGAATACAGAACTCGTAGAAACAGCTTCTCTCAAAATTCAACATACAGAACTATTGGAAACTGCATCTGTATACACAAAGCTTACAGAACTCATGAAAGCTGCATCTGCTACACAGCATACAGAATATCCGCAAATAGCGAATGCCTAATTCCAGGCCACAGAACTCTTGGAAACAGCTTCTCTCTACATTCAATATACAAATCTATTGGAAACTGAATCTCTCTAGACCAATGTTACACAACTCCCGTAAGCTGCGTCTCCTACACACAGCAGACAAAAAAACCCGCATATAGCGAATGCCTAATTCCAGGCCACAGAACTCTTGGAAACAGCTTTTCTCTGCATTCAACATACAAAACTCTTGGAAACCGCATCTCTCTAGACCAATGTTACAGAACTCCCATAAGCTGCGTCTGCTGCACTCAGGCTACAGGAATCCCATATACAGCGTATGCCTACTCTCAGACTACAGAACTCTTGGAAACAGCTTCTCTCTACATTCAATATACAAATCTCTTGGAAACTGCATCTCTCTAGACCAATGTTACAGAACTCCCATAAGCTGCGTCTCCTACACTCAGCATAAGGAAAACCTGCATATAGCGAATAACTATGCCCAGGCTACCGAAATCGCAGAAACAGCTTCTCTCTACATTCAGCCTACGGAACTCCTGGATACTGTGTCTCTACCCTTAGGTTGTGCAACTCCCTTAAGCTGCGTCTCCTACACAGAGCATACGGAAAACCCGCATATAGCGAATGCCTAATTCCAGGCCACAGAACTCTTGGAAACAGCTTTTCTCTACATTCAACATACAAAACTCTTGGAAACCGCATCTCTCTAGACCAATGTTACAGAACTCCCATAAGCTGCGTCTCCTGCACTCAGGCTACAGGATTCCCATAGAGAGCGTATGCCTACTCTCAGACTACAGAACTCTTGGAAACAGCTTCTCTCTACATTCAATATACAAATCTCTTGGAAACTGCATCTCTCTAGACCAATGTTACAGAACTCCCATAAGCTGCGTCTCCTACACTCAGCATAAGGAAAACCCGCATATAGCGAATAACTATGCACAGGCTACCGAAATCGCAGAAACAGCTTCTCTCTACATTCAGCCTACGGAACTCCTGGATACTGTGTCTCTACCCTTAGGTTGTGCAACTCCCTTAAGCTGCGTCTCCTACACAGAGCATACGGAAAACCCGCATATAGCGAATGCCTAATTCCAGGCCACAGAACTCTTGGAAATAGCTTTTCTCTACATTCAACATACAAAACTCTTGGAAACCGCATCTCTCTAGACCAATGTTACAGAACTCCCAAACGCTGCGTCTGCTGCACTCAGGCTACAGGATTCCCATATAGAGCATTTACCTACTCACAGACTACAGAACTCTTGGAAACAGCTTCTCTCCACATTCAATATACAAATCTCTTGGAAACTGCATCTCTCTAGACCAATGTTACAGAACTCCCATAAGCTGCGTCTCCTACACACAGCAGACAAAAAACCCGCATATAGCGAATGCCTAATTCCAGGCTACCGAAATCCAGTAAACAGCTTCTCCCTACACCCTGATACAGAACTTCGGTAAACTGTGTCTCTCTAATTCTAGGTTACAGAACTCCCATAAGCTGCGTCGGCTGCACTCAGGCTACAGGAATCCCATATACAGCGTATGCCTACACTCAGAATACAGAACTCGTGGAAACAGCTTCTCTCAACATTCAACATACAGAACTATTGGAAACTGCATCTGTATACACAAAGCTTACAGAACTCATGAAAGCTGCATCTGCTACACAGCATACAGAATATCCGCAAATAGCGAATGCCTAATTCCAGGCCACAGAACTCTTGGAAACAGCTTCTCTCTACATTCAATATACAAATCTATTGGAAACTGAATCTCTCTAGACCAATGTTACACAACTCCCGTAAGCTGCGTCTCCTACACACAGCAGACAAAAAGCCCGCATATAGCGAATGCCTAATTCCAGGCCACAGAACTCTTGGAAACAGCTTTTCTCTACATTCAACATACAAAACTCTTGGAAACCGCATCTCTCTAGACCAATGTTACAGAACTCCCATAAGCTGCGTCTGCTGCACTCAGGCTACAGGATTCCCATAGAGAGCGTATGCCTACTCTCAGACTACAGAACTCTTGGAAACAGCTTCTCTCTACATTCAATATACAAATCTCTTGGAAACTGCATCTCTCTAGACCAATGTTACACAACTCCCGTAAGCTGCGTCTCCTACACACAGCAGACAAAAAGCCCGCATATAGCGAATGCCTAATTCCAGGCCACAGAACTCTTGGAAACAGCTTTTCTCTACATTCAACATACAAAACTCTTGGAAACCGCATCTCTCTAGACCAATGTTACAGAACTCCCAAACGCTGCGTCTGCTGCACTCAGGCTACAGGATTCCCATATAGAGCATTTACCTACTCACAGACTACAGAACTCTTGGAAACAGCTTCTCTCCACATTCAATATACAAATCTCTTGGAAACTGCATCTCTCTAGACCAATGTTACAGAAATCCCATAAGCTGCGTCTCCTACACACAGCAGACAAAAAACCCGCATATAGCGAATGCCTAATTCCAGGCTACCGAAATCCAGTAAACAGCTTCTCCCTACACCCTGATACAGAACTTCGGTAAACTGTGTCTCTCTAATTCTAGGTTACAGAACTCCCATAAGCTGCGTCGGCTGCACTCAGGCTACAGGAATCCCATATACAGCGTATGCCTACACTCAGAATACAGAACTCGTGGAAACAGCTTCTCTCAACATTCAACATACAGAACTATTGGAAACTGCATCTGTATACACAAAGCTTACAGAACTCATGAAAGCTGCATCTGCTACACAGCATACAGAATATCCGCAAATAGCGAATGCCTAATTCCAGGCCACAGAACTCTTGGAAACAGCTTCTCTCTACATTCAATATACAAATCTATTGGAAACTGAATCTCTCTAGACCAATGTTACACAACTCCCGTAAGCTGCGTCTCCTACACACAGCAGACAAAAAGCCCGCATATAGCGAATGCCTAATTCCAGGCCACAGAACTCTTGGAAACAGCTTTTCTCTACATTCAACATACAAAACTCTTGGAAACCGCATCTCTCTAGACCAATGTTACAGAACTCCCATAAGCTGCGTCTGCTGCACTCAGGCTACAGGATTCCCATAGAGAGCGTATGCCTACTCTCAGACTACAGAACTCTTGGAAACAGCTTCTCTCTACATTCAATATACAAATCTATTGGAAACTGAATCTCTCTAGACCAATGTTACACAACTCCCGTAAGCTGCGTCTCCTACACACAGCAGACAAAAAGCCCGCATATAGCGAATGCCTAATTCCAGGCCACAGAACTCTTGGAAACAGCTTCTCTCTACATTCAATATACAAATCTCTTGGAAACTGCATCTCTCTAGACCAATGTTACAGAACTCCCATAAGCTGCGTCTCCTACACTCAGCATAAGGAAAACCTGCATATAGCGAATAACTATGCCCAGGCTACCGAAATCGCAGAAACAGCTTCTCTCTACATTCAGCCTACGGAACTCCTGGATACTGTGTCTCTACCCTTAGGTTGTGCAACTCCCTTAAGCTGCGTCTCCTACACAGAGCATACGGAAAACCCGCATATAGCGAATGCCTAATTCCAGGCCACAGAACTCTTGGAAACAGCTTTTCTCTACATTCAACATACAAAACTCTTGGAAACCGCATCTCTCTAGACCAATGTTACAGAACTCCCATAAGCTGCGTCTGCTGCACTCAGGCTACAGGATTCCCATAGAGAGCATATACCTACTCACAGACTACAGAAGTCTTGGAAACAGCTTCTCTCCACATTCAATATACAAATCTCTTGGAAACTGCATCTCTCTAGACCAATGTTACAGAACTCCCATAAGCTGCGTCTCCTAAACACAGCAGACAAAAAACCCGCATATAGCGAATGCCTAATTCCAGGCTACAGAAATCCAGTAAACAGCTTCTCCCTACACCCTGATACAGAACTTCGGTAAACTGTGTCTCTCTAATTCTAGGTTACAGAACTCCCATAAGCTGCGTCGGCTGCACTCAGGCTACAGGAATCCCATATACAGCGTATGCCTTCACTCAGAATACAGAACTCGTAGAAACAGCTTCTCTCAACATTCAACATACAGAACTATTGGAAACTGCATCTGTATACACAAAGCTTACAGAACTCATGAAAGCTGCATCTGCTACACAGCATACAGAATATCCGCAAATAGCGAATGCCTAATTCCAGGCCACAGAACTCTTGGAAACAGCTTCTCTCTACATTCAATATACAAATCTATTGGAAACTGAATCTCTCTAGAACAATGTTACACAACTCCCGTAAGCTGCGTCTCCTACACACAGCAGACAAAAAAGCCCGCATATAGCGAATGCCTAATTCCAGGCCACAGAACACTTGGAAACAGCTTTTCTCTGCATTCAACATACAAAACTCTTGGAAACCGCATCTCTCTAGACCAATGTTACAGAACTCCCATAAGCTGCGTCTGCTGCACTCAGGCTACAGGAATCCCATATACAGCGTATGCCTACTCTCAGACTACAGAACTCTTGGAAACAGCTTCTCTCTACATTCAATATACAAATCTCTTGGAAACTGCATCTCTCTAGACCAATGTTACAGAACTCCCATAAGCTGCGTCTCCTACACTCAGCATAAGGAAAACCCGCATATAGCGAATAACTATGCCCAGGCTACCGAAATCGCAGAAACAGCTTCTCTCTACATTCAGCCTACGGAACTCCTGGATACTGTGTCTCTACCCTTAGGTTGTGCAACTCCCTTAAGCTGCGTCTCCTACACAGAGCATACGGAAAACCCGCATATAGCGAATGCCTAATTCCAGGCCACAGAACTCTTGGAAACAGCTTTTCTCTACATTCAACATACAAAACTCTTGGAAACCGCATCTCTCTAGACCAATGTTACAGAACTCCCATAAGCTGCGTCTCCTGCACTCAGGCTACAGGATTCCCATAGAGAGCGTATGCCTACTCTCAGACTACAGAACTCTTGGAAACAGCTTCTCTCTACATTCAATATACAAATCTCTTGGAAACTGCATCTCTCTAGACCAATGTTACAGAACTCCCATAAGCTGCGTCTCCTACACTCAGCATAAGGAAAACCCGCATATAGCGAATAACTATGCCCAGGCTACCGAAATCGCAGAAACAGCTTCTCTCTACATTCAGCCTACGGAACTCCTGGATACTGTGTCTCTACCCTTAGGTTGTGCAACTCCCTTAAGCTGCGTCTCCTACACAGAGCATACGGAAAACCCGCATATAGCGAATGCCTAATTCCAGGCCACAGAACTCTTGGAAACAGCTTTTCTCTACATTCAACATACAAAACTCTTGGAAACCGCATCTCTCTAGACCAATGTTACAGAACTCCCAAACGCTGCGTCTGCTGCACTCAGGCTACAGGATTCCCATATAGAGCATTTACCTACTCACAGACTACAGAACTCTTGGAAACAGCTTCTCTCCACATTCAATATACAAATCTCTTGGAAACTGCATCTCTCTAGACCAATGTTACAGAACTCCCATAAGCTGCGTCTCCTACACACAGCAGACAAAAAACCCGCATATAGCGAATGCCTAATTCCAGGCTACCGAAATCCAGTAAACAGCTTCTCCCTACACCCTGATACAGAACTTCGGTAAACTGTGTCTCTCTAATTCTAGGTTACAGAACTCCCATAAGCTGCGTCGGCTGCACTCAGGCTACAGGAATCCCATATACAGCGTATGCCTACACTCAGAATACAGAACTCGTGGAAACAGCTTCTCTCAACATTCAACATACAGAACTATTGGAAACTGCATCTGTATACACAAAGCTTACAGAACTCATGAAAGCTGCATCTGCTACACAGCATACAGAATATCCGCAAATAGCGAATGCCTAATTCCAGGCCACAGAACTCTTGGAAACAGCTTCTCTCTACATTCAATATACAAATCTCTTGGAAACTGAATCTCTCTAGACCAATGTTACACAACTCCCGTAAGCTGCGTCTCCTACACACAGCAGACAAAAAGCCCGCATATAGCGAATGCCTAATTCCAGGCCACAGAACTCTTGGAAACAGCTTTTCTCTACATTCAACATACAAAACTCTTGGAAACCGCATCTCTCTAGACCAATGTTACAGAACTCCCATAAGCTGCGTCTGCTGCACTCAGGCTACAGGATTCCCATAGAGAGCGTATGCCTACTCTCAGACTACAGAACTCTTGGAAACAGCTTCTCTCTACATTCAATATACAAATCTCTTGGAAACTGCATCTCTCTAGACCAATGTTACAGAACTCCCATAAGCTGCGTCTCCTACACTCAGCATAAGGAAAACCTGCATATAGCGAATAACTATGCCCAGGCTACCGAAATCGCAGAAACAGCTTCTCTCTACATTCAGCCTACGGAACTCCTGGATGCTGTGTCTCTACCCTTAGGTTGTGCAACTCCCTTAAGCTGCGTCTCCTACACAGAGCATACGGAAAACCCGCATATAGCGAATGCCTAATTCAAGGCCACAGAACTCTTGGAAACAGCTTTTCTCTACATTCAACATACAAAACTCTTGGAAACCGCATCTCTCTAGACCAATGTTACAGAACTCCCATAAGCTGCGTCTGCTGCACTCAGGCTACAGGATTCCCATAGAGAGCATATACCTACTCACAGACTACAGAAGTCTTGGAAACAGCTTCTCTCCACATTCAATATACAAATCTCTTGGAAACTGCATCTCTCTAGACCAATGTTACAGAACTCCCATAAGCTGTGTCTCCTACACACAGCAGACAAAAAACCCGCATATAGCGAATGCCTAATTCCAGGCTACAGAAATCCAGTAAACAGCTTCTCCCTACACCCTGATACAGAACTTCGGTAAACTGTGTCTCTCTAATTCTAGGTTACAGAACTCCCATAAGCTGCGTCGGCTGCACTCAGGCTATAGGAATCCCATATACAGCGTATGCCTTCACTCAGAATACAGAACTCGTAGAAACAGCTTCTCTCAACATTCAACATACAGAACTATTGGAAACTGCATCTGTATACACAAAGCTTACAGAACTCATGAAAGCTGAATCTGCTACACAGCATACAGAATATCCGCAAATAGCGAGTGCCTAATTCCAGGCCACAGAACTCTTGGAAACAGCTTCTATCTACATTCAATATACAAATCTATTGGAAACTGAATCTCTCTAGACCAATGTTACACAACTCCCGTAAGAGGCGTCTCCTACACACAGCAGACAAAAAAACCCGCATATAGCGAATGCCTAATTCCAGGCCACAGAACTCTTGGAAACAGCTTTTCTCTGCATTCAACATACAAAATTCTTGGAAACCGCATCTCTCTAGACCAATGTTACAGAACTCCCATAAGCTGCGTCTGCTGCACTCAGGCTACAGGAATCCCATATACAGCGTATGCCAACTCTCAGACTACAGAACTCTTGGAAACAGCTTCTCTCTACATTCAATATACAAATCTCTTGGAAACTGCATCTCTCTAGACCAATGTTACAGAACTCCCATAAGCTGCGTCTCCTACACTCAGCATAAGGAAAACCCGCATATAGCGAATAACTATGCCCAGGCTACCGAAATCGCAGAAACAGCTTCTCTCTACATTCAGCCTACGGAACTCCTGGATACTGTGTCTCTACCCTTAGGTTGTGCAACTCCCTTAAGCTGCGTCTCCTACACAGAGCATACAGAAAACCCGCATATAGCGAATGCCTAATTCAAGGCCACAGAACTCTTGGAAACAGCTTTTCTCTGCATTCAACATACAAAACTCTTGGAAACCGCATCTCTCTAGACCAATGTTACAGAACTCCCATAAGCTGCGTCTCCTGCACTCAGGCTACAGGATTCCCATATAGAGCATTTACCTACTCACAGACTACAGAACTCTTGGAAACAGCTTCTCTCCACATTCAATATACAAATCTCTTGGAAACTGCATCTCTCTAGACCAATGTTACAGAACTCCCATAAGCTGCGTCTCCTACACACAGCAGACAAAAAACCCGCATATAGCGAATGCCTAATTCCAGGCCACAGAACTCTTGGAAACAGCTTTTCTCTACATTCAACATACAAAACTCTTGGAAACCGCATCTCTCTAGACCAATGTTACAGAACTCCCATAAGCTGCGTCTGCTGCACTCAGGCTACAGGATTCCCATAGAGAGCATATACCTACTCACAGACTACAGAAGTCTTGGAAACAGCTTCTCTCCACATTCAATATACAAATCTCTTGGAAACTGCATCTCTCTAGACCAATGTTACAGAACTCCCATAAGCTGTGTCTCCTACACACAGCAGACAAAAAACCCGCATATAGCGAATGCCTAATTCCAGGCTACAGAAATCCAGTAAACAGCTTCTCCCTACACCCTGATACAGAACTTCGGTAAACTGTGTCTCTCTAATTCTAGGTTACAGAACTCCCATAAGCTGCGTCGGCTGCACTCAGGCTACAGGAATCCCATATACAGCGTATGCCTTCACTCAGAATACAGAACTCGTAGAAACAGCTTCTCTCAACATTCAACATACAGAACTATTGGAAACTGCATCTGTATACACAAAGCTTACAGAACTCATGAAAGCTGCATCTGCTACACAGCATACAGAATATCCGCAAATAGCGAATGCCTAATTCCAGGCCACAGAACTCTTGGAAACAGCTTCTCTCTACATTCAATATACAAATCTATTGGAAACTGAATCTCTCTAGACCAATGTTACACAACTCCCGTAAGCTGCGTCTCCTACACACAGCAGACAAAAAAAACCCGCATATAGCGAATGCCTAATTCCAGGCCACAGAACTCTTGGAAACAGCTTTTCTCTGCATTCAACATACAAAACTCTTGGAAACCGCATCTCTCTAGACCAATGTTACAGAACTCCCATAAGCTGCGTCTGCTGCACTCAGGCTACAGGAATCCCATATACAGCGTATGCCTACTCTCAGACTACAGAACTCTTGGAAACAGCTTCTCTCTACATTCAATATACAAATCTCTTGGAAACTGCATCTCTCTAGACCAATGTTACAGAACTCCCATAAGCTGCGTCTCCTACACTCAGCATAAGGAAAACCCGCATATAGCGAATAACTATGCCCAGGCTACCGAAATCGCAGAAACAGCTTCTCTCTACATTCAGCCTACGGAACTCCTGGATACTGTGTCTCTACCCTTAGGTTGTGCAACTCCCTTAAGCTGCGTCTCCTACAAAGAGCATACGGAAAACCCGCATATAGCGAATGCCTAATTCAAGGCCACAGAACTCTTGGAAACAGCTTTTCTCTACATTCAACATACAAAACTCTTGGAAACCGCATCTCTCTAGACCAATGTTACAGAACTCCCATAAGCTGCGTCTCCTGCACTCAGGCTACAGGATTCCCATAGAGAGCGTATGCCTACTCTCAGACTACAGAACTCTTGGAAACAGCTTCTCTCTACATTCAATATACAAATCTCTTGGAAACTGCATCTCTCTAGACCAATGTTACAGAACTCCCATAAGCTGCGTCTCCTACACTCAGCATAAGGAAAACCCGCATATAGCGAATAACTATGCCCAGGCTACCGAAATCGCAGAAACAGCTTCTGTCTACATTCAGCCTACGGAATTCCTGGATACTGTGTCTCTACCCTTAGGTTGTGCAACTCCCTTAAGCTGCGTCTCCTACACAGAGCATACGGAAAACCCGCATATAGCGAATGCCTAATTCCAGGCCACAGAACTCTTGGAAACAGCTTTTCTCTACATTCAACATACAAAACTCTTGGAAACCGCATCTCTCTAGACCAATGTTACAGAACTCCCATAAGCTGCGTCTGCTGCACTCAGGCTACAGGATTCCCATAGAGAGCATATACCTACTCACAGACTACAGAAGTCTTGGAAACAGCTTCTCTCCACATTCAATATACAAATCTCTTGGAAACTGCATCTCTCTAGACCAATGTTACAGAACTCCCATAAGCTGTGTCTCCTACACACAGCAGACAAAAAACCCGCATATAGCGAATGCCTAATTCCAGGCTACAGAAATCCAGTAAACAGCTTCTCCCTACACCCTGATACAGAACTTCGGTAAACTGTGTCTCTCTAATTCTAGGTTACAGAACTCCCATAAGCTGCGTCGGCTGCACTCAGGCTATAGGAATCCCATATACAGCGTATGCCTTCACTCAGAATACAGAACTCGTAGAAACAGCTTCTCTCAACATTCAACATACAGAACTATTGGAAACTGCATCTGTATACACAAAGCTTACAGAACTCATGAAAGCTGCATCTGCTACACAGCATACAGAATATCCGCAAATAGCGAATGCCTAATTCCAGGCCACAGAACTCTTGGAAACAGCTTCTCTCTACATTCAATATACAAATTTCTTGGAAACTGAATCTCTCTAGACCAATGTTACACAACTCCCGTAAGCTGCGTCTCCTACACACAGCAGACAAAAAAACCCGCATATAGCGAATGCCTAATTCCAGGCCACAGAACTCTTGGAAACAGCTTTTCTCTGCATTCAACATACAAAACTCTTGGAAACCGCATCTCTCTAGACCAATGTTACAGAACTCCCATAAGCTGCGTCTGCTGCACTCAGGCTACAGGAATCCCATATACAGCGTATGCCTACTCTCAGACTACAGAACTCTTGGAAACAGCTTCTCTCTACATTCAATATACAAATCACTTGGAAACTGCATCTCTCTAGACCAATGTTACAGAACTCCCATAAGCTGCGTCTCCTACACTCAGCATAAGGAAAACCCGCATATAGCGAATAACTATGCCCAGGCTACCGAAATCGCAGAAACAGCTTCTCTCTACATTCAGCCTACGGAACTCCAGGATACTGTGTCTCTACCCTTAGGTTGTGCAACTCCCTTAAGCTGCGTCTCCTACACAGAGCATACGGAAAACCCGCATATAGCGAATGCCTAATTCAAGGCCACAGAACTCTTGGAAACAGCTTTTCTCTGCATTCAACATACAAAACTCTTGGAAACCGCATCTCTCTAGACCAATGTTACAGAACTCCCATAAGCTGCGTCTCCTGCACTCAGGCTACAGGATTCCCATATAGAGCATTTACCTATTCACAGACTACAGAACTCTTGGAAACAGCTTCTCTCCACATTCAATATACAAATCTCTTGGAAACTGCATCTCTCTAGACCAATGTTACAGAACTCCCATAAGCTGCGTCTCCTACACACAGCAGACAAAAAACCCGCATATAGCGAATGCCTAATTCCAGGCTACAGAAATCCAGTAAACAGCTTCTCCCTACACCCTGATACAGAACTTCGGTAAACTGTGTCTCTCTAATTCTAGGTTACAGAACTCCCATAAGCTGCGTCGGCTGCACTCAGTCTACAGGAATCCCATATACAGCGTATGCCTACTCTCAGAATACAGAACTCGTGGAAACAGCTTCTTTCAACATTCAACATACAGAACTATTGGAAACTGCATCTGTATACACAAAGCTTACAGAACTCATGAAAGCTGCATCTGCTACACAGCATACAGAATATCCGCAAATAGCGAATGCCTCATTCCAGGCCACAGAACTCTTGGAAACAGCTTCTCTCTACATTCAATATACAAATCTCTTGGAAACTGAATCTCTCTAGACCAATGTTACAGAACTCCCGTAAGCTGTGTCTCCTACACACAGCAGACAAAAAACCCGCATATAGCGAATGCCTAATTCCAGGCCACAGAACTCTTGGAAACAGCTTTTCTCTACATTCAACATACAAAACTCTTGGAAACCGCATCTCTCTAGGCCAATGTTACAGAAGTCCCATAAGCTGCGTCTCCTACACACAGCAGACAAAAAACCCGCATATAGCGAATGCCTAATTCCAGGCCACAGAACTCTTGGAAACAGCTTTTCTCTACATTCAACATACAAAACTCTTGGAAACCGCATCTCTCTAGACCAATGTTACAGAACTCCCATAAGCTGCGTCTGCTGCACTCAGGCTACAGGATTCTCATAGAGAGCGTATGCCTACTCTCAGACTACAGAACTCTTGGAAACAGCTTCTCTCTACATTCAATATACAAATCTCTTGGAAACTCCATCTCTCTAGACCAATGTTACAGAACTCCCATAAGCTGCGTCTCCTACACACAGCAGACAAAAAACCCGCATATAGCGAATGCCTAATTGCAGGCTACAGAAATCCAGTAAACAGCTTCTCCCTACACCCTGATACAGAACTTCGGTAAACTGTGTCTCTCTAATTCTAGGTTACAGAACTCCCATAAGCTGCGTCGGCTGCACTCAGGCTACAGGAATCCCATATACAGCGTATGCCTACACTCAGAATACAGAACTCGTGGAAACAGCTTCTCTCAACATTCAACATGCAGAACTATTGGAAACTGCATCTGTATACACAAAGCTTACAGAACTCATGAAAGCTGCATCTGCTACACAGCATACAGAATATCCGCAAATAGCGAATGCCTAATTCCAGGCCACAGAACTCTTGGAAACAGCTTCTCTCTACATTCAATATACAAATCTCTTGGAAACTGAATCTCTCTAGACCAATGTTACACAACTCCCGTAAGCTGCGTCTCCTACACACAGCAGAAAAAAGCCCGCATATAGCGAATGCCTAATTCCAGGCCACAGAACTCTTGGAAACAGCTTTTCTCTACATTCAACATACAAAACTCTTGGAAACCGCATCTCTCTAGACCAATGTTACAGAACTCCCATAAGCTGCGTCTGCTCTACTCAGGCTACAGGATTCCCATAGAGAGCGTATGCCTACTCTCAGACTACAGAACTCTTGGAAACAGCTTCTCTCTACATTCAATATACAAATCTCTTGGAAACTGCATCTCTCTAGACCAATGTTACAGAACTCCCATAAGCTGCGTCTCCTACACTCAGCATAAGGAAAACCTGCATATAGCGAATAACTATGCCCAGGCTACCGAAATCGCAGAAACAGCTTCTCTCTACATTCAGCCTACGGAACTCCTGGATACTGTGTCTCTACCCTTAGGTTGTGCAACTCCCTTAAGCTGCGTCTCCTACACAGAGCATACGGAAAACCCGCATATAGCGAATGCCTAATTCCAGGCCACAGAACTCTTGGAAACAGCTTCTCTCCACATTCAATATACAAATCTCTTGGAAACTGCATCTCTCTAGACCAATGTTACAGAACTCCCATAAGCTGCGTCTCCTACACACAGCAGACAAAAAACCCGCATATAGCGAATGCCTAATTCCAGGCTACAGAAATGCAGTAAACAGCTTCTCCCTACACCCTGATACAGAACTTCGGTAAACTGTGTCTCTCTAATTCTAGGTTACAGAACTCCCATAAGCTGCGTCGGCTGCACTCAGGCTACAGGAATACCATATACAGCGTATGCCTACTCTCAGAATACAGAACTCGTGGAAACAGCTTCTCTCAACATTCAACATACAGAACTATTGGAAACTGCATCTGTATACACAAAGCTTACAGAACTCATGAAAGCTGCATCTGCTACACAGCATACAGAATATCCGCAAATAGCGAATGCCTAATTCCAGGCCACAGAACTATTGGAAACAGCTTCTCTCTACATTCAATATACAAATCTCTTGGAAACTGCATCTCTCTAGACCAATGTTACAGAACTCCCATGAGCTGCGTCTCCTACACGCAGCATAAGGAAAACCCGCATATAGCGAATAACTATGCCCAGGCTACCGAAATCGCAGAAACAGCTTCTCTCTACATTCAGCCTACGGAACTCCTGGATACTGTGTCTCTACCCTTAGGTTGTGCAACTCCCTTAAGCTGCGTCTCCTACACAGAGCATAGGGAAAACCCGCATATAGCAATGCCTAATTCCAGGCCACAGAACTCTTGGAAACAGCTTCTCTCCACATTCAATATACAAATCTCTTGGAAACTGCATCTCTCTAGACCAATGTTACAGAACTCCCATAAGCTGCGTCTCCTACACACAGCAGACAAAAAACCCGCATATAGCGAATGCCTAATTCCAGGCTACAGAAATCCAGTAAACAGCTTCTCCCTACACCCTGATACAGAACTTCGGTAAACTGTGTCTCTCTAATTCTAGGTTACAGAACTCCCATAAGCTGCGTCGGCTGCACTCAGGCTACAGGAATCCCATATACAGCGTATGCTTACTCTCAGAATACAGAACTCGTGGAAACAGCTTCTCTCAACATTCAACATACAGAACTATTGGAAACTGCATCTGTATACACAAAGCTTACAGAACTCATGAAAGCTGTATCTGCTACACAGCATACAGAATATCCGCAAATAGCGAATGCCTAATTCCAGGCCACAGAACTCTTGGAAACAGCTTCTCTCTACATTCAATATACAAATCTATTGGAAACTGCATCTCTCTAGACCAATGTTACACAACTCCCGTAAGCTGCGTCTCCTACACACAGCAGACAAAAAACCCGCATATAGCGAATGCCTAATTCCAGGCCACAGAACGCTTGGAAACAGCTTTTCTCTACATTCAACATACAAAACTCTTGGAAACCGCATCTCTCTAGACCAATGTTACAGAACTCCCATAAGCTGCGTCTGCTGCACTCAGGCTACAGGATTCCCATAGAGAGCGTATGCCTACTCTCAGACTACAGAACTCTTGGAAACAGCTTCTCTCTACATTCAATATACAAATCTCTTGGAAACTGCATCTCTCTAGACCAATGTTACAGAACTCCCATAAGCTGCGTCTCCTACACTCAGCATAAGGAAAACCCGCATATAGCGAATAACTATGCCCAGGCTACCGAAATCGCAGAAACAGCTTCTCTCTAATTCAGCCTACGGAACTCCTGGATACTGTGTCTCTACGCTTAGGTTGTGCAACTCCCTTAAGCTGCGTCTCCTACACACAGCAGACAAAAAACACGCATATAGCGAATGCCTAATTCCAGGCTACAGAAATCCAGTAAACAGCTTCTCCCTACACCCTGATACAGAACTTCGGTAAACTGTGTCTCTCTAATTCTAGGTTACAGAACTCCCATAAGCTGCGTCGGCTGCACTCAGGCTACAGGAATCCCATATACAGCGTATGCCTACACTCAGAATACAGAACTCGTGGAAACAGCTTCTCTCAACATTCAACATACAGAACTATTGGAAACTGCATCTGTATACACAAAGCTTACAGAACTCATGAAAGCTGCATCTGCTACACAGCATACAGAATATCCGCAAATAGCGATGCCTAATTCCAGGCCACAGAACTCTTGGAAACAGCTTCTCTCTACATTCAATATACAAATCTCTTGGAAACTGCATCTCTCTAGACCAATGTTACACAACTCCCGTAAGCTGCGTCTCCTACACACAGCAGACAAAAAGCCCGCATATAGCGAATGCCTAATTCCAGGCCACAGAACTCTTGGAAACAGCTTTTCTCTACATTCAACATACAAAACTCTTGGAAACCGCATCTCTCTAGACCAATGTTACAGAACTCCCATAAGCTGCGTCTGCTGCACTCAGGCTACAGGATTCCCAAAGAGAGCGTATGCCTACTCTCAGACTACAGAACTCTTGGAAACAGCTTCTCTCTACATTCAATATACAAATCTCTTGGAAACTGCATCTCTCTAGACCAATGTTACAGAACTCCCATGAGCTGCGTCTCCTACACTCAGCATAAGGAAATCCCGCATATAGCGAATATCTATGCCCAGGCTACCGAAATCGCAGAAACAGCTTCTCTCTACATTCAGCCTACGGAACTCCTGGATACTGTGTCTCTACCCTTAGGTTGTGCAACTCCCTTAAGCTGCGTCTCCTACACAGAGCATACGGAAAACCCGCATATAGCAAATGCCTAATTCAAGGACACAGAACTATTGGAAACAGCTTTTCTCTACATTCAACATACAAAACTCTTGGAAACCGCATCTCTCTAGACCAATGTTACAGAACTCCCATAAGCTGCGTCTGCTGCACTCAGGCTACAGGATTCCCATATAGAGCATATACCTACTCACAGACTACAGAACTCTTGGAAACAGCTTCTCTCCACATTCAATATACAAATCTCTTGGAAACTGCATCTCTCTAGACCAATGTTACAGAACTCCCATGAGCTGCGTCTCCTACACACAGCAGACAAAAAACCCGCATATAGCGAATGCCTAATTCTAGGCTACAGAAATCCAGTAAAAAGCTTCTCCCTACACCCTGATACAGAACTTCGGTAAACTGTGTCTCTCTAATTCCAGGTTACAGAACTCCCATAAGCTGCGTCGGCTGCACTCAGGCTACAGGAATCCCATATACAGCGTATGCCTACTCTCAGAATACAGAACTCGTGGAAACAGCTTCTCTCAACATTCAACATACAGAACTATTGGAAACTGCATCTGTATACACAAAGCTTACAGAACTCATGAAAGCTGCATCTGCTACACAGCATACAGAATATCCGCAAATAGCGAATGCCTCATTCCAGGCCACAGAACTCTTGGAAACAGCTTCTCTCTACATTCAATATACAAATTTCTTGGAAACTGAATCTCTCTAGAACAATGTTACACAACTCCCGTAAGCTGCGTCTCCTACACACAGCAGACAAAAAACCCGCATATAGCGAATGCCTAATTCCAGGCCACAGAACTCTTGGAAACAGCTTTTCTCTACATTCAACATACAAAACTCTTGGAAACCGCATCTCTCTAGACCAATGTTACAGAACTCCCATAAGCTGCGTCTCCTGCACTCAGGCTACAGGATTCCCATAGAGAGCGTATGCCTACTCTCAGACTACAGAACTCTTGGAAACAGCTTCTCTCTACATTCAATATACAAATCTCTTGGAAACTGCATCTCTCTAGACCACTGTTACAGAAGTCCCATAAGCTGCGTCTCCTACACGCAGCATAAGGAAAACCCGCATATAGCGAATAACTATGCCCAGGCTACCGAAATCGCAGAAACAGCTTCTCTCTACATTCAGCCTACGGAACTCCTGGATACTGTGTCTCTACCCTTAGGTTGTGCAACTCCCTTAAGCTGCGTCTCCTACACAGAGCATACGGGAAACCCGCATATAGCGAATGCCTAATTCCAGGCCACAGAACTCTTGGAAACAGCTTCTCTCCACATTCAATATACAAATCTCTTGGAAACTGCATCTCTCTAGACCAATGTTACAGAACTCCCATAAGCTGCGTCTCCTACACACAGCAGACAAAAAACCCGCATATAGCGAATGCCTAATTCCAGGCTACAGAAATCCAGTAAACAGCTTCTCCCTACACCCTGATACAGAACTTCGGTAAACTGTGTCTCTCTAATTCTAGGTTACAGAACTCCCATAAGCTGCGTCGGCTGCACTCAGGCTACAGGAATCCCATATACAGCGTATGCTTACTCTCAGAATACAGAACTCGTGGAAACAGCTTCTCTCAACATTCAACATACAGAACTATTGGAAACTGCATCTGTATACACAAAGCTTACAGAACTCATGAAAGCTGTATCTGCTACACAGCATACAGAATATCCGCAAATAGCGAATGCCTAATTCCAGGCCACAGAACTCTTGGAAACAGCTTCTCTCTACATTCAATATACAAATCTATTGGAAACTGCATCTCTCTAGACCAATGTTACAGAACTCCCGTAAGCTGCGTCTCCTACACACAGCAGACAAAAAACCCGCATATAGCGAATGCCTAATTCCAGGCCACAGAACTCTTGGAAACAGCTTTTCTCTACATTCAACATACAAAACTCTTGGAAACCACATCTCTCTAGACCAATGTTACAGAACTCCCATAAGCTGCGTCTGCTGCACTCAGGCTACAGGATTCCCATAGAGAGCGTATGCCTACTCTCAGACTACAGAACTCTTGGAAACAGCTTCTCTCTACATTCAATATACAAATCTATTGGAAACTGCATCTCTCTAGACCAATGTTACAGAACTCCCATAAGCTGCGTCTCCTACACTCAGCATAAGGAAAACCCGCATATAGCGAATAACTATGCCCAGGCTACCGAAATCGCAGAAACAGCTTCTCTCTAATTCAGCCTACGGAACTCCTGGATACTGTGTCTCTACGCTTAGGTTGTGCAACTCCCTTAAGCTGCGTCTCCTACACACAGCAGACAAAAAACACGCATATAGCGAATGCCTAATTCCAGGCTACAGAAATCCAGTAAACAGCTTCTCCCTACACCCTGATACAGAACTTCGGTAAACTGTGTCTCTCTAATTCTAGGTTACAGAACTCCCATAAGCTGCGTCGGCTGCACTCAGGCTACAGGAATCCCATATACAGCGTATGCCTACACTCAGAATACAGAACTCGTGGAAACAGCTTCTCTCAACATTCAACATACAGAACTATTGGAAACTGCATCTGTATACACAAAGCTTACAGAACTTATGAAAGCTGCATCTGCTACACAGCATACAGAATATCCGCAAATAGCGAATGCCTCATTCCAGGCCACAGAACTCTTGGAAACAGCTTCTCTCTACATTCAATATACAAATCTATTGGAAACTGCATCTCTCTAGACCAATGTTACAGAACTCCCGTAAGCTGCGTCTCCTACACAGAGCATACGGAAAACCCACATATAGCGAATTCCTACTTCAAGGAAACAGAACTCTTGGAAACAGCTTCTGTCTACATTCAACATACAAAACTCTTGGAAACCGCATCTCTCTAGACCAATGTTACAGAACTCCCATAAGCTGCGTCTGCTGCACTCAGGCTACAGGATTCCCATAGAGAGCGTATGCCTACTCTCAGACTACAGAACTCTTGGAAACAGCTTCTCTCTACATTCAATATACAAATCTCTTGGAAACTGCATCTCTCTAGACCAATGTTACAGAACTCCCATAAGCTGCGTCTCCTACACTCAGCATAAGGAAAACCCGCATATAGCGAATAACTATGCCCAGGCTACCGAAATCGCAGAAACAGCTTCTCTCTACATTCAGCCTACGGAACTCCTGGATACTGTGTCTCTACCCTTAGGTTGTGCAACTCCCTTAAGCTGCGTCTCCTACACAGAGCATACGGAAAACCCGCATATAGCGAATGCCTAATTCAAGGCCACAGAACTCTTGGAAACAGCTTTTCTCTGCATTCAACATACAAAACTCTTGGAAACCGCATCTCTCTAGACCAATGTTACAGAACTCCCATAAGCTGCGTCTGCTGCACTCAGGCTACAGGATTCCCATATAGAGCATTTACCTACTCACAGACTACAGAACTCTTGGAAACAGCTTCTCTCCACATTCAATATACAAATCTCTTGGAAACTGCATCTCTCTAGACCAATGTTACAGAACTCCCATAAGCTGCGTCTCCTACACACAGCAGACAAAAAACCCGCATATAGAGAATGCCTAATTCCAGGCTACAGAAATCCAGTAAACAGCTTCTCCCTACACCCTGATACAGAACTTCGGTAAACTGTGTCTCTCTAATTCTAGGTTACAGAACTCCCATAAGCTGCGTCGGCTGCACTCAGGCTACAGGAATCCCATATACAGCGTATGCCTACACTCAGAATACAGAACTCGTGGAAACAGCTTCTCTCAACATTCAACATACAGAACTATTGGAAACTGCATCTGTATACACAAAGCTTACAGAACTCATGAAAGCTGCATCTGCTACACAGCATACAGAATATCCGCAAATAGCGAATGCCTAATTCCAGGCCACAGAACTCTTGGAAACAGCTTCTCTCTACATTCAATATACAAATCTCTTGGAAACTGCATCTCTCTAGACCAATGTTACACAACTCCCGTAAGCTGCGTCTCCTACACACAGCAGACAAAAAGCCCGCATATAGCGAATGCCTAATTCCAGGCCACAGAACTCTTGGAAACAGCTTTTCTCTACATTCAACATACAAAACTCTTGGAAACCGCATCTCTCTAGACCAATGTTACAGAACTCCCATAAGCTGCGTCTGCTGCACTCAGGCTACAGGATTCCCATAGAGAGCGTATGCCTACTCTCAGACTACAGAACTCTTGGAAACAGCTTCTCTCTACATTCAATATACAAATCTCTTGGAAACTGCATCTCTCTAGACCAATGTTACAGAACTCCCATAAGCTGCGTCTCCTACACTCAGCATAAGGAAAACCTGCATATAGCGAATAACTATGCCCAGGCTACCGAAATCGCAGAAACAGCTTCTCTCTACATTCAGCCTACGGAACTCCTGGATACTGTGTCTCTACCCTTAGGTTGTGCAACTCCCTTAAGCTGCGTCTCCTACACAGAGCATACGGAAAACCCGCATATAGCGATGCCTAATTCCAGGCCACAGAACTCTTGGAAACAGCTTCTCTCCACATTCAATATACAAATCTCTTGGAAACTGCATCTCTCTAGACCAATGTTACAGAACTCCCATAAGCTGCGTCTCCTACACACAGCAGACAAAAAACCCGCATATAGCGAATGCCTAATTCCAGGCTACAGAAATCCAGTAAACAGCTTCTCCCTACACCCTGATACAGAACTTCGGTAAACTGTGTCTCTCTAATTCTAGGTTACAGAACTCCCATAAGCTGCGTCGGCTGCACTCAGGCTACAGGAATACCATATACAGCGTATGCCTACTCTCAGAATACAGAACTCGTGGAAACAGCTTCTATCAACATTCAACATACAGAACTATTGGAAACTGCATCTGTATACACAAAGCTTACAGAACTCATGAAAGCTGCATCTGCTACACAGCATACAGAATATCCGCAAATAGCGAATGCCTAATTCCAGGCCACAGAATTCTTGGAAACAGCTTCTCTCTACATTCAATATACAAATCTCTTGGAAACTGCATCTCTCTAGACCAATGTTACAGAACTCCCATGAGCTGCGTCTCCTACACTCAGCATAAGGAAATCCCACATATAGCGAATATCTATGCCCAGGCTACCGAAATCGCAGAAACAGCTTCTCTCTACATTCAGCCTACGGAACTCCTGGATACTGTGTCTCTACCCTTAGGTTGTGCATCTCCCTTAAGCTGCGTCTCCTACAAGGAGCATACGGAAAACCCGCATATAGCAAATGCCTAATTCAAGGACACAGAACTATTGGAAACAGCTTTTCTCTACATTCAACATACAAAACTCTTGGAAACCGCATCTCTCTAGACCAATGTTACAGAACTCCCATAAGCTGCGTCTGCTGCACTCAGGCTACAGGATTCCCATATAGAGCATATACCTACTCACAGACTACAGAACTCTTGGAAACAGCTTCTCTCCACATTCAATATACAAATCTCTTGGAAACTGCATCTCTCTAGACCAAGGTTACAGAACTCCCATGAGCTGCGTCTCCTACACACAGCAGACAAAAAACCCGCATATAGCGAATGCCTAATTCTAGGCTACAGAAATCCAGTAAAAAGCTTCTCCCTACACCCTGATACAGAACTTCGGTAAACTGTGTCTCTCTAATTCTAGGTTACAGAACTCCCATAAACTGCGTCGGCTGCACTCAGGCTACAGGAATCCCATATACAGCGTATGCCTACTCTCAGAATACAGAACTCGTGGAAACAGCTTCTCTCAACATTCAACATACAGAACTATTGGAAACTGCATCTGTATACACAAAGCTTACAAAACTCATGAAAGCTGCATCTGCTACACAGCATACAGAATATCCGCAAATAGCGAATGCCTAATTCCAGGCCACAGAACTCTTGGAAACAGCTTCTCTCTACATTCAATATACAAATTTCTTGGAAACTGAATCTCTCTAGACCAATGTTACAGAACTCCCGTAAGCTGTGTCTCCTACACACAGCAGACAAAAAACCCGCATATAGCGAATGCCTAATTCCAGGCCACAGAACACTTAGAAACAGCTTTTCTCTACATTCAACATACAAAACTCTTGGAAACCGCATCTCTCTAGACCAATGTTACAGAACTCCCATAAGCTGCGTCTCCTGCACTCAGGCTACAGGATTCCCATAGAGAGCATATGCCTACTCTCAGACTACAGAACTCTTGGAAACAGCTTCTCTCTACATTCAATATACAAATCTCTTGGAAACTGCATCTCTCTAGACCAATGTTACAGAAGTCCCATAAGCTGCGTCTCCTACACGCAGCATAAGGAAAACCCGCATATAGCGAATAACTATGCCCAGGCTACCGAAATCGCAGAAACAGCTTCTCTCTACATTCAGCCTACGGAACTCCTGGATACTGTGTCTCTACCCTTAGGTTGTGCAACTCCCTTAAGCTGCGTCTCCTACACAGAGCATACGGAAAACCCGCATATAGCAATGCCTAATTCCAGGCCACAGAACTCTTGGAAACAGCTTCTCTCCACATTCAATATACAAATCTCTTGGAAACTGCATCTCTCTAGACCAATGTTACAGAACTCCCATAAGCTGCGTCTCCTACACACAGCAGACAAAAAACCCGCATATAGCGAATGCCTAGTTCCAGGCCACAGAACTCTTGGAAACAGCTTCTCTCTACATTCAATATACAAATCTCTTGGAAACTGCATCTCTCTAGACCAATGTTACAGAACTCCCATAAGCTGCGTCTGCTGCACTCAGGCTACAGGATTCCCATAGAGTGCGTATGCCTACTCTCAGACTACAGAACTCTTGGAAACAGCTTCTCTCTACATTCAATATACAAATCTCTTGGAAACTGCATCTCTCTAGACCAATGTTACAGAACTCCCATAAGCTGCGTCTCCTACACTCAGCATAAGGAAAACCCGCATATAGCGAATAACTATGCCCAGGCTACCGAAATCGCAGAAACAGCTTCTCTCTACATTCAGCCTACGGAACTCCTGGATACTGTGTCTCTACCCTTAGGTTGTGCAACTCCCTTAAGCTGCGTCTCCTACACAGAGCATACGGAAAACCCACATATAGCGAATGCCTACTTCAAGGAAACAGAACTCTTGGAAACAGCTTCTGTCTACATTCAACATACAAAACTCTTGGAAACCGCATCACTCTAGACCAATGTTACAGAACTCCCATAAGCTGCGTCTGCTGCACTCAGGCTACAGGATTCCCATAGAGAGCGTATGCCTACTCTCAGACTACAGAACTCTTGGAAACAGCTTCTCTCTACATTCAATATACAAATCTATTGGAAACTGCATCTCTCTAGACCAATGTTACAGAACTCCCATAAGCTGCGTCTCCTACACACAGCAGACAAAAAACCCGCATATAGCGAATGCCTAATTCCAGGCTATAGAAATCCAGTAAACAGCTTCTCCCTACACCCTGATACAGAACTTCGGTAAACTGTGTCTCTCTAATTCTAGGTTACAGAACTCCCATAAGCTGCGTCGGCTGCACTCAGGCTACAGGAATCCCATATACAGCGTATGCCTACTCTCAGAATACAGAACTCGTGGAAACAGCTTCTCTCAACATTCAACATACAGAACTATTGGAAACTGCATCTGTATACACAAAGCTTACAGAACTCATGAAAGCTGTATCTGCTACACAGCATACAGAATATCCGCAAATAGCGAATGCCTAATTCCAGGCCACAGAACTCTTGGAAACAGCTTCTCTCTACATTCAATATACAAATCTATTGGAAACTGCATCTCTCTAGACCAATGTTACAGAACTCCCGTAAGCTGCGTCTCCTACACACAGCAGACAAAAAACCCGCATATAGCGAATGCCTAATTCCAGGCCACAGAACTCTTGGAAACAGCTTTTCTCTACATTCAACATACAAAACTCTTGGAAACCGCATCTCTCTAGAGCAATGTTACAGAACTCCCATAAGCTGCGTCTGCTGCACTCAGGCTACAGGATTCCCATAGAGAGCGTATGCCTACTCTCAGACTACAGAACTCTTGGAAACAGCTTCTCTCTACATTCAATATACAAATCTCTTGGAAACTGCATCTCTCTAGACCAATGTTACAGAACTCCCATAAGCTGCGTCTCCTACACTCAGCATAAGGAAAACCCGCATATAGC
The DNA here is from genome assembly GCF_033115175.1 of Lepus europaeus. Taxonomy (NCBI): domain Eukaryota; kingdom Metazoa; phylum Chordata; class Mammalia; order Lagomorpha; family Leporidae; genus Lepus; species Lepus europaeus. The sequence goes on from NC_084835.1 coordinate 51,015,151, forward strand.
GAATAACTATGCCCAGGCTACCGAAATCGCAGAAACAGCTTCTCTCTACATTCAGCCTACGGAACTCCTGGATACTGTGTCTCTACCCTTAGGTTGTGCAACTCCCTTAAGCTGCGTCTCCTACACAGAGCATACGGAAAACCCGCATATAGCGAATGCCTAATTCCAGGCCACAGAACTCTTGGAAACAGCTTTTCTCTACATTCAACATACAAAACTCTTGGAAACCGCATCTCTCTAGACCAATGTTACAGAACTCCCATAAGCTGCGTCTCCTGCACTCAGGCTACAGGATTCCCATATAGAGCATATACCTACTCACAGACTACAGAACTCTTGGAAACAGCTTCTCTCCACATTCAATATACAAATCTCTTGGAAACTGCATCTCTCTAGACCAATGTTACAGAACTCCCATAAGCTGCGTCTCCTACACACAGCAGACAAAAAACCCGCATATAGCGAATGCCTAATTCCAGGCTACAGAAATCCAGTAAACAGCTTCTCCCTACACCCTGATACAGAACTTCGGTAAACTGTGTCTCTCTAATTCTAGGTTACAGAACTCCCATAAGCTGCGTCGGCTGCACTCAGGCTACAGGAATCCCATATACAGCGTATGCCTACACTCAGAATACAGAACTCGTGGAAACAGTTTCTCTCAACATTCAACATACAGAACTATTGGAAACTGCATCTGTATACACAAAGCTTACAGAACTCATGAAATCTGCATCTGCTACACAGCATACAGAATATCCGCAAATAGCGAATGCCTAATTCCAGGCCACAGAACTCTTGGAAACAGCTTCTCTCTACATTCAATATACAAATCTATTGGAAACCGCATCTCTCTAGACCAATGTTACAGAACTCCCATAAGCTGCGTCTCCTACACTCAGCATAAGGAAAACCTGCATATAGCGAATAACTAAGCCCAAGCTACCGAAATCGCAGAAACAGCTTCTCTCTACATTCAGCCTACGGAACTCCTGGATACTGTGTCTCTACCCTTAGGTTGTGCAACTCCCTTAAGCTGCGTCTCCTACACAGAGCATATGGAAAACCCGCATATAGCGAATGCCTAATTCAAGGACACAGAACTCTTGGAAACAGCTTTTCTCTACATTCAACATACAAAACTCTTGGAAACCGCATCTCTCTAGACCAATGTTACAGAACTCCCATAAGCTGCGTCTCCTGCACTCAGGCTACAGGATTCCCATATAGAGCATATACCTACTCACAGACTACAGAATTCTTGGAAACAACTTCTCTCCACATTCAATATACAAATCTCTTTGAAACTGCATCTCTCTAGACCAATGTTACAGAACTCCCATAAGCTGCGTCTCCTACACACAGCAGACAAAAAACCCGCATATAGCGAATGCCTAGTTCCAGGCCACAGAACTCTTGGAAACAGCTTCTCTCTACATTCAATATACAAATCTCTTGGAAACTACATCTCTCTAGACCAATGTTACAGAACTCCCATAAGCTGCGTCTGCTGCACTCAGGCTACAGGATTCCCATAGAGAGCGTATGCCTACTCTCAGACTACAGAACTCTTGGAAACAGCTTCTCTCTACATTCAATATACAAATCTCTTGGAAACTGCATCTCTCTAGACCAATGTTACAAAAGTCCCATAAGCTGCGTCTCCTACACTCAGCATAAGGAAAACCCGCATATAGCGAATAACTATGCCCAGGCTACCGAAATCGCAGAAACAGCTTCTCTCTACATTCAGCCTACGGAACTCCTGGATACTGTGTCTCTACCCTTAGGTTGTGCAACTCCCTTAAGCTGCGTCTCCTACACAGAGCATACAGAAAACCCGCATATAGCGAATGCCTAATTCAAGGACACAGAACTCTTGGAAACAGCTTTTCTCTACATTCAACATACAAAACTCTTGGAAACCGCATCACTCTAGACCAATGTTACAGAACTCCCATAAGCTGCGTCTGATACACTCAGCATAAGGAAACCCGCGTATAGTGAATACCTGCTCATAGGCTACAGAACTCTTGGAAACAGCTTCTCTCCACATTCAATATACAAATCTCTTTGAAACTGAATCTCTCTAGACCAATGTTACAGAACTCCCGTAAGCTGCGTCTCCTACACACAGCAGACAAAAAACCCGCATATAGCGAATGCCTAATTCCAGGCCACAGAACTCTTGCAAACAGCTTTTCTCTGCATTCAACATACAAAACTCTTGGAAACCACATCTCTCTAGACCAATGTTACAGAACTCCCATAAGCTGCGCCTCCTACACACAGCAGACAAAAAACCCGCATATAGCGAATGCCTAATTCCAGGCCACAGAACTCTTGGAAACAGCTTTTCTCTACATTCAACATACAAAACTCTTGGAAACCGCATCTCTCTAGACCAATGTTACAGAAGTCCCATAAGCTGCGTCTCCTACACACAGCAGACAAAAAACCCGCATATAGCGAATGCATAATTCCAGGCCACAGAACTCTTGGAAACAGCTTTTCTCTACATTCAACATACAAAACTCTTGGAAACCGCATCTCTCTAGAGCAATGTTACAGAACTCCCATAAGCTGCGTCTGCTGCACTCAGGCTACAGGATTCTCATAGAGAGCGTATGCCTACTCTCAGACTACAGAACTCGTGGAAACAGCTTCTCTCTACATTCAACATACAGAACTATTGGAAACTGCATCTGTATACACAAAGCTTACAGAACTCATGAAAGCTGTATCTGCTACACAGCATACAGAATATCCGCTAATAGCAAATGCCTAATTCCAGGCCTCAGAACTCTTGGAAACAGCTTCTCTCTACATTCAATATACAAATCTATTGGAAACTGCATCTCTCTAGACCAATGTTACAGAACTCCCGTAAGCTGCGTCTCCTACACACAGCAGACAAAAAACCCGCATATAGCGAATGCCTAATTCCAGGCCACAGAACTCTTGGAAACAGCTTCTCTCTACATTCAACATACAAAACTCTTGGAAACTGCATCTCTCTAGACCAATGTTACAGAACTCCCATAAGCTGCGTCTGCTGCACTCAGGCTACAGGATTCCCATAGAGAGCGTATGCCTACTCTCAGACTACAGAACTCTTGGAAACAGCTTCTCTCTACATTCAATATACAAATCTCTTGGAAACTGCATCTCTCTAGACCAATGTTACAGAACTCCCATAAGCTGCGTCTCCTACACTCAGCATAAGGAAAACCCGCATATAGCGAATAACTATGCCCAGGCTACCGAAATCGCAGAAACAGCTTCTCTCTACATTCAGCCTATGGAACTCCTGGATACTGTGTCTCTACCCTTAGGTTGTGCAACTCCCTTAAGCTGCGTCTCCTACACAGAGCATACGGAAAAACAGCATATAGCGAATGCCTAGTTCAAGGACACAGAACTCTTGGAAACAGCTTTTCTCTACATTCAACATACAAAACTCTTGGAAACCGCATCTCTCTAGACCAATGTTACAGAACTCCCATAAGCTGCGTCTCCTGCACTCAGGCTACAGGATTCCCATATAGAGCATATACCTACTCACAGACTACAGAACTCTTTGAAACAGCTTCTCTCAACATTCAATATACAAATCTCTTGGAAACTGCATCTCTCTAGACCAAGGTTACAGAACTCCCATAAGCTGCGTCTCCTACACACAGCAGACAAAAACCCGCATGTAGCGAATGCCTAATTCCAGGCCACAGAACTCTTGGAAACAGCTTCTCTCTACATTCAATATACAAATCTCTTGGAAACTGCATCTCTCTAGACCAATGTTACAGAACTCCCGTAAGCTGCGTCTCCTACACACAGCAGACAAAAAACCCGCATATAGCGAATGCCTAATTCCAGGCCACAGAACTCTTGGAAACAGCTTTTCTCTACATTCAACATACAAAACTCTTGGAAACCGCATCTCTCTAGACCAATGTTACAGAACTCCCATAAGCTGCGTCTCCTGCACTCAGGCTACAGGATTCCCATAAGGAGCATATACCTACTCTCAGACTACAGAACTCTTGGAAACAGCTTCTCTCTACATTCAATATACAAATCTATTGGAAACTGCATCTCTCTAGACCAATGTTACAGAACTCCCATAAGCTGCGTCTCCTACACTCAGCATAAGGAAAACCCACATATAGCGAATAACTATGCCCAGGCTACCGAAATCGCAGAAACAGCTTCTCTCTACATTCAGCCTACGGAACTCCTGGATACTGTGTCTCTACCCTTAGGTTGTGCAACTCCCTTAAGCTGCGTCTCCTACACAGAGTATACGGATAACCCGCATATAGCGAATGCCTAATTCAAGGACACAGAACTCTTGGAAACAGCTTTTCTCTACATTCAACATACAAAATTCTTGGAAACCGCATCTCTCTAGACCAATGTTACAGAACTCCCATAAGCTGCGTCTGCTGCACTCAGGCTACAGGATTCCCATATAGAGCATATACCTACTCACAGACTACAGAACTCTTGGAAACAGCTTCTCTCCACATTCAATATACAAATCTCTTGGAAACTGCATCTCTCCAGACCAAGGTTACAGAACTCCCATAAGCTGCGTCTCCTACACACAGCAGACAAAAAACCCGCATATAGCGAATGCCTAATTCCAGGCTACAGAAATCCAGTAAACAGCTTCTCCCTACACCCTGATACAGAACTTCGGTAAACTGTGTCTCTCTAATTCTAGGTTACAGAACTCCCATAAGCTGCGTCGGCTTCACTCAGGCTACAGGAATCCCATATACAGCGTATGCCTACACTCAGAATACAGAACTCGTGGAAACAGCTTCTCTCAACATTCAACATACAGAACTATTGGAAACTGCATCTGTATACACAAAGCTTACAGAACTCATGAAAGCTGCATCTGCTACACAGCATACAGAATATCCGCAAATAGCGAATGCCTAATTCCAGGCCACAGAACTCTTGGAAAAAGCTTCTCTCCACATTCAATATACAAATCTCTTGGAAACTGAATCTCTCTAGACCAATGTTACAGAACTCCCGTAAGCTGCGTCTCCTACACACAGCAGACAAAAAACCCGCATATAGCGAATGCCTAATTCCAGGCCACAGAACTCTTGGAAACAGCTTTTCTCTGCATTCAACATACAAAACTCTTGGAAACCACATCTCTCTAGACCAATGTTACAGAACTCCCATAAGCTGCGTCTGCTGCACTCAGGCTACAGGATTCCCATAGAGAGCGTATGCCTACTCTCAGACTACAGAACTCTTGGAAACAGCTTCTCTCTACATTCAACATACAGAACTATTGGAAACTGCATCTGTATACACAAAGCTTACAGAACTCATGAAAGCTGCATCTGCTACACAGCATACAGAATATCCGCAAATAGCGAATGCCTAATTCCAGGCCACAGAACTCTTGGAAACAGCTTCTCTCTACATTCAATATACAAATCTATTGGAAACTGAATCTCTCTAGACCAATGTTACACAACTCCCGTAAGCTGCGTCTCCTACACACAGCAGACAAAAAACCCGCATATACGAATGCCTAATTCCAGGCCACAGAACTCTTGGAAACAGCTTTTCTCTACATTCAACATACAAAACTCTTGGAAACCGCATCTCTCTAGACCAATGTTACAGAACTCCCATAAGCTGCGTCTCCTGCACTCAGGCTACAGGATTCCCATATAGAGCATATACCTACTCACAGACTACAGAACTCTTGGAAACAGCTTCTCTCCACATTCAATATACAAATCTCTTGGAAACTGCATCTCTCTAGACCAATGTTACAGAACTCCCATAAGCTGCGTCTCCTACACACAGCAGACAAAAAACCCGCATATAGCGAATGCCTAATTCCAGGCTACAGAAATCCAGTAAACAGCTTCTCCCTACACCCTGATACAGAACTTCGGTAAACTGTGTCTCTCTAATTCGAGGTTACAGAACTCCCATAAGCTGCGTCGGCTGCACTCAGGCTACAGGAATCCCATATACAGCGTATGCCTACACTCAGAATACAGAACTCGTGGAAACAGCTTCTCTCAACATTCAACATACAGAACTATTGGAAACTGCATCTGTATACACAAAGCTTACAGAACTCATGAAAGCTGCATCTGCTACACAGCGTACAGAATATCCGCAAATAGCGAATGCCTAATTCCAGGCCACAGAACTCTTGGAAACAGCTTCTCTCTACATTCAATATACAAATCTATTGGAAACTGAATCTCTCTAGACCAATGTTACACAACTCCCGTAAGCTGCGTCTGCTACACACAGCAGACAAAAAACCCGCATATAGCGAATGCCTAATTCCAGGCCACAGAACTCTTGGAAACAGCTTTTCTCTACATTCAACATACAAAACTCTTGGAAACCGCATCTCTCTAGACCAATGTTACAGAACTCCCATAAGCTGCGTCTGCTGCACTCAGGCTACAGGATTCCCATAGAGAGCGTATGCCTACTCTCAGACTACAGAACTCTTGGAAACAGCTTCTCTCTACATTCAATATACAAATCTCTTGGAAACTGCATCTGTCTAGACCAATGTTACAGAACTCCCATAAGCTGCGTCTCCTACACTCAGCATAAGGAAAACCCGCATATAGCGAATAACTATGCCCAGGCTACCGAAATCGCAGAAACAGCTTCTCTCTACATTCAGCCTACGGAACTCCTGGATACTGTGTCTCTACCCTTAGGTTGTGCAACTCCCTTAAGCTGTGTCTCCTACACAGTGCATATGGAAAACCCGCATATAGCGAATGCCTAATTCAAGGACACAGAACTCTTGGAAACAGCTTTTCTCTACATTCAACATACAAAACTCTTGGAAACCGCATCTCTCTAGACCAATGTTACAGAACTCCCATAAGCTGCGTCTCCTGCACTCAGGCTACAGGATTCCCATATAGAGCATATACCTACTCACAGACTACAGAACTCTTGGAAACAGCTTCTCTCCACATTCAATATACAAATCTCTTTGAAACTGCATCTCTCTAGACCAATGTTACAGAACTCCCATAAGCTGCGTCTCCTACACACAGCAGACAAAAAACCCGCATATAGCGAATGCCTAATTCCAGGCCACAGAACTCTTGGAAACAGCTTCTCTCTACATTCAATATACAAATCTATTGGAAACTGCATCTCTCTAGACCAATGTTACAGACCTCCCATAAGCTGCGTCTCCTACACACAGCAGACAAAAAACCCGCATATAGCGAATGCCTAATTCCAGGCCACAGCACTCTTGGAAACAGCTTTTCTCTACATTCAACATACAAAACTCTTGGAAACCGCATCTCTCTAGACCAATGTTACAGAACTCCCATAAGCTGCGTCTGCTGCACTCAGGCTAAGGATTCCCATATAGAGCATATACCTACTCACGGACTACAGAACTCTTGGAAACAGCTTCTCTCCACATTCAATATACAAATCTCTTGGAAACTGCATCTCTCTAGACCAATGTTACAGAACTCCCATAAGCTGCGTCTCCTACACACAGCAGACAAAAAACCCGCATATAGCGAATGCCTAATTCCAGGCTACAGAAATCCAGTAAACAGCTTCTCCCTACACCCTGATACAGAACTTCGGTAAACTGTGTCTCTCCAATTCTAGGTTACAGAACTCCCATAAGCTGCGTCGGCTGCACTCAGGCTACAGGAATCCCATATACAGCGTATGCCTACTCTCAGAATACAGAACTCGTGGAAACAGCTTCTCTCAACATTCAACATACAGAACTATTGGAAACTGCATCTGTATACACAAAGCTTACAGAACTCATGAAAGCTGTATCTGCTACACAGCATACAGAATATCCGCAAATAGCGAATGCCTAATTCCAGGCCACAGAACTCTTGGAAACAGCTTCTCTCTACATTCAATATACAAATCTATTGGAAACTGCATCTCTCTAGACCAATGTTACAGAACTCCCGTAAGCTGCGTCTCCTACACACAGCAGACAAAAACCCGCATATAGCGAATGCCTAATTCCAGGCCACAGAACTCTTGGAAACAGCTTTTCTCTACATTCAACATACAAAACTCTTGGAAACCGCATCTCTCTAGACCAATGTTACAGAACTCCCATAAGCTGCGTCTGCTGCACTCAGGCTACAGGATTCCCATAGAGAGCGTATGCCTACTCTCAGACTACAGAACTCTTGGAAACAGCTTCTCTCTACATTCAATATACAAATCTCTTGGAAACTGCATCTCTCTAGACCAATGTTACAGAACTCCCATAAGCTGCGTCTCCTACACTCAGCATAAGGAAAACCCGCATATAGCGAATAACTATGCCCAGGCTACCGAAATCGCAGAAACAGCTTCTCTCTACATTCAGCCTACGGAACTCCTGCATACTGTGTCTCTACCCTTAGGTTGTGCAACTCCCTTAAGCTGCGTCTCCTACACAGAGCATACGGAAAACCCGCATATAGCGAATGCCTAGTTCAAGGACACAGAACTCTTGGAAACAGCTTTTCTCTACATTCAACATACAAAACTCTTGGAAACCGCATCTCTCTAGACCAATGTTACAGAACTCCCATAAGCTGCGTCTCCTGCACTCAGGCTACAGGATTCCCATATAGAGCATATACCTACTCACAGACTACAGAACTCTTGGAAACAGCTTCTCTCCACATTCAATATACAAATCTCTTGGAAACTGCATCTCTCTAGACCAATGTTACAGAACTCCCATAAGCTGCGTCTCCTACACACAGCAGACAAAAAACCCGCATATAGCGAATGCCTAATTCCAGGCTACAGAAATCCAGTAAACAGCTTCTCCCTACACCCTGATACAGAACTTCGGTAAACTGTGTCTCTCTAATTCTAGGTTACAGAACTCCCATAAGCTGCGTCGGCTGCACTCAGGCTACAGGAATCCCATATACAGCGTATGCCTACACTCAGAATACAGAACTCGTGGAAACAGCTTCTCTCAACATTCTACATACAGAACTATTGGAAACTGCATCTGTATACACAAAGCTTACAGAACTCATGAAAGCTGCATCTGCTACACAGCGTACAGAATATCCGCAAATAGCGAATGCCTAATTCCAGGCCACAGAACTCTTGGAAACAGCTTCTCTCTACATTCAATATACAAATGTATTGGAAAGTGAATCTCTCTAGACCAATGTTACACAACTCCCGTAAGCTGCGTCTCCTACACACAGCAGACAAAAAACCCGCATACAGCGAATGCCTACTTCCAGGTCACAGAACTCTTGGAAACAGCTTTTCTCTACATTCAACATACAAAACTCTTGGAAACCGCATCTCTCTAGACCAATGTTACAGAACTCCCATAAGCTGCGTCTGCTGCACTCAGGCTACAGGATTCCCATAGAGAGCGTATGCCTACTCTCAGACTACAGAACTCTTGGAAACAGCTTCTCTCTACATTCAATATACAAATCTCTTGGAAACTGCATCTGTCTAGACCAATGTTACAGAACTCCCATAAGCTGCGTCTCCTACACTCAGCATAAGGAAAACCCGCATATAGCGAATAACTATGCCCAGGCTACCGAAATCGCAGAAACAGCTTCTCTCTACATTCAGCCTACGGAACTCCTGGATACTGTGTCTCTACCCTTAGGTTGTGCAACTCCCTTAAGCTGTGTCTCCTACACAGTGCATATGGAAAACCCGCATATAGCGAATGCCTAATTCAAGGACACAGAACTCTTGGAAACAGCTTTTCTCTACATTCAACATACAAAACTCTTGGAAACCGCATCTCTCTAGACCAATGTTACAGAACTCCCATAAGCTGCGTCTCCTGCACTCAGGCTACAGGATTCCCATATAGAGCATATACCTACTCACAGACTACAGAACTCTTGGAAACAGCTTCTCTCCACATTCAATATACAAATCTCTTTGAAACTGCATCTCTCTAGACCAATGTTACAGAACTCCCATAAGCTGCGTCTCCTACACACAGCAGACAAAAAACCCGCATATAGCGAATGCCTAATTCCAGGCCACAGAACTCTTGGAAACAGCTTCTCTCTACATTCAATATACAAATCTATTGGAAACTGCATCTCTCTAGACCAATGTTACAGACCTCCCATAAGCTGCGTCTCCTACACACAGCAGACAAAAAACCCGCATATAGCGAATGCCTAATTCCAGGCCACAGCACTCTTGGAAACAGCTTTTCTCTACATTCAACATACAAAACTCTTGGAAACCGCATCTCTCTAGACCAATGTTACAGAACTCCCATAAGCTGCGTCTGCTGCACTCAGGCTAAGGATTCCCATATAGAGCATATACCTACTCACGGACTACAGAACTCTTGGAAACAGCTTCTCTCCACATTCAATATACAAATCTCTTGGAAACTGCATCTCTCTAGACCAATGTTACAGAACTCCCATAAGCTGCGTCTCCTACACACAGCAGACAAAAAACCCGCATATAGCGAATGCCTAATTCCAGGCTACAGAAATCCAGTAAACAGCTTCTCCCTACACCCTGATACAGAACTTCGGTAAACTGTGTCTCTCCAATTCTAGGTTACAGAACTCCCATAAGCTGCGTCGGCTGCACTCAGGCTACAGGAATCCCATATACAGCGTATGCCTACTCTCAGAATACAGAACTCGTGGAAACAGCTTCTCTCAACATTCAACATACAGAACTATTGGAAACTGCATCTGTATACACAAAGCTTACAGAACTCATGAAAGCTGTATCTGCTACACAGCATACAGAATATCCGCAAATAGCGAATGCCTAATTCCAGGCCACAGAACTCTTGGAAACAGCTTCTCTCTACATTCAATATACAAATCTATTGGAAACTGCATCTCTCTAGACCAATGTTACAGAACTCCCGTAAGCTGCGTCTCCTACACACAGCAGACAAAAACCCGCATATAGCGAATGCCTAATTCCAGGCCACAGAACTCTTGGAAACAGCTTTTCTCTACATTCAACATACAAAACTCTTGGAAACCGCATCTCTCTAGACCAATGTTACAGAACTCCCATAAGCTGCGTCTGCTGCACTCAGGCTACAGGATTCCCATAGAGAGCGTATGCCTACTCTCAGACTACAGAACTCTTGGAAACAGCTTCTCTCTACATTCAATATACAAATCTCTTGGAAACTGCATCTCTCTAGACCAATGTTACAGAACTCCCATAAGCTGCGTCTCCTACACTCAGCATAAGGAAAACCCGCATATAGCGAATAACTATGCCCAGGCTACCGAAATCGCAGAAACAGCTTCTCTCTACATTCAGCCTACGGAACTCCTGCATACTGTGTCTCTACCCTTAGGTTGTGCAACTCCCTTAAGCTGCGTCTCCTACACAGAGCATACGGAAAACCCGCATATAGCGAATGCCTAGTTCAAGGACACAGAACTCTTGGAAACAGCTTTTCTCTACATTCAACATACAAAACTCTTGGAAACCGCATCTCTCTAGACCAATGTTACAGAACTCCCATAAGCTGCGTCTCCTGCACTCAGGCTACAGGATTCCCATATAGAGCATATACCTACTCACAGACTACAGAACTCTTGGAAACAGCTTCTCTCCACATTCAATATACAAATCTCTTGGAAACTGCATCTCTCTAGACCAATGTTACAGAACTCCCATAAGCTGCGTCTCCTACACACAGCAGACAAAAAACCCGCATATAGCGAATGCCTAATTCCAGGCTACAGAAATCCAGTAAACAGCTTCTCCCTACACCCTGATACAGAACTTCGGTAAACTGTGTCTCTCTAATTCTAGGTTACAGAACTCCCATAAGCTGCGTCGGCTGCACTCAGGCTACAGGAATCCCATATACAGCGTATGCCTACACTCAGAATACAGAACTCGTGGAAACAGCTTCTCTCAACATTCTACATACAGAACTATTGGAAACTGCATCTGTATACACAAAGCTTACAGAACTCATGAAAGCTGCATCTGCTACACAGCGTACAGAATATCCGCAAATAGCGAATGCCTAATTCCAGGCCACAGAACTCTTGGAAACAGCTTCTCTCTACATTCAATATACAAATGTATTGGAAAGTGAATCTCTCTAGACCAATGTTACACAACTCCCGTAAGCTGCGTCTCCTACACACAGCAGACAAAAAACCCGCATATAGCGAATGCCTAATTCCAGGCCACAGAACTCTTGGAAACAGCTTTTCTCTACATTCAACATACAAAACTCTTGGAAACCGCATCTCTCTAGACCAATGTTACAGAACTCCCATAAGCTGCGTCTGCTGCACTCAGGCTACAGGATTCCCATAGAGAGCGTATGCCTACTCTCAGACTACAGAACTCTTGGAAACAGCTTCTCTCTACATTCAATATACAAATCTCTTGGAAACTGCATCTGTCTAGACCAATGTTACAGAACTCCCATAAGCTGCGTCTCCTACACTCAGCATAAGGAAAACCCGCATATAGCGAATAACTATGCCCAGGCTACCGAAATCGCAGAAACAGCTTCTCTCTACATTCAGCCTACGGAACTCCTGGATACTGTGTCTCTACCCTTAGGTTGTGCAACTCCCTTAAGCTGTGTCTCCTACACAGAGCATATGGAAAACCCGCATATAGCGAATGCCTAATTCAAGGACACAGAACTCTTGGAAACAGCTTTTCTCTACATTCAACATACAAAACTCTTGGAAACCGCATCTCTCTAGACCAATGTTACAGAACTCCCATAAGCTGCGTCTCCTGCACTCAGGCTACAGGATTCCCATATAGAGCATATACCTACTCACAGACTACAGAACTCTTGGAAACAGCTTCTCTCCACATTCAATATACAAATCTCTTGGAAACTGCATCTCTCTAGACCAATGTTACAGAACTCCCATAAGCTGCGTCTCCTACACACAGCAGACAAAAAACCCGCATATAGCGAATGCCTAATTCCAGGCCACAGAACTCTTGGAAACAGCTTCTCTCTACATTCAACATACAAAACTCTTGGAAACTGCATCTCTCTAGACCAATGTTACAGAACTCCCATAAGCTGCGTCGGCTGCACTCAGGCTACAGGATTCCCATAGAGAGCGTATGCCTACTCTCAGACTACAGAACTCTTGGAAACAGCTTCTCTCCACATTCAACATACAAATCTCTTTCAAACTGCATCTCTCTAGACCAAGGTTACAGAACTCCCATAAGCTGCGTCTCCTACACACAGCATAAGGAAAACCCGCATATAGCGAATAACTATGCCCAGGCTACCGAAATCGCAGAAACAGCTTCTCTCTACATTCAGCCTACGGAACTCCTGGATACTGTGTCTCTACCCTTAGGTTGTGCAACTCCCTTAAGCTGCGTCTCCTACACAGAGCATACGGAAAACCCGCATATAGCGAATGCCTAATTCCAGGCCACAGAACTCTTGGAAACAGCTTCTCTCCACATTCAATATACAAATCTCTTGGAAACTGCATCTCTCTAGACCAATGTTACAGAACTCCCATAAGCTGCGTCTCCTACACACAGCAGACAAAAAACCCGCATATAGCGAATGCCTAATTCCAGGCTACAGAAATCCAGTAAACAGCTTCTCCCTACACCCTGATACAGAACTTCGGTAAACTGTGTCTCTCTAATTCTAGGTTACAGAACTCCCATAAGCTGCGTCGGCTGCACTCAGGCTACAGGAATCCCATATACAGCGTATGCCTACTCTCAGAATACAGAACTCGTGGAAACAGCTTCTCTCAACATTCAACATACAGAACTATTGGAAACTGCATCTGTATACACAAAGCTTACAGAACTCATGAAAGCTGTATCTGCTACACAGCATACAGAATATCCGCAAATAGCGAATGCCTAATTCCAGGCCACAGAACTCTTGGAAACAGCTTCTCTCTACATTCAATATACAAATCTATTGGAAACTGCATCTCTCTAGACCAATGTTACAGAACTCCCGTAAGCTGCGTCTCCTACACACAGCAGACAAAAAACCCGCATATAGCGAATCCCTATTTCCAGGCCACAGAAATCCAGTAAACAGCTTCTCCCTACACCCTGATACAGAACTTCGGTAAACTGTGTCTCTCTAATTCTAGGTTACAGAACTCCCATAAGCTGCGTCGGCTGCACTCAGGCTACAGGAATCCCATATACAGCGTATGCCTACACTCAGAATACAGAACTCGTGGAAACAGCTTCTCTCAACATTCAACATACAGAACTATTGGAAACTGCATCTGTATACACAAAGCTTACAGAACTCATGAAAGCTGCATCTGCTACACAGCGTACAGAATATCCGCAAAAAGTGAATGCCTAATTCCAGGCCACAGAACTCTTGGAAACAGCTTCTCTCTACATTCAATATACAAATCTATTGGAAACTGCATCTCTCTAGACCAATGTTACAGAACTCCCGTAAGCTGCGTCTCCTACACACAGCAGACAAAAAACCCGCATATAGCGAATGCCTAATTCCAGGCCACAGAACTCTTGGAAACAGCTTTTCTCTACATTCAACATACAAAACTCTTGGAAACCGCATCTCTCTAGACCAATGTTACAGAACTCCCATAAGCTGCGTCTCCTGCACTCAGGCTACAGGATTCCCATAGAGAGCATATACCTACTCACAGACTACAGAACCCTTGGAAACAGCTTCTCTCCACATTCAACATACAAATCTCTTTCAAACTGCATCTCTCTAGACCAAGGTTACAGAACTCCCATAAGCTGCGTCTCCTACACACAGCAGACAAAAAACCCGCATATAGCGAATGCCTAATTCCAGGCCACAGAACTCTTGGAAACAGCTTCTCTCTACATTCAATATACAAATCTATTGGAAACTGCATCTCTCTAGACCAATGTCACAGAACTCCCGTAAGCTGCGTCTGCTACACACAGCAGACAAAAAACCCGCATATAGCGAATGCCTAATTCCAGGCCACAGAACTCTTGGAAAGAGCTTTTCTCTACATTCAACATACAAAACTCTTGGAAACCGCATCTCTCTAGACCAATGTTACAGAACTCCCATAAGCTGCGTCTGCTGCACTCAGGCTACAGGATTCCCATAGAGAGCGTATGCCTACTCTCAGACTACAGAACTCTTGGAAACAGCTTCTCTCTACATTCAATATACAAATCTCTTGGAAACTGCATCTCACTAGACCAATGTTACAGAACTCCCATAAGCTGCGTCTCCTACACTCAGCATAAGGAAAACCCGCATATAGCGAATAACTATGCCCAGGCTACCGAAATCGCAGAAAGAGCTTCTCTCTACATTCAGCCTACGGAACTCCTGGATACTGTGTCTCTACCCTTAGGTTGTGCAACTCCCTTAAGCTGTGTCTCCTACACAGAGCATATGGAAAACCCGCATATAGCGAATGCCTAATTCAAGGACACAGAACTCTTGGAAACAGCTTTTCTCTACATTCAACATACAAAACTCTTGGAAACCGCATCTCTCTAGACCAATGTTACAGAACTCCCATAAGCTGCGTCTCCTGCACTCAGGCTACAGGATTCCCATATAGAGCATATACCTACTCACAGACTACAGAACTCTTGGAAACAGCTTCTCTCCACATTCAATATACAAATCTCTTGGAAACTGCATCTCTCTAGACCAATGTTACAGAACTCCCATAAGCTGCGTCTCCTACACACAGCAGACAAAAAACCCGCATATAGCGAATGCCTAATTCCAGGCCACAGAACTCTTGGAAACAGCTTCTCTCTACATTCAATATACAAATCTATTGGAAACTGCATCTCTCTAGACCAATGTTACAGAACTCCCATAAGCTGCGTCTCCTACACACAGCAGACAAAAAACCCGCATATAGCGAATGCCTAATTCCAGGCCACAGAACTCTTGGAAACAGCTTTTCTCTACATTCAACATACAAAACTCTTGGAAACCGCATCTCTCTAGACCAATGTTACAGAACTCCCATAAGCTGCGTCTGCTGCACTCAGGCTACAGGATTCCCATATAGAGCATATACCTACTCACAGACTACAGAACTCTTGGAAACAGCTTCTCTCCACATTCAATATACAAATCTCTTGGAAACTGCATCTCTCTAGACCAATGTTACAGAACTCCCATAAGCTGCGTCTCCTACACACAGCAGACAAAAAACCCGCATATAGCGAATGCCTAATTCCAGGCTACAGAAATCCAGTAAACAGCTTCTCCCTACACCCTGATACAGAACTTCGGTAAACTGTGTCTCTCTAATTCTAGGTTACAGAACTCCCATAAGCTGCGTCGGCTGCACTCAGGCTACAGGATTCCCATATACAGCGTATGCCTACTCTCAGAATACAGAACTCGTGGAAACAGCTTCTCTCAACATTCAACATACAGAACTATTGGAAACTGCATCTGTATACACAAAGCTAACAGAACTCATGAAAGCTGTATCTGCTACACAGCATACAGAATATCCGCAAATAGCGAATGCCTAATTCCAGGCCACAGAACTCTTGGAAACAGCTTCTCTCTACATTCAATATACAAATCTATTGGAAACTGCATCTCTCTAGACCAATGTTACAGAACTCCCGTAAGCTGCGTCTCCTACACACAGCAGACAAAAACCCGCATATAGCGAATGCCTAATTCCAGGCCACAGAACTCTTGGAAACAGCTTTTCTCTACATTCAACATACAAAACTCTTGGAAACCGCATCTCTCTAGACCAATGTTACAGAACTCCCATAAGCTGCGTCTGCTGCACTCAGGCTACAGGATTCCCATAGAGAGCGTATGCCTACTCTCAGACTACAGAACTCTTGGAAACAGCTTCTCTCTACATTCAATATGCAAATCTCTTGGAAACTGCATCTCTCTAGACCAATGTTACAGAACTCCCATAAGCTGCGTCTCCTACACTCAGCATAAGGAAAACCCGCATATAGCGAATAACTATGCCCAGGCTACCGAAATCGCAGAAAGAGCTTCTCTCTACATTCAGCCTACGGAACTCCTGGATACTGTGTCTCTACCCTTAGGTTGTGCAACTCCCTTAAGCTGTGTCTCCTACACAGAGCATATGGAAAACCCGCATATAGCGAATGCCTAATTCAAGGACACAGAACTCTTGGAAACAGCTTTTCTCTACATTCAACATACAAAACTCTTGGAAACCGCATCTCTCTAGACCAATGTTACAGAACTCCCATAAGCTGCGTCTCCTGCACTCAGGCTACAGGATTCCCATATAGAGCATATACCTACTCACAGACTACAGAACTCTTGGAAACAGCTTCTCTCCACATTCAATATACAAATCTCTTGGAAACTGCATCTCTCTAGACCAATGTTACAGAACTCCCATAAGCTGCGTCTCCTACACACAGCAGACAAAAAACCCGCATATAGCGAATGCCTAATTCCAGGCCACAGAACTCTTGGAAACAGCTTCTCTCTACATTCAATATACAAATCTATTGGAAACTGCATCTCTCTAGACCAATGTTACAGAACTCCCATAAGCTGCGTCTCCTACACACAGCAGACAAAAAACCCGCATATAGCGAATGCCTAATTCCAGGCCACAGAACTCTTGGAAACAGCTTTTCTCTACATTCAACATACAAAACTCTTGGAAACCGCATCTCTCTAGACCAATGTTACAGAACTCCCATAAGCTGCGTCTGCTGCACTCAGGCTACAGGATTCCCATATAGAGCATATACCTACTCACAGACTACAGAACTCTTGGAAACAGCTTCTCTCCACATTCAATATACAAATCTCTTGGAAACTGCATCTCTCTAGACCAATGTTACAGAACTCCCATAAGCTGCGTCTCCTACACACAGCAGACAAAAAACCCGCATATAGCGAATGCCTAATTCCAGGCTACAGAAATCCAGTAAACAGCTTCTCCCTACACCCTGATACAGAACTTCGGTAAACTGTGTCTCTCTAATTCTAGGTTACAGAACTCCCATAAGCTGCGTCGGCTGCACTCAGGCTACAGGATTCCCATATACAGCGTATGCCTACTCTCAGAATACAGAACTCGTGGAAACAGCTTCTCTCAACATTCAACATACAGAACTATTGGAAACTGCATCTGTATACACAAAGCTAACAGAACTCATGAAAGCTGTATCTGCTACACAGCATACAGAATATCCGCAAATAGCGAATGCCTAATTCCAGGCCACAGAACTCTTGGAAACAGCTTCTCTCTACATTCAATATACAAATCTATTGGAAACTGCATCTCTCTAGACCAATGTTACAGAACTCCCGTAAGCTGCGTCTCCTACACACAGCAGACAAAAACCCGCATATAGCGAATGCCTAATTCCAGGCCACAGAACTCTTGGAAACAGCTTTTCTCTACATTCAACATACAAAACTCTTGGAAACCGCATCTCTCTAGACCAATGTTACAGAACTCCCATAAGCTGCGTCTGCTGCACTCAGGCTACAGGATTCCCATAGAGAGCGTATGCCTACTCTCAGACTACAGAACTCTTGGAAACAGCTTCTCTCTACATTCAATATGCAAATCTCTTGGAAACTGCATCTCTCTAGACCAATGTTACAGAACTCCCATAAGCTGCGTCTCCTACACTCAGCATAAGGAAAACCCGCATATAGCGAATAACTATGCCCAGGCTACCGAAATCGCAGAAACAGCTTCTCTCTACATTCAGCCTACGGAACTCCTGGATACTGTGTCTCTACCCTTAGGTTGTGCAACTCCCTTAAGCTGCGTCTCCTACACAGAGCATACGGAAAACCCGCATATAGCGAATGCCTAGTTCAAGGACACAGAACTCTTGGAAACAGCTTTTCTCTACATTCAACATACAAAACTCTTGGAAACCGCATCTCTCTAGACCAATGTTACAGAACTCCCATAAGCTGCGTCTCCTGCACTCAGGCTACAGGATTCCCATATAGAGCATATACCTACTCACAGACTACAGAACTCTTGGAAACAGCTTCTCTCCACATTCAATATACAAATCTCTTGGAAACTGCATCTCTCTAGACCAATGTTACAGAACTCCCATAAGCTGCGTCTCCTACACACAGCAGACAAAAAACCCGCATATAGCGAATGCCTAATTCCAGGCCACAGAACTCTTGGAAACAGCTTCTCTCTACATTCAATATACAAATCTATTGGAAACTGCATCTCTCTAGACCAATGTCACAGAACTCCCGTAAGCTGCGTCTCCTACACACAGCAGACAAAAAACCCGCATATAGCGAATGCCTAATTCCAGGCCACAGAACTCTTGGAAACAGCTTTTCTCTGCATTCAACATACAAAACTCTTGGAAACTGCATCTCTCTAGACCAATGTTACAGAACTCCCATAAGCTGCGTCGGCTGCACTCAGGCTACAGGATTCCCATAGAGAGCGTATGCCTACTCTCAGACTACAGAACTCTTGGAAACTGCTTCTCTCTACATTCAATATACAAATCTCTTGGAAACTGCATCTCTCTAGACCAATGTTACAGATCTCCCATAAGCTGCGTCTCCTACACTCAGCATAAGGAAAACCCGCATATAGCGAATAACTATGCCCAGGCTACCGAAATCGCAGAAACAGCTTCTCTCTACATTCAGCCTACGGAACTCCTGCATACTGTGTCTCTACCCTTAGGTTGTGCAACTCCCTTAAGCTGCGTCTCCTACACAGAGCATACGGAAAACCCGCATATAGCGAATGCCTAATTCCAGGCCACAGAACTCTTGGAAACAGCTTCTCTCCACATTCAATATACAAATCTCTTGGAAACTGCATCTCTCTAGACCAATGTTACAGAACTCCCATAAGCTGCGTCTCCTACACACAGCAGACAAAAAACCCGCATATAGCGAATGCCTAATTCCAGGCTACAGAAATCCCGTAAACAGCTTCTCCCTACACCCTGATACAGAACTTCGGTAAACTGTGTCTCTCTAATTCTAGGTTACAGAACTCCCATAAGCTGCGTCGGCTGCACTCAGGCTACAGGAATCCCATATACAGCGTATGCCTACTCTCAGAATACAGAACTCGTGGAAACAGCTTCTCTCAACATTCAACATACAGAACTATTGGAAACTGCATCTGTATACACAAAGCTTACAGAACTCATGAAAGCTGTATCTGCTACACAGCATACAGAATATCCGCAAATAGCGAATGCCTAATTCCAGGCCACAGAACTCTTGGAAACAGCTTCTCTCTACATTCAATATACAAATCTATTGGAAACTGCATCTCTCTAGACCAATGTTACAGAACTCCCGTAAGCTGCGTCTCCTACACACAGCAGACAAAAAACCCGCATATAGCGAATCCCTATTTCCAGGCCACAGAAATCCAGTAAACAGCTTCTCCCTACACCCTGATACAGAACTTCGGTAAACTGTGTCTCTCTAATTCTAGGTTACAGAACTCCCATAAGCTGCGTCGGCTGCACTCAGGCTACAGGAATCCCATATACAGCGTATGCCTACACTCAGAATACAGAACTCGTGGAAACAGCTTCTCTCAACATTCAACATACAGAACTATTGGAAACTGCATCTGTATACACAAAGCTTACAGAACTCATGAAAGCTGCATCTGCTACACAGCATACAGAATATCCGCAAATAGCGAATGCCTAATTCCAGGCCACAGAACTCTTGGAAACAGCTTCTCTCTACATTCAATATACAAATCTATTGGAAACTGCATCTCTCTAGACCAATGTTACAGAACTCCCGTAGCTGCGTCTCCTACACACAGCAGACAAAAAACCCGCATATAGCGAATGCCTAATTCCAGGCCACAGAACTCTTGGAAACAGCTTTTCTCTACATTCAACATACAAAACTCTTGGAAACCGCATCTCTCTAGACCAATGTTACAGAACTCCCATAAGCTGCGTCTCCTGCACTCAGGCTACAGGATTCCCATAGAGAGCATATACCTACACACAGACTACAGAACCCTTGGAAACAGCTTCTCTCCACATTCAACATACAAATCTCTTGGAAACTGCATCTCTCTAGACCAAGGTTACAGAACTCCCATAAGCTGCGTCTCCTACACACAGCAGACAAAAAACCCGCATATAGCGAATGCCTAATTCCAGGCCACAGAACTCTTGGAAACAGCTTCTCTCTACATTCAATATACAAATCTATTGGAAACTGCATCTCTCTAGACCAATGTCACAGAACTCCCGTAAGCTGCGTCTCCTACACACAGCAGACAAAAAACCCGCATATAGCGAATGCCTAATTCCAGGCCACAGAACTCTTGGAAACAGCTTTTCTCTACATTCAACATACAAAACTCTTGGAAACCGCATCTCTCTAGACCAATGTTACAGAACTCCCATAAGCTGCGTCTGCTGCACTCAGGCTACAGGATTCCCATAGAGAGCGTATGCCTACTCTCAGACTACAGAACTCTTGGAAACAGCTTCTCTCTACATTCAATATACAAATCTCTTGGAAACTGCATCTCTCTAGACCAATGTTACAGAACTCCCATAAGCTGCGTCTCCTACACTCAGCATAAGGAAAACCCGCATATAGCGAATAACTATGCCCAGGCTACCGAAATCGCAGAAACAGCTTCTCTCTACATTCAGCCTACGGAACTCCTGGATACTGTGTCTCTACCCTTAGGTTGTGCAACTCCCTTAAGCTGCGTCTCCTACACAGAGCATACGGAAAACCCGCATATAGCGAATGCCTAATTCAAGGACACAGAACTCTTGGAAACAGCTTTTCTCTACATTCAACATACAAAACTCTTGGAAACCGCATCTCTCTAGACCAATGTTACAGAACTCCCATAAGCTGCGTCTGCTGCACTCAGGCTACAGGATTCCCATATAGAGCATATACCTACTCACAGACTACAGAACACTTGGAAACAGCTTCTCTCTACATTCAATATACAAATCTCTTGGAAACTGCATCTCTCTAGACCAATGTTACAGAACTCCCATACGCTGCGTCTCCTACACACAGCAGACAAAAAACCCGCATATAGCGAATGCCTAATTCCAGGCTACAGAAATCCCGTAAACAGCTTCTCCCTACACCCTGATACAGAACTTCGGTAAACTGTGTCTCTCTAATTCTAGGTTACAGAACTCCCATAAGCTGCGTCGGCTGCACTCAGGCTACAGGAATCCCATATACAGCGTATGCCTACACTCAGAATACAGAACTCGTGGAAACAGCTTCTCTCAACATTCAACATACAGAACTATTGGAAACTGCATCTGTATACACAAAGCTTACAGAACTCATGAAAGCTGTATCTGCTACACAGCATACAGAATATCCGCTAATAGCGAATGCCTAATTCCAGGCCACAGAACTCTTGGAAACAGCTTCTCTCTACATTCAATATACAAATCTATTGGAAACTGCATCTCTCTAGACCAATGTTACAGAACTCCCGTAAGCTGCGTCTCCTACACACAGCAGACAAAAAACCCGCATATAGCGAATGCCTAATTCCAGGCCACAGAACACTTGGAAACAGCTTTTCTCTGCATTCAACATACAAAACTCTTGGAAACCGCATCTCTCTAGACCAATGTTACAGAACTCCCATAAGCTGCGTCTGCTGCACTCAGGCTACAGGATTCCCATAGAGAGCGTATGCCTACTCTCAGACTACAGAACTCTTGGAAACAGCTTCTCTCTACATTCAATATACAAATCTCTTGGAAACTGCATCTCTCTAGACCAATGTTACAGAACTCCCATAAGCTGCGTCTCCTACACTCAGCATAAGGAAAACCCGCATATAGCGAATAACTATGCCCAGGCTACCGAAATCGCAGAAACAGCTTCTCTCTACATTCAGCCTACGGAACTCCTGGATACTGTGTCTCTACCCTTAGGTTGTGCAACTCCCTTAAGCTGCGTCTCCTACACAGAGCATACGGAAAACCCGCATATAGCGAATGCCTAATTCCAGGCCACAGAAATCTTGGAAACAGCTTCTCTCCACATTCAATATACAAATCTCTTGGAAACTGCATCTCTCTAGACCAATGTTACAGAACTCCCATAAGCTGCGTCTCCTACACACAGCAGACAAAAAACCCGCATATAGCGAATGCCTAATTCCAGGCTACAGAAATCCAGTAAACAGCTTCTCCCTACACCCTGATACAGAACTTCGGTAAACTGTGTCTCTCTAATTCTAGGTTACAGAACTCCCATAAGCTGCGTCGGCTGCACTCAGGCTACAGGAATCCCATATACAGCGTATGCCTACTCTCAGAATACAGAACTCGTGGAAACAGCTTCTCTCAACATTCAACATACAGAACTATTGGAAACTGCATCTGTATACACAAAGCTTACAGAACTCATGAAAGCTGTATCTGCTACACAGCATACAGAATATCCGCAAATAGCGAATGCCTAATTCCAGGCCACAGAACTCTTGGAAACAGCTTCTCTCTACATTCAATATACAAATCTCTTGGAAACTGCATCTCTCTAGACCAATGTTACACAACTCCCGTAAGCTGCGTCTCCTACACACAGCAGACAAAAAACCCGCATATAGCGAATGCCTTATTCCAGGCCACAGAACTCTTGGAAACAGCTTTTCTCTACATTCAACATACAAAACTCTTGGAAACCGCATCTCTCTAGACCAATGTTACAGAACTCCCATAAGCTGCGTCTGCTGCACTCAGGCTACAGGATTCCCATAGAGAGCGTATGCCTACTCTCAGACTACAGAACTCTTGGAAACAGCTTCTCTCTACATTCAATATACAAATCTCTTGGAAACTGCATCTCTCTAGACCAATGTTACAGAACTCCCATAAGCTGCGTCTCCTACACTCAGCATAAGGAAAACCCGCATATAGCGAATAACTATGCCCAGGCTACCGAAATCGCAGAAACAGCTTCTCTCTACATTCAGCCTACGGAACTCCTGCATACTGTGTCTCTACCCTTAGGTTGTGCAACTCCCTTAAGCTGCGTCTCCTACACAGAGCATACGGAAAACCCGCATATAGCGAATGCCTACTTCAAGGACACAGAACTCTTGGAAACAGCTTTTCTCTACATTCAACATACAAAACTCTTGGAAACCGCATCTCTCTAGACCAATGTTACAGAACTCCCATAAGCTGCGTCTCCTGCACTCAGGCTACAGGATTCCCATAGAGAGCATATACCTACTCACAGACTACAGAACTCTTGGAAACAGCTTCTCTCCACATTCAATATACAAATCTCTTGGAAACTGCATCTCTCTAGACCAATGTTACAGAACTCCCATAAGCTGCGTCTCCTACACACAGCAGACAAAAAACCCGCATATAGCGAATGCCTAATTCCAGGCTACAGAAATCCAGTAAACAGCTTCTCCCTACACCCTGATACAGAACTTCGGTAAACTGTGTCTCTCTAATTCTAGGTTACAGAACTCCCATAAGCTGCGTCGGCTGCACTCAGGCTACAGGAATCCCATATACAGCGTATGCCTACTCTCAGAATACAGAACTCGTGGAAACAGCTTCTCTCAACATTCAACATACAGAACTATTGGAAACTGCATCTGTATACACAAAGCTTACAGAACTCATGAAAGCTGTATCTGCTACACAGCATACAGAATATCCGCATATAGCGAATGCCTAATTGCAGGCCACAGAACTCTTGGAAACAGCTTTTCTCTACATTCAACATACAAAACTCTTGGAAACCGCATCTCTCTAGACCAATGTTACAGAACTCCCATAAGCTGCGTCTGCTGCACTCAGGCTACAGGATTCCCATAGAGAGCTTATGCCTACTCTCAGACTACAGAACTCTTGGAAACAGCTTCTCTCTACATTCAATATACAAATCTCTTGGAAACTGCATCTCTCTAGACCAATGTTACAGAACTCCCATAAGCTGCGTCTCCTACACTCAGCATAAGGAAAACCCGCATATAGCGAATAACTATGCCCAGGCTACCGAAATCGCAGAAACAGCTTCTCTCTACATTCAGCCTACAGAACTCCTGGATACTGTGTCTCTACCCTTAGGTTGTGCAACTCCCTTAAGCTGCGTCTCCTACACAGAGCATACGGGAAACCCGCATATAGCGAATGCCTAATTCCAGGCCACAGAACTCTTGGAAACAGCTTCTCTCCACATTCAATATACAAATCTCTTTGAAACTGCATCTCTCTAGACCAATGTTACAGAACTCCCATAAGCTGTGTCTCCTACACACAGCAGACAAAAAACCCGCATATAGCGAATGCCTAATTCCAGGCCACAGAACTCTTGGAAACAGCTTTTCTCTGCATTCAACATACAAAACTCTTGGAAACCACATCTCTCTAGACCAATGTTACAGAACTCCCATAAGCTGCGTCTCCTACACACAGCAGACAAAAAACCCGCATATAGCGAATGCCTAATTCCAGGCCACAGAACTCTTGGAAACAGCTTCTCTCTACATTCAATATACAAATCTATTGGAAACTGCATCTCTCTAGACCAATGTCACAGAACTCCCGTAAGCTGCGTCTCCTACACACAGCAGACAAAAAACCCGCATATAGCGAATGCCTAATTCCAGGCCACAGAACTCTTGGAAACAGCTTTTCTCTACATTCAACATACAAAACTCTTGGAAACCGCATCTCTCTAGACCAATGTTACAGAACTCCCATAAGCTGCGTCTGCTGCACTCAGGCTACAGGATTCCCATAGAGAGCGTATGCCTACTCTCAGACTACAGAACTCTTGGAAACAGCTTCTCTCTACATTCAATATACAAATCTCTTGGAAACTGCATCTCTCTAGACCAATGTTACAGAACTCCCATAAGCTGCGTCTCCTACACTCAGCATAAGGAAAACCCGCATATAGCGAATAACTATGCCCAGGCTACCGAAATCGCAGAAACAGCTTCTCTCTACATTCAGCCTACGGAACTCCTGGATACTGTGTCTCTACCCTTAGGTTGTGCAACTCCCTTAAGCTGCGTCTCCTACACAGAGCATACGGAAAACCCGCATATAGCGAATGCCTAATTCAAGGACACAGAACTCTTGGAAACAGCTTTTCTCTACATTCAACATACAAAACTCTTGGAAACCGCATCTCTCTAGACCAATGTTACAGAACTCCCATAAGCTGCGTCTGCTGCACTCAGGCTACAGGATTCCCATATAGAGCATATACCTACTCACAGACTACAGAACACTTGGAAACAGCTTCTCTCTACATTCAATATACAAATCTCTTGGAAACTGCATCTCTCTAGACCAATGTTACAGAACTCCCATACGCTGCGTCTCCTACACACAGCAGACAAAAAACCCGCATATAGCGAATGCCTAATTCCAGGCTACAGAAATCCCGTAAACAGCTTCTCCCTACACCCTGATACAGAACTTCGGTAAACTGTGTCTCTCTAATTCTAGGTTACAGAACTCCCATAAGCTGCGTCGGCTGCACTCAGGCTACAGGAATCCCATATACAGCGTATGCCTACACTCAGAATACAGAACTCGTGGAAACAGCTTCTCTCAACATTCAACATACAGAACTATTGGAAACTGCATCTGTATACACAAAGCTTACAGAACTCATGAAAGCTGTATCTGCTACACAGCATACAGAATATCCGCTAATAGCGAATGCCTAATTCCAGGCCACAGAACTCTTGGAAACAGCTTCTCTCTACATTCAATATACAAATCTATTGGAAACTGCATCTCTCTAGACCAATGTTACAGAACTCCCGTAAGCTGCGTCTCCTACACACAGCAGACAAAAAACCCGCATATAGCGAATGCCTAATTCCAGGCCACAGAACACTTGGAAACAGCTTTTCTCTGCATTCAACATACAAAACTCTTGGAAACCGCATCTCTCTAGACCAATGTTACAGAACTCCCATAAGCTGCGTCTGCTGCACTCAGGCTACAGGATTCCCATAGAGAGCGTATGCCTACTCTCAGACTACAGAACTCTTGGAAACAGCTTCTCTCTACATTCAATATACAAATCTCTTGGAAACTGCATCTCTCTAGACCAATGTTACAGAACTCCCATAAGCTGCGTCTCCTACACTCAGCATAAGGAAAACCCGCATATAGCGAATAACTATGCCCAGGCTACCGAAATCGCAGAAACAGCTTCTCTCTACATTCAGCCTACGGAACTCCTGGATACTGTGTCTCTACCCTTAGGTTGTGCAACTCCCTTAAGCTGCGTCTCCTACACAGAGCATACGGAAAACCCGCATATAGCGAATGCCTAATTCCAGGCCACAGAAATCTTGGAAACAGCTTCTCTCCACATTCAATATACAAATCTCTTGGAAACTGCATCTCTCTAGACCAATGTTACAGAACTCCCATAAGCTGCGTCTCCTACACACAGCAGACAAAAAACCCGCATATAGCGAATGCCTAATTCCAGGCTACAGAAATCCAGTAAACAGCTTCTCCCTACACCCTGATACAGAACTTCGGTAAACTGTGTCTCTCTAATTCTAGGTTACAGAACTCCCATAAGCTGCGTCGGCTGCACTCAGGCTACAGGAATCCCATATACAGCGTATGCCTACTCTCAGAATACAGAACTCGTGGAAACAGCTTCTCTCAACATTCAACATACAGAACTATTGGAAACTGCATCTGTATACACAAAGCTTACAGAACTCATGAAAGCTGTATCTGCTACACAGCATACAGAATATCCGCAAATAGCGAATGCCTAATTCCAGGCCACAGAACTCTTGGAAACAGCTTCTCTCCACATTCAATATACAAATCTCTTGGAAACTGCATCTCTCTAGACCAATGTTACAGAACTCCCGTAAGCTGCGTCTCCTACACACAGCAGACAAAAAACCCGCATATAGCGAATGCCTTATTCCAGGCCACAGAACTCTTGGAAACAGCTTTTCTCTACATTCAACATACAAAACTCTTGGAAACCGCATCTCTCTAGACCAATGTTACAGAACTCCCATAAGCTGCGTCTGCTGCACTCAGGCTACAGGATTCCCATAGAGAGCGTATGCCTACTCTCAGACTACAGAACTCTTGGAAACAGCTTCTCTCTACATTCAATATACAAATCTCTTGGAAACTGCATCTCTCTAGACCAATGTTACAGAACTCCCATAAGCTGCGTCTCCTACACTCAGCATAAGGAAAACCCGCATATAGCGAATAACTATGCCCAGGCTACCGAAATCGCAGAAACAGCTTCTCTCTACATTCAGCCTACGGAACTCCTGCATACTGTGTCTCTACCCTTAGGTTGTGCAACTCCCTTAAGCTGCGTCTCCTACACAGAGCATACGGAAAACCCGCATATAGCGAATGCCTACTTCAAGGACACAGAACTCTTGGAAACAGCTTTTCTCTACATTCAACATACAAAACTCTTGGAAACCGCATCTCTCTAGACCAATGTTACAGAACTCCCATAAGCTGCGTCTCCTGCACTCAGGCTACAGGATTCCCATAGAGAGCATATACCTACTCACAGACTACAGAACTCTTGGAAACAGCTTCTCTCCACATTCAATATACAAATCTCTTGGAAACTGCATCTCTCTAGACCAATGTTACAGAACTCCCATAAGCTGCGTCTCCTACACACAGCAGACAAAAAACCCGCATATAGCGAATGCCTAATTGCAGGCTACAGAAATCCAGTAAACAGCTTCTCCCTACACCCTGATACAGAACTTCGGTAAACTGTGTCTCTCTAATTCTAGGTTACAGAACTCCCATAAGCTGCGTCGGCTGCACTCAGGCTACAGGAATCCCATATACAGCGTATGCCTACTCTCAGAATACAGAACTCGTGGAAACAGCTTCTCTCAACATTCAACATACAGAACTATTGGAAACTGCATCTGTATACACAAAGCTTACAGAACTCATGAAAGCTGTATCTGCTACACAGCATACAGAATATCCGCATATAGCGAATGCCTAATTGCAGGCCACAGAACTCTTGGAAACAGCTTTTCTCTACATTCAACATACAAAACTCTTGGAAACCGCATCTCTCTAGACCAATGTTACAGAACTCCCATAAGCTGCGTCTGCTGCACTCAGGCTACAGGATTCCCATAGAGAGCTTATGCCTACTCTCAGACTACAGAACTCTTGGAAACAGCTTCTCTCTACATTCAATATACAAATCTCTTGGAAACTGCATCTCTCTAGACCAATGTTACAGAACTCCCATAAGCTGCGTCTCCTACACTCAGCATAAGGAAAACCCGCATATAGCGAATAACTATGCCCAGGCTACCGAAATCGCAGAAACAGCTTCTCTCTACATTCAGCCTACAGAACTCCTGGATACTGTGTCTCTACCCTTAGGTTGTGCAACTCCCTTAAGCTGCGTCTCCTACACAGAGCATACGGGAAACCCGCATATAGCGAATGCCTAATTCCAGGCCACAGAACTCTTGGAAACAGCTTCTCTCCACATTCAATATACAAATCTCTTTGAAACTGCATCTCTCTAGACCAATGTTACAGAACTCCCATAAGCTGCGTCTCCTACACACAGCAGACAAAAAACCCGCATATAGCGAATGCCTAATTCCAGGCCACAGAACTCTTGGAAACAGCTTTTCTCTGCATTCAACATACAAAACTCTTGGAAACCACATCTCTCTAGACCAATGTTACAGAACTCCCATAAGCTGCGTCTCCTACACACAGCAGACAAAAAACCCGCATATAGCGAATGCCTAATTCCAGGCTACAGAAATCCAGTAAACAGCTTCTCCCTACACCCTGATACAGAACTTCGGTAAACTGTGTCTCTCTAATTCTAGGTTACAGAACTCCCATAAGCTGCGTCGGCTGCACTCAGGCTACAGGAATCC
This sequence comes from Lepus europaeus, assembly GCF_033115175.1. Lineage (NCBI taxonomy): Eukaryota > Metazoa > Chordata > Mammalia > Lagomorpha > Leporidae > Lepus > Lepus europaeus. Next base: position 51,045,093 of record NC_084835.1, read on the forward strand.
CATATACAGCGTATGCCTACTCTCAGAATACAGAACTCGTGGAAACAGCTTCTCTCAACATTCAACATACAGAACTATTGGAAACTGCATCTGTATACACAAAGCTTACAGAACTCATGAAAGCTGTATCTGCTACACAGCATACAGAATATCCGCAAATAGCGAATGCCTAATTCCAGGCCACAGAACTCTTGGAAACAGCTTCTCTCTACATTCAATATACAAAACTCTTGGAAACTGCATCTCTCTAGACCAATGTTACAGAACTCCCGTAAGCTGCTTCTCCTACACACAGCAGACAAAAAACCCGCATATAGCGAATGCCTAATTCCAGGCCACAGAACTCTTGGAAACAGCTTTTCTCTACATTCAACATACAAAACTCTTGGAAACCGCATCTCTCTAGACCAATGTTACAGAACTCCCATAAGCTGCGTCTGCTGCACTCAGGCTACAGGATTCCCATAGAGAGCGTATGCCTACTCTCAGACTACAGAACTCTTGGAAACAGCTTCTCTCTACATTCAATATACAAATCTCTTGGAAACTGCATCTCTCTAGACCAATGTTACAGAACTCCCATAAGCTGCGTCTCCTACACTCAGCATAAGGAAAACCCGCATATAGCGAATAACTATGCCCAGGCTACCGAAATCGCAGAAACAGCTTCTCTCTACATTCAGCCTACGGAACTCCTGGATACTGTGTCTCTACCCTTAGGTTGTGCAACTCCCTTAAGCTGCGTCTCCTACACAGAGCATACGGAAAACCCGCATATAGCGAATGCCTAGTTCAAGGACACAGAACTCTTGGAAACAGCTTTTCTCTACATTCAACATACAAAACTCTTGGAGACCGCATCTCTCTAGACCAATGTTACAGAACTCCCATAAGCTGCGTCTCCTGCACTCAGGCTACAGGATTCCCATATAGAGCATATAACTACTCACAGACTACAGAACTCTTGGAAACAGCTTCTCTCCACATTCAATATACAAATCTCTTGGAAACTGCATCTCTCTAGACCAATGTTACAGAACTCCCATAAGCTGCGTCTCCTACACACAGCAGACAAAAAACCCGCATATAGCGAATGCCTAATTCCAGGCTACAGAAATCCAGTAAACAGCTTCTCCCTACACCCTGATACAGAACTTCGGTAAACTGTGTCTCTCTAATTCTAGGTTACAGAACTCCCATAAGCTGCGTCGGCTGCACTCAGGCTACAGGAATCCCATATACAGCGTATGCCTACTCTCAGAATACAGAACTCGTGGAAACAGCTTCTCTCAACATTCAACATACAGAACTATTGGAAACTGCATCTGTATACACAAAGCTTACAGAACTCATGAAAGCTGTATCTGCTACACAGCATACAGAATATCCGCAAATAGCGAATGCCTAATTCCAGGCCACAGAACTCTTGGAAACAGCTTCTCTCCACATTCAATATACAAATCTCTTGGAAACTGCATCTCTCTAGACCAATGTTACAGAACTCCCGTAAGCTGCGTCTCCTACACACAGCAGACAAAAAACCCGCATATAGCGAATGCCTTATTCCAGGCCACAGAACTCTTGGAAACAGCTTTTCTCTACATTCAACATACAAAACTCTTGGAAACCGCATCTCTCTAGACCAATGTTACAGAACTCCCATAAGCTGCGTCTGCTGCACTCAGGCTACAGGATTCCCATAGAGAGCGTATGCCTACTCTCAGACTACAGAACTCTTGGAAACAGCTTCTCTCTACATTCAATATACAAATCTCTTGGAAACTGCATCTCTCTAGACCAATGTTACAGAACTCCCATAAGCTGCGTCTCCTACACTCAGCATAAGGAAAACCCGCATATAGCGAATAACTATGCCCAGGCTACCGAAATCGCAGAAACAGCTTCTCTCTACATTCAGCCTACGGAACTCCTGCATACTGTGTCTCTACCCTTAGGTTGTGCAACTCCCTTAAGCTGCGTCTCCTACACAGAGCATACGGAAAACCCGCATATAGCGAATGCCTACTTCAAGGACACAGAACTCTTGGAAACAGCTTTTCTCTACATTCAACATACAAAACTCTTGGAAACCGCATCTCTCTAGACCAATGTTACAGAACTCCCATAAGCTGCGTCTCCTGCACTCAGGCTACAGGATTCCCATAGAGAGCGTATGCCTACTCACAGACTACAGAACTCTTGGAAACAGCTTCTCTCCACATTCAATATACAAATCTCTTGGAAACTGCATCTCTCTAGACCAATGTTACAGAACTCCCATAAGCTGCGTCTCCTACACACAGCAGACAAAAAACCCGCATATAGCGAATGCCTAATTCCAGGCTACAGAAATCCAGTAAACAGCTTCTCCCTACACCCTGATACAGAACTTCGGTAAACTGTGTCTCTCTAATTCTAGGTTACAGAACTCCCATAAGCTGCGTCGGCTGCACTCAGGCTACAGGAATCCCATATACAGCGTATGCCTACTCTCAGAATACAGAACTCGTGGAAACAGCTTCTCTCAACATTCAACATACAGAACTATTGGAAACTGCATCTGTATACACAAAGCTTACAGAACTCATGAAAGCTGTATCTGCTACACAGCATACAGAATATCCGCAAATAGCGAATGCCTAATTCCAGGCCACAGAACTCTTGGAAACAGCTTCTCTCTACATTCAATATACAAAACTCTTGGAAACTGCATCTCTCTAGACCAATGTTACAGAACTCCCGTAAGCTGCGTCTCCTACACACAGCAGACAAAAAACCCGCATATAGCGAATGCCTAATTCCAGGCCACAGAACTCTTGGAAACAGCTTTTCTCTACATTCAACATACAAAACTCTTGGAAACCGCATCTCTCTAGACCAATGTTACAGAACTCCCATAAGCTGCGTCTGCTGCACTCAGGCTACAGGATTCCCATAGAGAGCGTATGCCTACTCTCAGACTACAGAACTCTTGGAAACAGCTTCTCTCTACATTCAATATACAAATCTCTTGGAAACTGCATCTCTCTAGACCAATGTTACAGAACTCCCATAAGCTGCGTCTCCTACACTCAGCATAAGGAAAACCCGCATATAGCGAATAACTATGCCCAGGCTACCGAAATCGCAGAAACAGCTTCTCTCTACATTCAGCCTACGGAACTCCTGGATACTGTGTCTCTACCCTTAGGTTGTGCAACTCCCTTAAGCTGCGTCTCCTACACAGAGCATACGGAAAACCCGCATATAGCGAATGCCTAGTTAGGGACACAGAACTCTTGGAAACAGCTTTTCTCTACATTCAACATACAAAACTCTTGGAAACCGCATCTCTCTAGACCAATGTTACAGAACTCCCATAAGCTGCGTCTCCTGCACTCAGGCTACAGGATTCCCATATAGAGCATATACCTACTCACAGACTACAAAACTCTTGGAAACAGCTTCTCTCCACATTCAATATACAAACCTCTTGGAAACTGCATCTCTCTAGACCAATGTTACAGAACTCCCATAAGCTGCGTCTCCTACACACAGCAGACAAAAAACCCGCATATAGCGAATGCCTAATTCCAGGCTACAGAAATCCAGTAAACAGCTTCTCCCTACACCCTGATACAGAACTTCGGTAAACTGTGTCTCTCTAATTCTAGGTTACAGAACTCCCATAAGCTGTGTCGGCTGCACTCAGGCTACAGGAATCCCATATACAGCGTATGCCTACTCTCAGAATACAGAACTCGTGGAAACAGCTTCTCTCAACATTCAACATACAGAACTATTGGAAACTGCATCTGTATACACAAAGCTTACAGAACTCATGAAAGCTGTATCTGCTACACAGCATACAGAATATCCGCAAATAGCGAATGCCTAATTCCAGGCCACAGAACTCTTGGAAACAGCTTCTCTCTACATTCAATATACAAATCTCTTGGAAACTGCATCTCTCTAGACCAATGTTACAGAACTCCCATAAGCTGCGTCTCCTACACTCAGCATAAGGAAAACCCGCATATAGCGAATAACTATGCCCAGGCTACCGAAATCGCAGAAACAGCTTCTCTCTACATTCAGCCTACGGAACTCCTGGATACTGTGTCTCTACCCTTAGGTTGTGCAACTCCCTTAAGCTGCGTCTCCTACACAGAGCATACGGAAAACCCGCATATAGCGAATGCCTAGTTCAAGGACACAGAACTCTTGGAAACAGCTTTTCTCTACATTCAACATACAAAACTCTTGGAAACCGCATCTCTCTAGACCAATGTTACAGAACTCCCATAAGCTGCGTCTGCTGCACTCAGGCTACAGGATTCCCATAGAGAGCGTATGCCTACTCTCAGACTACAGAACTCTTGGAAACAGCTTCTCTCTACATTCAATATACAAATCTCTTGGAAACTGCATCTCTCTAGACCAATGTTACAGAACTCCCATAAGCTGCGTCTCCTACACACAGCAGACAAAAAACCCGCATATAGCGAATGCCTAATTCCAGGCTACAGAAATCCAGTAAACAGCTTCTCCCTACACCCTGATACAGAACTTCGGTAAACTGTGTCTCTCTAATTCTAGGTTACAGAACTCCCATAAGCTGCGTCGGCTGCACTCAGGCTACAGGAATCCCATATACAGCGTATGCCTACACTCAGAATACAGAACTCGTGGAAACAGCTTCTCTCAACATTCAACATACAGAACTATTGGAAACTGCATCTGTATACACACAGCTTACAGAACTCATGAAAGCTGCATCTGCTACACAGCATACAGAATATCCGCAAATAGCGAATGCCTAATTCCAGGCCACAGAACTCTTGGAAACAGCTTCTCTCTACATTCAATATACAAATCTATTGGAAACTGCATCTCTCTAGACCAATGTTACAGAACTCCCGTAAGCTGCGTCTCCTACACACAGCAGACAAAAAACCCGCATATAGCGAATGCCTAATTCCAGGCCACAGAACTCTTGGAAACAGCTTTTCTCTACATTCAACATACAAAACTCTTGGAAACCGCATCTCTCTAGACCAATGTTACAGAACTCCCATAAGCTGTGTCGGCTGCACTCAGGCTACAGGATTCCCATAGAGAGCGTATGCCTACTCTCAGACTACAGAACTCTTGGAAACAGCTTCTCTCTACATTCAATATACAAATCTCTTGGAAACTGCATCTCTCTAGACCAATGTTACAGAACTCCCATAAGCTGCGTCTCCTACACTCAGCATAAGGAAAACCCGCATATAGCGAATAACTATGCCCAGGCTACCGAAATCGCAGAAACAGCTTCTCTCTACATTCAGCCTACGGAACTCCTGGATACTGTGTCTCTACCCTTAGGTTGTGCAACTCCCTTAAGCTGCGTCTCCTACACAGAGCATACGGAAAACCCGCATATAGCGAATGCCTAGTTCAAGGACACAGAACTCTTGGAAACAGCTTTTCTCTACATTCAACATACAAAACTCTTGGAAACTGCATCTCTCCAGACCAATGTTACAGAACTCCCATAAGCTGCGTCTCCTGCACTCAGGCTACAGGATTCCCATATAGAGCGTATGCCTACACTCAGACTACAGAACACTTGGAAACAGCTTCTCTCTACATTCAATATACAAATCTCTTGGAAACTGCATCTCTCTACACCAATGTTACAGAACTCCCATAAGCTGCGTCTCCTACACACAGCAGACAAAAAACCCGCATATAGCGAATGCCTAATTCCAGGCTACAGAAATCCAGTAAACAGCTTCTCCCTACACCCTGATACAGAACTTCGGTAAACTGTGTCTCTCTAATTCTAGGTTACAGAACTCCCATAAGCTGCGTCGGCTGCACTCAGGCTACAGGAATCCCATATACAGCGTATGCCTACTCTCAGAATACAGAACTCGTGGAAACAGCTTCTCTCAACATTCAACATACAGAACTATTGGAAACTGCATCTGTATACACAAAGCTTACACAACTCATGAAAGCTGTATCTGCTACACAGCATACAGAATATCCGCAAATAGCGAATGCCTAATTCCAGGCCACAGAACTCTTGGAAACAGCTTCTCTCCACATTCAATATACAAATCTCTTGGAAACTGCTTCTCTCTAGACCAATGTTACAGAACTCCCATAAGCTGCGTCTCCTACACACAGCAGACAAAAAACCCGCATATAGCGAATGCCTAATTCCAGGCTATAGAAATCCAGTAAACAGCTTCTCCCTACACCCTGATACAGAACTTCGGTAAACTGTGTCTCTCTAATTCTAGGTTACAGAACTCCCATAAGCTGCGTTGGCTGCACTCAGGCTTCAGGAATCCCATATACAGCGTATGCCTACTCTCAGAATACAGAACTCGTGGAAACAGCTTCTCTCAACATTCAACATACAGAACTATTGGAAACTGCATCTGTATACACAAAGCTTACAGAACTCATGAAAGCTGTATCTGCTACACAGCATACAGAATATCTGCAAATAGCGAATGCCTAATTCCAGGCCACAGAACTCTAGAAACAGCTTCTCTCTACATTCAATATACAAAACTCTTGGAAACTGCATCTCTCTAGACCAGTGTTACAGAACTCCCGTAAGCTGCGTCTCCTACACACAGCAGACAAAAAACCCGCATATAGTGAATGCCTAATTCCAGGCCACAGAACTCTTGGAAACAGCTTTTCTCTACATTCAACATACAAAACTCTTGGAAACCGCATCTCTCTAGACCAATGTTACAGAACTCCCATAAGCTGCGTCTGCTGCACTCAGGCTACAGGATTCCCATAGAGAGCGTATGCCTACTCTCAGACTACAGAACTCTTGGAAACAGCTTCTCTCTACATTCAATATACAAATCTCTTGGAAACTGCATCTCTCTAGACCAATGTTACAGAACTCCCATAAGCTGCGTCTCCTACACTCAGCATAAGGAAAACCCGCATATAGCGAATAACTATGCCCAGGCTACCGAAATCGCAGAAACAGCTTCTCTCTACATTCAGCCTACGGAACTCCTGGATACTGTGTCTCTACCCTTAGGTTGTGCAACTCCCTTAAGCTACGTCTCCTACACAGAGCATACGGAAAACCCGCATATAGCGAATGCCTAGTTCAAGGACACAGAACTCTTGGAAACAGCTTTTCTCTACATTCAAAATACAAAACTCTTGGAAACCGCATCTCTCTAGACCAATGTTACAGAACTCCCATAAGCTGCGTCTGCTGCACTCAGGCTACAGGATTCCCATATAGAGCATATACCTACTCACAGACTACAGAACTCTTGGAAACAGCTTCTCTCCACATTCAATATACAAATCTCTTGGAAACTGCATCTCTCTAGACCAATGTTACAGAACTCCCATAAGCTGCGTCTCCTACACACAGCAGACAAAAAACCCGCATATAGCGAATGCCTAATTCCAGGCTACAGAAATCCAGTAAACAGCTTCTCCCTACACCCTGATACAGAACTTCGGTAAACTGTGTCTCTCTAATTCTAGGTTACAGAACTCCCATAAGCTGCATCGGCTGCACTCAGGCTACAGGAATCCCATATACAGCGTATGCCTACTCTCAGAATACAGAACTCGTGGAAACAGCTTCTCTCAACATTCAACATACAGAACTATTGGAAACTGCATCTGTATACACAAAGCTTACAGAACTCATGAAAGCTGTATCTGCTACACAGCATACAGAATATCCGCAAATAGCGAATGCCTAATTCCAGGCCACAGAACTCTTGGAAACAGCTTCTCTCTACATTCAATATACAAATCTATTGGAAACTGCATCTCTCTAGACCAATGTTACAGAACTCCCATAAGCTGCGTCTCCTACACTCAGCATAAGGAAAACCCGCATATAGCGAATAACTATGCCCAGGCTACCGAAATCGCAGAAACAGCTTCTCTCTACATTCAGCCTACGGAACTCCTGGATACTGTGTCTCTACCCTTAGGTTGTGCAACTCCCTTAAGCTGCGTCTCCTACACAGAGCATACGGAAAACCCGCATATAGCGAATGCCTAGTTCAAGGACACAGAACTCTTGGAAACAGCTTTTCTCTACATTCAACATACAAAACTCTTGGAAACCGCATCTCTCTAGACCAATGTTACAGAACTCCCATAAGCTGCGTCTGCTGCACTCAGGCTACAGGATTCCCATAGAGAGCGTATGCCTACTCTCAGACTACAGAACTCTTGGAAACAGCTTCTCTCTACATTCAATATACAAATCTCTTGGAAACTGCATCTCTCTAGACCAATGTTACAGAACTCCCATAAGCTGCGTCTCCTACACTCAGCATAAGGAAAACCCGCATATAGCGAATAACTATGCCCAGGCTACCGAAATCGCAGAAACAGCTTCTCTCTACATTCAGCCTACGGAACTCCTGGATACTGTGTCTCTACCCTTAGGTTGTGCAACTCCCTTAAGCTGCGTCTCCTACACAGAGCATACGGAAAACCCGCATATAGCGAATGCCTAGTTCAAGGACACAGAACTCTTGGAAACAGCTTTTCTCTACATTCAACATACAAAACTCTTGGAAACCGCATCTCTCTAGACCAATGTTACAGAACTCCCATAAGCTGCGTCTCCTGCACTCAGGCTACAGGATTCCCATTTAGAGCATATACCTACTCACAGACTACAGAACTCTTGGAAACAGCTTCTCTCCACATTCAATATACAAATCTCTTGGAAACTGCATCTCTCTAGACCAATGTTACAGAACTCCCATAAGCTGCGTCTCCTACACACAGCAGACAAAAAACCCGCATATAGCGAATGCCTAATTCCAGGCTACAGAAATCCAGTAAACAGCTTCTCCCTACACCCTGATACAGAACTTCGGTAAACTGTGTCTCTCTAATTCTAGGTTACAGAACTCCCATAAGCTGCGTCGGCTGCACTCGGGCTACAGGAATCCCATATACAGCGTATGCCTACACTCAGAATACAGAACTCGTGGAAACAGCTTCTCTCAACATTCAACATACAGAACTATTGGAAACTGCATCTGTATACACAAAGCTTACAGAACTCATGAAAGCTGCATCTGCTACACAGCGAACAGAATATCCGCAAATAGCGAATGCCTAATTCCAGGCCACAGAACTCTTGGAAACAGCTTCTCTCTACATTCAATATACAAATCTATTGGAAACTGCATCTCTCTAGACCAATGTTACAGAACTCCCGTAAGCTGCGTCTCCTACACACAGCAGACAAAAAACCCGCATATAGCGAATGCCTAATTCCAGGCCACAGAACTCTTGGAAACAGCTTTTCTCTGCATTCAACATACAAAACTCTTGGAAACCGCATCTCTCTAGACCAATGTTACAGAACTCCCATAAGCTGCGTCTGCTGCACTCAGGCTACAGGATTCCCATAGAGAGCGTATGCCTACTCTCAGACTACAGAACTCTTGGAAACAGCTTCTCTCTACATTCAATATACAAATCTCTTGGAAACTGCATCTCTCTAGACCAATGTTACAGAACTCCCATAAGCTGCGTCTCCTACACTCAGCATAAGGAAAACCCGCATATAGCGAATAACTATGCCCAGGCTACCGAAATCGCAGAAACAGCTTCTCTCTACATTCAGCCTACGGAACTCCTGGATACTGTGTCTCTACCCTTAGGTTGTGCAACTCCCTTAAGCTGCGTCTCCTACACAGAGCATACGGAAAACCCGCATATAGCGAATGCCTAATTCCAGGCCACAGAACTCTTGGAAACAGCTTTTCTCTACATTCAACATACAAAACTCTTGGAAACCGCATCTCTCTAGACCAATGTTACAGAACTCCCATAAGCTGCGTCTGCTGCACTCAGGCTACAGGATTCCCATAGAGAGCGTATGCCTACTCTCAGACTACAGAACTCTTGGAAACAGCTTCTCTCTACATTCAATATACAAATCTCTTGGAAACTGCATCTCTCTAGACCAATGTTACAGAACTCCCATAAGCTGCGTCTCCTACACTCAGCATAAGGAAAACCCGCATATAGCGAATAACTATGCCCAGGCTACCGAAATCGCAGAAACAGCTTCTCTCTACATTCAGCCTACGGAACTCCTGGATACTGTGTCTCTACCCTTAGGTTGTGCAACTCCCTTAAGCTGCGTCTCCTACACAGAGCATACGGAAAACCCGCATATAGCGAATGCCTAGTTCAAGGACACAGAACTCTTGGAAACAGCTTTTTTCTACATTCAACATACAAAACTCTTGGAAACCGCATCTCTCTAGACCAATGTTACAGAACTCCCATAAGCTGCGTCTGCTGCACTCAGGCTACAGGATTCCCATAGAGAGCATATACCTACTCACAGACTACAGAACTCTTGGAAACAGCTTCTCTCCACATTCAATATACAAATCTCTTGGAAACTGCATCTCTCTAGACCAATGTTACAGAACTCCCATAAGCTGCGTCTCCTACACACAGCAGACAAAAAACCCGCATATAGCGAATGCCTAATTCCAGGCTACAGAAATCCAGTAAACAGCTTCTCCCTACACCCTGATACAGAACTTCGGTAAACTGTGTCTCTCTAATTCTAGGTTACAGAACTCCCATAAGCTGCGTCGGCTGCACTCAGGCTACAGGAATCCCATATACAGCGTATGCCTACTCTCAGAATACAGAACTCGTGGAAACAGCTTCTCTCAACATTCAACATACAGAACTATTGGAAACTGCATCTGTATACACAAAGCTTACAGAACTCATGAAAGCTGTATCTGCTACACAGCATACAGAATATCCGCAAATAGCGAATGCCTAATTCCAGGCCACAGAACTCTTGGAAACAGCTTCTCTCTACATTCAATATACAAATCTATTGGAAACTGCATCTCTCTAGACCAATGTTACAGAACTCCCGTAAGCTGCGTCTCCTACACACAGCAGACAAAAAACCCGCATATAGCGAATGCCTAATTCCAGGCCACAGAACTCTTGGAAACAGCTTTTCTCTACATTCAACATACAAAACTCTTGGAAACCGCATCTCTCTAGACCAATGTTACAGAACTCCCATAAGCTGCGTCTGCTGCACTCAGGCTACAGGATTCCCATAGAGAGCGTATGCCTACTCTCAGACTACAGAACTCTTGGAAACAGCTTCTCTCTACATTCAATATACAAATCTCTTGGAAACTGCATCTCTCTAGACCAATGTTACAGAACTCCCATAAGCTGCGTCTCCTACACTCAGCATAAGGAAAACCCGCATATAGCGAATAACTATGCCCAGGCTACCGAAATCGCAGAAACAGCTTCTCTCTACATTCAGCCTACGGAACTCCTGGATACTGTGTCTCTACCCTTAGGTTGTGCAACTCCCTTAAGCTGCGTCTCCTACACAGAGCATACGGAAAACCCGCATATAGCGAATGCCTACTTCAAGGACACAGAACTCTTGGAAACAGCTTTTCTCTACATTCAACATACAAAACTCTTGGAAACCGCATCTCTCTAGACCAATGTTACAGAACTCCCATAAGCTGCGTCTCCTGCACTCAGGCTACAGGATTCCCATATAGAGCATATACCTACTCACAGACTACAGAACTCTTGGAAACAGCTTCTCTCCACATTCAATATACAAATCTCTTGGAAACTGCATCTCTCTAGACCAATGTTACAGAACTCCCATACGCTGCGTCTCCTACACACAGCAGACAAAAAACCCGCATATAGCGAATGCCTAATTCCAGGCTACAGAAATCCAGTAAACAGCTTCTCCCTACACCCTGATACAGAACTTCGGTAAACTGTGTCTCTCTAATTCTAGGTTACAGAACTCCCATAAGCTGCGTCGGCTGCACTCAGGCTACAGGAATCCCATATACAGCGTATGCCTACACTCAGAATACAGAACTCGTGGAAAGAGCTTCTCTCAACATTCAACATACAGAACTATTGGAAACTGCATCTGTATACACAAAGCTTACAGAACTCATGAAAGCTGCATCTGCTACACAGCGTACAGAATATCCGCAAATAGCGAATGCCTAATTCCAGGCCACAGAACTCTTGGAAACAGCTTCTCTCTACATTCAATATACAAATCTATTGGAAACTGCATCTCTCTAGACCAATGTTACAGAACTCCCATAAGCTGCGTCTCCTACACTCAGCATAAGGAAAACCCGCATATAGCGAATAACTATGCCCAGGCTACCGAAATCGCAGAAACAGCTTCTCTCTACATTCAGCCTACGGAACTCCTGGATACTGTGTCTCTACCCTTAGGTTGTGCAACTCCCTTAAGCTGCGTCTCCTACACAGAGCATACGGAAAACCCGCATATAGCGAATGCCTAGTTCAAGGACACAGAACTCTTGGAAACAGCTTTTCTCTACATTCAACATACAAAACTCTTGGAAACCGCATCTCTCTAGACCAATGTTACAGAACTCCCATAAGCTGTGTCTCCTGCACTCAGGCTACAGGATTCCCATATAGAGCATATACCTACTCACAGACTACAGAACTCTTGGAAACAGCTTCTCTCCACATTCAATATACAAATCTCTTGGAAACTGCATCTCTCTAGACCAAGGTTACAGAACTCCCATAAGCTGCGTCTCCTACACACAGCAGACAAAAAACCCGCATATAGCGAATGCCTAATTCCAGGCTACAGAAATCCAGTAAACAGCTTCTCCCTACACCCTGATACAGAACTTCGGTAAACTGTGTCTCTCTAATTCTAGGTTACAGAACTCCCATAAGCTGTGTCGGCTGCACTCAGGCTACAGGAATCCCATATACAGCGTATGCCTACTCTCAGAATACAGAACTCGTGGAAACAGCTTCTCTCAACATTCAACATACAGAACTATTGGAAACTGCATCTGTATACACAAAGCTTACAGAACTCATGAAAGCTGTATCTGCTACACAGCATACAGAATATCCGCAAATAGCGAATGCCTAATTCCAGGCCACAGAACTCTTGGAAACAGCTTCTCTCTACATTCAATATACAAATCTCTTGGAAACTGCATCTCTCTAGACCAATGTTACAGAACTCCCATAAGCTGCGTCTCCTACACACAGCAGACAAAAAACCCGCATATAGCGAATGCCTAATTCCAGGCCACAGAACTCTTGGAAACAGCTTTTCTCTGCATTCAACTTACAAAAGTCTTGGAAACCACATCTCTCTAGACCAATGTTACAGAACTCCCATAAGCTGCGTCGGCTGCACTCAGGCTACAGGATTCCCATAGAGAGCGTATGCCTACTCTCAGACTACAGAACTCTTGGAAACAGCTTCTCACTACATTCAATATACAAATCTCTTGGAAACTGCATCTCTCTAGACCAATGTTACAGAACTCCCATAAGCTGCGTCTCCTACACTCAGCATAAGGAAAACCCGCATATAGCGAATAACTATGCCCACGCTACCGAAATCGCAGAAACAGCTTCTCTCTACATTCAGCCTACGGAACTCCTGGATACTGTGTCTCTACCCTTAGGTTGTGCAACTCCCTTAAGCTGCGTCTCCTACACAGAGCATACGGAAAACCCGCATATAGCGAATGCCTAATTCCAGGCCACAGAACTCTTGGAAACAGCTTCTCTCCACATTCAATATACAAATCTCTTGGAAACTGCATCTCTCTAGACCAATGTTACAGAACTCCCATAAGCTGCGTCTCCTACACACAGCAGACAAAAAACCCGCATATAGCGAATGCCTAATTCTAGGCTACAGAAATCCAGTAAACAGCTTCTCCCTACACCCTCATACAGAACTTCGGTAAACTGTGTCTCTCTAATTCTAGGTTACAGAACTCCCATAAGCTGCGTCGGCTGCACTCAGGCTACAGGAATCCCATATACAGCGTATGCCTACTCTCAGAATACAGAACTCGTGGAAACAGCTTCTCTCAACATTCAACATACAGAACTATTGGAAACTGCATCTGTATACACAAAGCTTACACAACTCATGAAAGCTGTATCTGCTACACAGCATACAGAATATCCGCAAATAGCGAATGCCTAACTCCAGGCCACAGAACTCTTGGAAACAGCTTCTCTCTACATTCAATATACAAATCTATTGGAAACTGCATCTCTCTAGACCAGTGTTACAGAACTCCCGTAAGCTGCGTCTCCTACACACAGCAGACAAAAAACCCGCGTATAGCGAATGCCTAATTCCAGGCCACAGAACTCTTGGAAACAGCTTTTCTCTACATTCAACATACAAAACTCTTGGAAACCGCATCTCTCTAGACCAATGTTACAGAACTCCCATAAGCTGCGTCTGCTGCACTCAGGCTACAGGATTCCCATAGAGAGCGTATGCCTACTCTCAGACTACAGAACTCTTGGAAACAGCTTCTCTCTACATTCAATATACAAATCTCTTGGAAACTGCATCTCTCTAGACCAATGTTACAGAACTCCCATAAGCTGCGTCTCCTACACTCAGCATAAGGAAAACCCGCATATAGCGAATAACTATGCCCAGGCTACCGAAATCGCAGAAACAGCTTCTCTCTACATTCAGCCTACGGAACTCCTGGATACTGTGTCTCTACCCTTAGGTTGTGCAACTCCCTTAAGCTGCGTCTCCTACACAGAGCATACGGAAAACCCGCATATAGCGAATGCCTAATTCCAGGCCACAGAACTCTTGGAAACAGCTTTTCTCTGCATTCAACATACAAAAGTCTTGGAAACCACATCTCTCTAGACCAATGTTACAGAACTCCCATAAGCTGCGTCGGCTGCACTCAGGCTACAGGATTCCCATAGAGAGCGTATGCCTACTCTCAGACTACAGAACTCTTGGAAACAGCTTCTCACTACATTCAATATACAAATCTCTTGGAAACTGCATCTCTCTAGACCAATGTTACAGAACTCCCATAAGCTGCGTCTCCTACACTCAGCATAAGGAAAACCCGCATATAGCGAATAACTATGCCCAGGCTACCGAAATCGCAGAAACAGCTTCTCTCTACATTCAGCCTACGGAACTCCTGGATACTGTGTCTCTACCCTTAGGTTGTGCAACTCCCTTAAGCTGCGTCTCCTACACAGAGCATACGGAAAACCCGCATATAGCGAATGCCTAATTCCAGGCCACAGAACTCTTGGAAACAGCTTTTCTCTACATTCAACATACAAAACTCTTGGAAACCGCATCTCTCTAGACCAATGTTACAGAACTCCCATAAGCTGCGTCTCCTGCACTCAGGCTACAGGATTCCCATATAGAGCATATACCTACTCACAGACTACAGAACTCTTGGAAACAGCTTCTCTCCACATTCAATATACAAATCTCTTGGAAACTGCATCTCTCTAGACCAATGTTACAGAACTCCCATAAGCTGCGTATCCTACACACAGCAGACAAAAAACCCGCATATAGCGAATGCCTAATTCCAGGCTACAGAAATCCAGTAAACAGCTTCTCTCTACATTCAGCCTACGGAACTCCTGGATACTGTGTCTCTACCCTTAGGTTGTGCAACTCCCTTAAGCTGCGTCTCCTACACAGAGCATACGGAAAACCCGCATATAGCGAATGCCTAATTCCAGGCCACAGAACTCTTGGAAACAGCTTCTCTCCACATTCAATATACAAATCTCTTGGAAACTGCATCTCTCTAGACCAATGTTACAGAACTCCCATAAGCTGCGTCTCCTACACACAGCAGACAAAAAACCCGCATATAGCGAATGCCTAATTCCAGGCTACAGAAATCCAGTAAACAGCTTCTCCCTACACCCTGATACAGAACTTCGGTAAACTGTGTCTCTCTAATTCTAGGTTACAGAACTCCCATAAGCTGCGTCGGCTGCACTCAGGCTACAGGAATCCCATATACAGCGTATGCCTACTCTCAGAATACAGAACTCGTGGAAACAGCTTCTCTCAACATTCAACATACAGAACTATTGGAAACTGCATCTGTATACACAAAGCTTACAGAACTCATGAAAGCTGTATCTGCTACACAGCATACAGAATATCCGCAAATAGCGAATGCCTAATTCCAGGCCACAGAACTCTTGGAAACAGCTTCTCTCTACATTCAATATACAAATCTATTGGAAACTGCATCTCTCTAGACCAATGTTACAGAAATCCCGTAAGCTGCGTCTCCTACACACAGCAGACAAAAAACCCGCATATAGCGAATGCCTAATTCCAGGCCACAGAACTCTTGGAAACAGCTTTTCTCTACATTCAACATACAAAACTCTTGGAAACCACATCTCTCTAGACCAATGTTACAGAACTCCCATAAGCTGCGTCTGCTGCACTCAGGCTACAGGATTCCCATAGAGAGCGTATGCCTACTCTCAGACTACAGAACTCTTGGAAACAGCTTCTCTCTACATTCAATATACAAATCTCTTGGAAACTGCATCTCTCTAGACCAATGTTACAGAACTCCCATAAGCTGCGTCTCCTACACTCAGCATAAGGAAAACCCGCATATAGCGAATAACTATGCCCAGGCTACCGAAATCGCAGAAACAGCTTCTCTCTACATTCAGCCTACGGAACTCCTGGATACTGTGTCTCTACCCTTAGGTTGTGCAACTCCCTTAAGCTGCGTCTCCTACACAGAGCATACGGAAAACCCGCATATAGCGAATGCCTAATTCCAGGCCACAGAACTCTTGGAAACAGCTTTTCTCTACATTCAACATACAAAACTCTTGGAAACCGCATCTCTCTAGACCAATGTTACAGAACTCCCATAAGCTGCGTCTTCTGCACTCAGGCTACAGGATTCCCATATAGAGCATATACCTACTCACAGACTACAGAACTCTTGGAAACAGCTTCTCTCCACATTCAATATACAAATCTCTTGGAAACTGCATCTCTCTAGACCAATGTTACAGAACTCCCATAAGCTGCGTCTCCTACACACAGCAGACAAAAAACCCGCATATAGCGAATGCCTAATTCCAGGCTACAGAAATCCAGTAAACAGCTTCTCCCTACACCCTGATACAGAACTTCGGTAAACTGTGTCTCTCTAATTCTAGGTTACAGAACTCCCATAAGCTGCGTCGGCTGCACTCAGGCTACAGGAATCCCATATACAGCGTATGCCTACTCTCAGAATACAGAACTCGTGGAAACAGCTTCTCTCAACATTCAACATACAGAACTATTGGAAACTGCATCTGTATACACAAAGCTTACAGAACTCATGAAAGCTGTATCTGCTACACAGCATACAGAATATCCGCAAATAGCGAATGCCTAATTCCAGGCCACAGAACTCTTGGAAACAGCTTCTCTCTACATTCAATATACAAATCTCTTGGAAACTGCATCTCTCTAGACCAATGTTACAGAACTCCCGTAAGCTGCGTCTCCTACACACAGCAGACAAAAAACCCGCATATAGCGAATGCCTAATTCCAGGCCACAGAACTCTTGGAAACAGCTTTTCTCTACATTCAACATACAAAACTCTTGGAAACCGCATCTCTCTAGACCAATGTTACAGAACTCCCATAAGCTGCGTCTGCTGCACTCAGGCTACAGGATTCCCATAGAGAGCGTATGCCTACTCTCAGACTACAGAACTCTTGGAACAGCTTCTCTCTACATTCAATATACAAATCTCTTGGAAACTGCATCTCTCTAGACCAATGTTACAGAACTCCCATAAGCTGCGTCTCCTACACTCAGCATAAGGAAAACCCGCATATAGCGAATAACTATGCCCAGGCTACCGAAATCGCAGAAACAGCTTCTCTCTACATTCAGCCTACGGAACTCCTGGATACTGTGTCTCTACCCTTAGGTTGTGCAACTCCCTTAAGCTGCGTCTCCTACACAGAGCATACGGAAAACCCGCATATAGCGAATGCCTAATTCCAGGCCACAGAACTCTTGGAAACAGCTTTTCTCTACATTCAACATACAAAACTCTTGGAAACCGCATCTCTCTAGACCAATGTTACAGAACTCCCATAAGCTGCGTCTGCTGCACTCAGGCTACAGGATTCCCATATAGAGCATATACCTACTCACAGACTACAGAACTCTTTGAAACAGCTTCTCTCCACATTCAATATACAAATCTCTTGGAAACTGCATCTCTCTAGACCAATGTTACAGAACTCCCATAAGCTGCGTCTCCTACACACAGCAGACAAAAAACCCGCATATAGCGAATGCCTAATTCCAGGCTACAGAAATCCAGTAAACAGCTTCTCCCTACACCCTGATACAGAACTTCGGTAAACTGTGTCTCTCTAATTCGAGGTTACAGAACTCCCATAAACTGCGTCGGCTGCACTCAGGCTACAGGAATCCCATATACAGCGTATGCCTACTCTCAGAATACAGAACTCGTGGAAACAGCTTCTCTCAACATTCAACATACAGAACTATTGGAAACTGCATCTGTATACACAAAGCTTACACAACTCATGAAAGCTGTATCTGCTACACAGCATACAGAATATCCGCAAATAGCGAATGCCTAATTCCAGGCCACAGAACTCTTGGAAACAGCTTCTCTCTACATTCAATATACAAATCTATTGGAAACTGCATCTCTCTAGACCAATGTTACAGAACTCCCGTAAGCTGCGTCTCCTACACACAGCAGACAAAAAACCCGCGTATAGCGAATGCCTAATTCCAGGCCACAGAACTCTTGGAAACAGCTTTTCTCTACATTCAACATACAAAACTCTTGGAAACCGCATCTCTCTAGACCAATGTTACAGAACTCCCATAAGCTGCGTCTGCTGCACTCAGGCTACAGGATTCCCATAGAGAGCGTATGCCTACTCTCAGACTACAGAACTCTTGGAAACAGCTTCTCTCCACATTCAATATACAAATCTCTTGGAAACTGCATCTCTCTAGACCAATGTTACAGAACTCCCATAAGCTGCGTCT